>NC_139939.1:4571817-4936817 GCF_963454915.1 Gymnoscopelus microlampas | reverse complement strand
ACTTCATTTAAGTTGCATTGCACACAACATGATTGTGTCAATTAATGCAAGTGCAATTGTTAAAGATAACCTGAAATGCTTAAAACGTTTCAGATAGCAACGTGTTTCGGAGCTTGTAGATTGGCTGCTTTCACTGGTTTCGGTTGCGAGGAGACATACAATTTCTCTATTGGTAAATGGTTTGTGAACGAGTGTTCTTAGTGTTAGTGAAACAGGGACTTGGTTCATGACAGAAGGCAAAAGTTTATTATCTTCAGACAACTTCAGCTTGGACGAAGCTATAGCACTACAGGTCAGCCTGTGAGTCCGAAAGGTCGAGAGTTCGATTCCTGTCAATGGCAATAGGTTGAGGTGTCCGTGAGTGAGGTTCTTAACCTGAGATTGCCCCCTGCGTCCTATGTATGACCACCTCAGCTGGGTCGAGCTGAAAAGTAGGTTCGCCTGTTGGAATCATTTGCTTTGTCTCAATTTCAATCTATTCCGTTTCCATGTGTTATTGTGCTATTATTGCACTTTGCTTTTTTGTCTGTCTGTCACTCTGTCTGTCTGTCTGTCTGTGGGTGGGTCATTCCACTTTTTAATTGCATCGCACAAAACATGACTGCATCAAATAATGCATGTGCAATTTTTAAAGATAACATGAAATGCTTATTTGAGAGTATGTTTTTACAATGTGTGACATACCTCATTGTGAAAATAGCCGATCTACATTCACACATCTTTTCAGATAGCAACCCTTTGTGAGCTTGTAGATCAGATATTTTCACTAGTTTTCGTTCCGAGGAGACAAAAAGCTTTATTGCTAAATGGTTTGTGAACCAGTGATCTAGAGTAGTTCGGGACACAGAGGCTTGGTTCATAATGGACGGAAATAATTATATATGTCAACAGATACTGTCAGGGAAGCCATATATCTAGCTCAATGAGAAGAGAGGCAGCCTGTGAGTCCGTAGGTTGCTGGTTCCGTTCCCTGTCCCCGACAATGTATTGAGGTGATCATGATTTGGCTTTCTTAGGTTTACACATAGTGTTTCTTGAGGATAGGCTTAGGCGTTGTTTTACTGAGGTTAGTGTTAGTGAGGGTTTAAAATTCTCATTTGTTAATTGCATGGTCTTCTTTCTCTCAAGTTCAGTCTTGTATGTTTCTATGGCTTATTGTGCATATTACTTATCATTGCTTCTTTCTTTTTTCTTTCTGCATTCACTGGCCCCGTATTATCGCTGCTTGCAGCTATATTTTTTCTTGGATTTCTGTTGTTTTGTAAGTGTTTTTAAAAAAACAAGCCACATTCAAACGGCCATAGCTCTGGAATGGAGGATCGAATAACATAGCAGATATACAAGCTCATAGATATGAGCTTGTAGATCTGCTATTTTTTTTAATTCGTGAAAATGTCTGCAAATCTTTGAATATATATATTTTTAAAGCCAACATTTTTAACTCAAATCTTTGCTTCTGGGGGTCCCTGGAACAAAATATTTTGATGGGGGTCCACTGCCAAATACATATAATTTTGGGGGTCCTTGACATGAAAAAGTTTGAGCACCACTGATATAGAAACATACGTTTTTCAGAATGGGTTAATAAACATTGTCATAAATACTATATGCTTCCAGTCGCTATAGTTTAAAGTCTTCTTTCAATCACCATGATATGCGCTTTGGTAAATTATGGTCCCATTTATTCCAAAATTGATGATAAAGCAGGGTATGCTGTAGGAAGGGGCGTGGCTACCTTGTGATGATTTGACTGACACGCTACACAACCAATAGCATTCATTCCCCATCCCCGCTCTGGTCCCAACCAATAGCATTCATTAATTTCCGGTTTCTTATTTGCATATTCGGACCGGATATAGAAACATGGCGGATTTGAAATATTTGAAAAATAGGCTTCATTTGCGGTCTGTGGGCGTCACTTTGTCCATTTCTTTTTTACAGTCTATGCACACCCCTCACACTCAAACGAAAAGGAAAATCATCCAACGTTGTTTCCTGATAAACAAACAAGCTCGTCTCTGTCAACGCAACGGAGACTTGCGCGATGTTATACGGAAATCGGTGACATAATATGAATAACATTTACAACAGTGAAACATTTAGCTGATAATTACCCACCATTACACGTTTGGTTTGCTTTAAGCTATCTCTTAAGGGACTACACCATGAATTTTAACTTTTCCTTCTTTTTTTGTGTGTTTTTGGTCTCCCCTACCTCTCTTCTATCCCAAAAAATACCCCAGTTTGAACACTCAGGCTTTCACAGCATATCTGGGGTTTTCTGTAAATTGGTCTCAAAACAGACCAAACTGATTTTCAGCCAAACGTGACATCACGCTCGGTACAATCCCTCCCGTTTTTTCAGTTCCAACTAAAAAAATAAAAATAAAAATAACTAATCTTTTTTATTTATT
Source organism: Gymnoscopelus microlampas (assembly GCF_963454915.1). Classification (NCBI taxonomy): domain Eukaryota; kingdom Metazoa; phylum Chordata; class Actinopteri; order Myctophiformes; family Myctophidae; genus Gymnoscopelus; species Gymnoscopelus microlampas. The sequence goes on along the minus strand of NC_139939.1, from coordinate 4,934,403 downwards.
TTACTTTTTCCACACAGAACCAGGAGATAACATGCATACAAACTGATCCCCGTGCCAAACAGGACAATGTGGTATTGCAGGTGGAAGTGCTTTATAAGCCAGAGAGAAGTTAGTTGGAATGAGTATATCTGAGGCTTGATTTAGGCTCAAACCTTTTGAAAAACGTTTGAGGGACATAAACAATATGATATTAAATATTCAATATTTTTTTTAAATTCATGGTGTAGATCCTTTAAGTTTGAATTTGGAAGTCAATTGGTTGGCTGTTGAAGAGAGAGAGAGAGAGAGAGAGAGAGAGAGAGAGAGAGAGAGAGAGAGAGAGAGAGAGAGAGAGAGAGAGAGATGGCAAAGTTGGCACCGGTGACACCAACAGCTTTTCACTATCAGCCGTGTGCAGACGCATGCACACACACACACACACACACACACACACACACACACACACACACACACACACACACACACACACACACACACACACACACACACACACACACACACACACACACACACACACACACACACACACACAGGGAGGAGGGAGGAGTTGGGAGGTAGGTGTCAGTACGATATAAACACACACACACACACACACACACACACACACACACACACACACACACACACACTGATGTGATGTTCAACATTCTGTTGGACTGATGCTGTTCTCTGCTGACTGTGAGTACTATACTGAATAATACACTGCTGCTGCTGTCGTCGGGCATAAACCGCAGATCTCCATTTCATTACTTTTTGTGTTTTTTCATAGATTAACGCTGTACTTGATCCTACTACAGCGTCACATAAAAAGTATAAAAAGTGGCAGATCTACAAGCGACGCGTTTCGTGCTTGTAGATCTGCTATTTTTGCAATTTTTGAATTTGAAGCCTTAATATTAACAGTTTTGGACATATGAGATTTCTTTTTTTTTGCATATTAATGCCTTAATTACTTTGTCATACTCCAATGTCTCACAAAAATCGCAGAAATAGCCGATCTACAAGCTCACAACGTGTCGGAACACGCCGCGTTGTGAGCTTGTAGATCTGCTACTGTTTACATGTTTTAAGGGAAAGGGAGAGTGGTCGAGTGTGTCTGTGGGTTTAAGCAAATGTTTAACCAATCAATGACAAGTATTGACAAGTGCTTGTGACTAAATAATAACTACATTGGATCCATTGGAACACATGGTTCTCTTTTATTCTTTTTTTTTTTAAGTGACAGTTTTGGACATGCAAGGTTTCACAAGGACAGTGACGATATGTTATAATGAAATATGTCACAGAGAGGTAAACAGATAAATAACAGAGGGGGACAGACATGTTACGTTGTCACATTGAAATGCATTGAGGTCTGTGGGTTTGTTCTATAGAGCTGATCGACCCTGCGTGAACTGTCTCCTTCCCAGATCATTTCCTCTGTTGGCTACTGGGAGGGAAGGCAGTACAGTATGTAGATTGGCTGATTATAGTCCGTGGTGTGAAGTAACAAAGTACTACTCAAGTGCTGTACTTAAAGAGCTGGTGCCATGTTTTTGCACTTTTTCTGTTTTTCATGTGTCTATGAGGTTGATAGTACTTCATTAAGCCCCCTGGTGGTGTTTTTATGGTGTTTTATGTCTTCTCTGACTATTTTGAGTTTCTACCTGGAGGCTGAAACCTTGAGGGTCAAACTTGCCAATTAGAGAAACAGCGCTTTAGTGACATAGTAAAAACATACCCTCCCCCTCATTATCATAACACAACTGGTGTGGGCATGAGGAGGAGGAGGGACTAGGACAGGTGGGTGGTGCTAAGGTGGTGGAGGAGGTGCTAAGGTGAGAACCAGGTATACTTAATGAACTGAAGGCGTGTCCACATAAAAACATAATTTTAACAATTTCTGTACGCTTTTTTTGAAAAAAATCTTCCTCCTAGTATAACCATAATACCTGATGATTATGTTTTAGGGGGGGGGGGGGGGGGGTCACTGAAAATCACGGCATCCCGTCTTTAAGTACAATTTTGAGGTACTTTTACTTTACTGGAGCATTTCCAATTTTCAGTACTTTTACTTCTACTCCACATCTCAGAGACGGATATCGTACCTTTGCTCCACTACAATTATTTGAAAACTTTAGTTACTAGTTACTTTGTAGATTTGAATTATTCTTACGCTTACTCTTCAGCTCTATTAAAACCTTGGCTATTTGAGTTGTGAGCATGTAGATCTGCTATTTTCAAAAGATTTGAATACATTTTATACTATGATACCCTGTGAAACGGGACGTTCTGCATAATGATTCCTTTTTTTTTGGTACTTTGAGTACATTTTCATAACAATACTTTTGTACTTTTACTCAAGTAAATTTGGAATTCCGGACTTTCACTTGGGTACGCTCTCACCAAAAGTTGGCTGGCCGCTGTTAAACGCAGGTTGTGCGTGGCCACAGTTTTTTGCAGCCAGCGGATTCTAAAAAAACGCTCTGACGCACCTGTCACTCACATTCAAGACCGTCCCCGTAGCCCGCACCGCCACTAGACACTAGCCACTAGACAAAAAATGCCTTTGCAGTTTCACACTTGGGGTTCGTACATCTACATACACATTCAATATAAAGTACTTACCCCATGGCCACGGATGTTACAATCATGTACGGGCCCTCATAAGTATCCGTATCTTCCGTATTGTTCAATAAAAAGCATTTTAATCCAATCAGTGGTCATTTTCTCCGTATGCTTTCAACTGCGCGACCCTAGCGGTTGAGAGATGTATTGCACTGTTGTTACATTATAACTCTATGGGAAATTGGCCACCAATTGGATTAAAATGCTTTTTTATTGAACAATACGGAAGATACGGGTACTTCTGAGGGCCCGTACATGATTGTAAAATCCGTGGCCACGGGGTAAGCACTTTATATTTTAAATCTGAATGTGTATGTAGATGTACGAAACCCCAAGTGCAAAAGTGAAGACTATTTTTAACTGACAAGGCTATTAAATATATAGTTAGAGTAATATTATTAATATATTATTACACTAACCTAAAGCCTTTGCGACCGCACTGACTTGTAACCAGGCCAGTTATTTAATGTCAGTCATATGGAACTCTTTCATGGTCAAATCATAAAGTACTGGGTGAGATGCAACAGCTACAACCAGTTGGTCCACTGAGAGCACCATGTTGCTTCCTGAGTCTTGCGACGGTCCGCCTTCGACTCACCCGATTGGACAGAGGGGGGAAATCAGCTCCTGCCTCCAGCAGTTTTATGCTTCTTCGTGTAGAGCGGATAAACGCAAGGTCTGCGCGACAAGCGGAAAAATCTGCTCTTGCGTGAATCCACGCATTTGCATTGACAATGCATTGGCAGATTCTGCCCCAGAGGTAAAATAAAAGTGCGGTGGGAGCGTACCCTAATAGAGTATTTCTACATTGCAGTTTTGATACTTTTACTTCAGTACAACATTTGAGTACTTTTTCCAATTCTGATTATAGTCTGTAAATGTGTCACTTCGTGACACACTGTGAGCTTGTACATCTGCTATTTTTTGAGAAATTGTGAATATCCTCTCTTCTGTGGGTCCCTGGCACGAAAACATTTTCAAATGGGGGTCTGCGGCCAAATATATATCAATTTGGGGGTCCTTGGCACAGAAATGTGTGAGACGCACTGATTTAATGCTAATGTTTCCCAGTATTAAAGGACAACTTTGTTTTTTTACAACCACGGTTTATGTTTTAGATTGTAATTAAAGTAAATAAAAGATGAGTGTTAAAACATATTTTTTCTACTGCTTTCTATAGTTTTAGCAATTTTTGCGATCTTTTTTACAGTGTTTTTTACAGTGGGCGGGGGCATTCTGTCCGGTGGCTAAATATGTCTTTTTTTACACAATAACCCGGCGTTTTCTTTATTATTATTTACAGTAGCTCTTCTAGCCCCCAATAACTCACATCTGACCATCAAAGACCACAGGACCTTTTTTATTGTGTAAAAAAAGCATATTTAGCCACCGTACAGAATGCCCCCGCCGACTGTAAAAAATATCGCGAAAATTGCTAAAACTATAGAAAGCAGTAAATGAAAAAAAAATAACACTCATCTTTTATTTACTTTAATTACAAACTAAAATATAAACTTTGGTTGTAAAAAAACAAAGTTGTCCTTTAAAGGACGATTTCATTTCATCTTCATATAATAGGTCCTCACTAATGCTCATGGTAAAATGGTACCATTTTTTTCTACTCAGTGTGTGTCTCAGAGGAGGGCTGTGGACAGTCCAGAAACCTGTCTACCAGACATCATCGATGGGGAATCCAAGCTAATAGAAACTGCAGGCTTTGTATTCCTGGAAAGTTGCAATGCAATAATAGAAGCCATTGTTCTTTTGTTAATACAAATCTAAATAAAAATTGAAATGTTTTTTGGGAAAAAAGTCGATGATGGCACTGGTAGACAGGTTTCTGGACTGTCCACAGCCTTCCTATGAGACACAGACCGAGTAGAAAAAAATTGTACCATTTTATCATGAGCATTAGTGAGGACCTATTTAATGAAGATAGGTTGAAAATGGGTGAAGTCGTCCTTTAACCTTTTTTGAAGACCAGTTCTCTCTCTGCTTCTCATATACTTTACCTTGTGCTCTCACCCACTGGTCTTTGAACAGACACACACGCAGACGCACACGCACGCGCGACACACACACACACACACACACACACACACACACACACACACACACACACACACACACACACACACACACACACACACACACACACACATGCACATATCAGTCATATTGTTGTTTTTTTGTTTTCCAGAGTACCTGTTGATCTTTGAAGGAGGGGTGTGTTCTAACCATGGCGACCACAGCTCCCAGAGACAAGTCAGTGCACTTTAATATGTTTATTATAGAATACTGTTTATACTGTTTACACACAAATATTATACAGTGTGTGTGTGTGTGTGTGTGTGTGTGTGTGTGTGTGTGTGTGTGTGTGTGTGTGTGTGTGTGTGTGTGTGTGTGTGTGTGTGTGTGTGTGCGTGCGTGTGCGTGTGCGTGTGCGCGCGTGTGTGCGTGCGTGCGTGCGTGTGTGTGTAGGTATAATGGTGTGTGGCTGGTCTTCTTCATGCTGGGATTAGGAACCTTGCTGCCATGGAACTTCTTCATGACCGCTGGAATGGTAGATATCTCTTTATAATTATGTAGATATATGTTTATGTCTGATATCACTTTATACAGTATGTCTGATATAACTTTACATGTCTGATATCACTTTATGATGTGTATAATATGTCTGCTATCTCTGTATATGTATGATATCTTTTTTTTTCATATGTCTGATAAAATTTTAAAAAAAGTTTGGGGGTAAACTATCCCTTTAAGGAACTGCTCGAGCCACAAACCTCCACTCGTCGGTCGGTCGGTCGGTCTGTCCTTCCATTGACCTGTCTCTCTAAATATCTGTCTGTCTGTCTGTCTGTCTGTCTGTCTGTCTGTCTGTCCAGTACTTCACCGGCCGTCTGAAGGACCCCTCATTGGCCAGCTTGGCGGCCAATGAGACGGCAGAAGGCGTCGACACGCGCAGCGTTCTGGAAGCCAAGTTCAACAATGTGATGACGCTGTGTGCCATGGTTCCTCTACTGATGTTTACCATGTTGAACAGCTTCCTACACACACTGTGAGTGTCTCTCTCTCTCTCTCTCTCTCTCTCTCTCTCTCTCTCTCTCTCTCTCTCTCTCTCTCTCTCTCTCTCTCTCTCTCTCTCTCTGTCTCTCTCTCTCTCTCTCTCTCTCTCTCTCTCTCTCTCTCTGTGTGTGTGTGTGTGAGGGCCAAATGTTTCCTGTGTGTCCCGAACAAGCAGTGGTGTAAAGTAACTAAGTACATTTACTCAAGTACTGTACTTAAGTACAATTTTGAGGTATGTTTACTTTACTGGAGTATTTCTTAGTGTAGCACAGTGCTCAAACCTTTTAATTAAAGGAAACCCCCTTAACTCTGAGAGTGTGCAAATGGAACCAAATGGACCCGGAACCCCCTCAAGGAACCATGAGGGTCCCTGGACCACACTTTGAGACCCACTGGTGTAGCAGAGTGTTTCCAGATGAGCCAACATGCATTCTGTTTGACCAGAATGCCTTTTACCCGTAGAGCCTTAATTAGTATAATTGGTAAGACCTGTGAAGGAAGTAAAGAAGACGCCCAATAGGCTCTATTCACAGCAGCCACATTATGAAGACATTCACAGGTGTTACCAATGATACTAATGAAGGCTCTGTTCCATTCTGGTCAAACAGAGTCAGGGTGCTGATATTGTGCTTGTTGGCTCACTGGAAACACTCTGCTACACCAGTGGGTCTACAGTTGGGGTCCAGGGACCCTCATGGGCTTCCAAATAGCCCCTTACGGTGTGTAACTCTGAGAGTGTACATTTGTACACTCTCAGAGTTATGGGGGTTGTGGAAACCACTGTGCTACACTAAATGGAACAGAGCCTTCATTAGTATCATTGTTAACACCTGTGAAGGAAGTGATAATATGGCTGCTGTGCATAGAGACCATTAGGCGTCACGTGGAACGAAGGCCATATTTTTTTGTGTCTCGTCCAATAGGGTCCCTCAGAAGCTGCGTGTGGCGGGCAGCCTGCTGGTCATCATGCTGGTCTTCATGGTGACCGCCATCTTGGTCAAAGTGGACATGGAGCCCCTCCCCTTCTTCACTGTCACCATGGTGAAAATCGTCATCATCAACTGTGAGTTGACGGAGAACTGATGTAGTCAATATCAAGTCTATTAAAGGGATATTTCACTTTCAGACATGTTTGGGGTCATTTTAACGTCTACTCTGGCTTTTGTGTTTCACCCCGCAGACAGTTTTGAAGTCGCTTGATTCAGTATCTAGATAGTTGATATTAATGTTATCAGACACGCCCCCTTCCTATACAAACCCATTGTAACTTCAAACTCTATTTTAACCATGATAGGGTCATCGGAAAAACACCCGTCCTTGGTTCTGGTGACTCATACTGCCCTTATACGTGAGGGGGCTGTGTTTTTTGTATTACTTTTTTCATTCATTTTATTCATTTGTTTTATTGTATTTTTTCATTTACCCAAAAATTGTAATAACAATAATGAAATCAGTAACTGAAAAAACACGGCCCCCTCACGCATTAGAAGGCCAATATCAGTCACCAGAAGCAAGAACGGGTGTTTTCAATGAATCTAACATGATTCACATGTATTTTGAAGTTACAATGACTTTGTATTCGAAGGGGGCGTGTCTGATTGAATTAATATCAAATATCTAAATACTGAATCAAGCAACTTAAACAATGTCTGGGGTCCTCACAAAAGCCTGAGTAGACAATAAACCTCAAACATGTTTGAAAGTGAAATATCCCTTTAAAGGTTATTAACTCTTTATTGAGTACTTGTACTTTTAGTCAGTGGTGTGTTCTAGGTCATACGATATGCTCGACATGCGCGTGATCGTGGTTACGCTCGCGCGTGGTCAATGGATGAAATGGTTAGTAGGGCTACGTTTTTTTCAAAAAAATCTACACGTCACACTGCTTATATTATCGTAACACGATAGAACACATGGTGGAAAAAGTACTCACATTTTTTTTTTTTTTTTTAAATCATTTTTATCCCTCGATTTTGTAACCCTTTTTTCACCCGGTGCCAATTTGCTAAGTGATCCTGGGCACTACACTCCCCCCACCAGCCTAGGGAGGCCAGGGCCGAGCTCATGCCTCCTTCAATGCATGAGAGCCAACTGACCTTGTTGTCACCTGACAGGGGAGAGTTTCCCTGGTTGGACGTAGCGCGTGGAAGGAACACGTTATTCCAACCAGTTCCCTTCCCCTCCATCAGGCGCCCCGGCTGACCAGGGGGAGGCAGTGACCAGGATTACTACATGTTTTTGTGAGGGTATTAACTACCCTAGGAGACATGGGGAGAACATGCAAACTCCACACAGAGTAGGCCCTTTCGCCAACGCCACCTAGGGTACTCACATTTTCTACTTAAGTAAAAGTATCAATACTACAATGTAGAAATACTCTGTTAGGGCGCGCTCCCACCGCACTTTTATTTTACCTCTGGGGCGGAATCTGCCAATGCTTTCTCAATGTAAATGCGTGGATTCATGGTCTTGAGGATTTTTTCCAAGAATCCACGCATTTGCATTGACAAAGCATTGGCAGTAGAAGTAAAAGTACTGAAAATTGGAAATACTCAAGTAAAGTAAAAAATACCTCAAAATTGTACTGAAGTACAGTACTTGAGTAAATGCACTTAGTTACTTTACACCACTGCTTTTAGTTGACAGCAATCAAGATCTCAGAATGTGTGACCCAGAGTGAAATCATGGGTTCCACTGTGACCTCTCCAAATCAGTTCAGTGGTGGAGGAAGTAGCCTACTCACGTTTTGTACTTGAAAAGATCCCTGGCTAATAAGCCGTATATGCTTAAATGTAGGGTAAGTGATATTTTTGGTAGACACAAAATAAGTATTAGTTCATGTTACCTGGTCTTCTTGACAATGGGCAGCAGGCGCCCTCTAGTGGATATCACGGTACTGACCGGTTCTATTTTAACATGCATTATGTGCATCATTTTATAATGGAAAATGTGATGTGTAATAATAATAATAATAATAATAATAATAATGTGTGTGTGCGTGTGTGTGTGCGTGTGTGTGTGTGTGTGTGTGTGTGTGTGTGTGTGCATGTGCGTGCGTGTGCGCGTGTGCACGTGTGTGCGTGTGTGTGTGTGTGTGTGTGTGTGTGTGTGTGCAGCGTTCGGGGCCATCCTGCAGGGCAGTCTGTTCGGCATGGCCGGCTTGCTGCCAGCCGCCTACACCACGCCCATCATGAGTGGGCAGGGCCTCGCCGGCACCTTCGCCGCCTTCGCCATGATCTGTGCCCTCGCAAGTACGTTCAGGACACTTTCAGTTTCATCTTTTAACCCTATAAGGTTGACCTATACGGAGTCCCACAGGGCTCTACACTGCTGTATTCTCTGTTTTCGCTCTACATTAATCCATTACGACTGGGAACGCATCTGTGTGTCATTTTAAGATTTCTTTGGCTATTGTAAAAATATCAGATCTACAAGCAACGAGCTTGTAGATCTGCAATTTTTTTTTTAATCATGAACGTTTGTGCAAATATTTGAATTATAATTTTTTTATTTGTAACCCAAATCTTTGCTTCTGGGGGGTCCCTGGAACGAAATATTTTACAAATTTTTGCTTTAAAAATATATGTATTCCAAGATTTGTACACATTTTCAAGATTTTTCAAAAATGGCAGATCTACAAGCTCCTAGTTTGCTTGGAGCTTGTAGATCTCCCATTTTTGAATAGCCCAAAGAAATCTTAAAATGACACAAATGATGCTTTCCCGGTCTTAATGGGTTAAAGGTAGTGTAAGTGATTTTCTTTGGTTAAAATAAGTGTTAAATAGCTCTATATTCTGATAGAACTCATTGCTATAGAGTGTTTGTTCAGTAACAGGAGTCTCTCCAGCTCTTTATTAAACAGAAAATGCATTTTCAGGTCGAGATACCAATTTTATCCAATCAGTATAGAGATCTCAGATTGGAAGTGATGACACAAAGAAATGAACGGACACAATTTGAACTGGAACACTATAAAAATGAAGCCGATAAATGGGTACTCTCTCCTGATTGGCTGTAATTTTGCAACCCACCTGAACATGTATTTTCTGTTCATTGAAGAGGAGAGACAGAGAGACTCAGACTGTTACTGAACAAACACTCTATAGCAATGATTACTATCAGAAAATAGTGCTTTAACCTTTTAACAAAAAACTCTAAAACTATTTTTTTAAATATCTTCGCTGAAAATAGCCGATAGTTCACAACGCGTCGCATTGCGACACGTTGCAAGCTTGTCGGTCGGCTATTTTGGCAAAAGAAAAGTTAATATTTTAGAGAGGTTAATAAGAATAATCTATGAACAATACTGTATAAGCCTTCTGTACACCTGGAGAGGTGTGCAGTCAAGTCAATGAAAACAGCTCTTGCTTTTATGTCATTACAATACACCTCATTATCATTATATTCAACTGACCAATGCATCCTTTCATTAATGTCTTCCTCCTTCCCGCCCAGGTGGTTCAGCAATGCAGGACGCAGCGTTTGGTTACTTTATAACGGCGTGCGTGGTCATCTCCATGTCCATCATGTGCTACGTTGTTGTCCTGCCTAAACTGGTAAAAATCACTCTCACTTCATTTAACAGGCTCTACAGTATATGCACTGCAGCCATGTTGGAAAGAAATTGGGCCTCTTCCTTACTTCCTTCACAGGTCCTACCAATTATAATAATTAAAGGAGAATTTTGGACTAAAGTTTTCTTACCTTTTCTATGATGTTATGATATCTTAGGATGAATGGTACAGTAGAAAAATGTCATAACTCCATCCCTGGTCCACAGCTTAAAACGTGCGCGGATAGGCCTTAGGTTAGATCACATATTTTAATACCTTTTTTTTTTTTTTTAGTTCTGACGTTCATAGTAACAGAACACTATGCAACCAAAAAAAAAAACTAAGTCTCGCTAGACCAGATTTCAATCTCGAGATTTCAATCTCGAGATTTCAATCTCGTCTAGCGAGACTTCTGTTTTTTTTTGGTTTTTTTTGGACAGTGTTCTGTCACTATGAACGTCAGATCTAAAAAAAAAAAAAAAAAAAAAATGTGATCTAACCTAAGGCCTATCCGCGCACGTTTTAAGCTGTGGACCAGGGATGGAGTTATGACATTTTTCTACCGTACCATTCATCCTAAGATATCATAACATCATAGAAAAGGTAAGAAAACCTTAGTCCAAAATTCTCCTTTAAAGGGCAAGACCACTTTGGTAGAGGTTTGGGTTGTGTATTTACCTTGCCATGGTGTAACTCCAAAGGTGGACAACAATCAAAAATAATTGCTCCATTGATTAGAAATTGATAATTCAAAATATGCTCCTCATTGACTTACATTGTACGCTGAAACAGCTCTCAAAGTCACTCTTTTAGCACATAAACTAACACAAACAGCTGATTCAGAGAATATAGAACATCACCAAACCCAGTACTGTTTGTTTTTTTAATAAAAAATATCAACTTCCTGTTGATTTTACTATTTGAAGATCCGGATCCGCGGATCCAGTCCGGGTTTTCATCTAAATAAAAATAGCAAAATCAACAGGAAGCTATTTTTTTTATTTAAAAAAAAACAGTACTGGGTTTGGTGAGGTTCTATATTGTCTGAATCAACTTTGTTTGCGTCCATGTACGTGCTAAAAGAGTGACTTTGAGAGGTGTTTCAGCGTACAATGTAAGTCAATGAGGACCATATTTTGAATTATCAATTTCTAATCAATGGAGCAATTATTTTGTATTTCTTGTCCACCTTTGGAGTTACATAATGGCAAGGTAACTACACAACCCAAACCTCTACCAAAGTGGTCTTGCCCTTTAAGACAGTGGTTCTCAAACCTTTAATTCCAAGGACCCCCATAACTCTGAGAGTGTACACAAGGGTCCATTTGGTTCCATGTGTTCACTCTCAGAGTTACACACCCGTAAGGGTCCATTTGGAACCCCCTCAAGGAACCATGAGGGTCCCTGGACCACACTTTGAGACCCACTGGTGTAGCAGAGTGTTTCCAGTGAGCCAACATGCTCAACATCAGCACCCTGACTCTGTTTGACCAGAATGGAACACAACCTTAAAGGGATAGTTCACCCCCCAAATGACTTTTTTTTCTATTGATTAGTCACCCCATGGAGACTTTAATTCATGCATGGATATATATATTATTTTTTTGTTGCATTCCTAAGCCAATAATATGATGACCGGCAGCGGTTCCGGTAGGAGACACAAAGAGTCTCTTTTGTGTCTCCTACCAGAACCGCTGCCTACCGGTCCGCTGGTCATCAAATTATTGGCAAAATTCATCACTGTTCAGAATGATCACTGTCCTACACTAAATGGAACAGCTAGAGTCTTCATTGGTGTCATTGGTAACACCTGTTAAGGAAGTAAGGAAAAGGCCCAATTTGTGTATAATAACAGGCCCAGCCTATTGTGCAAACTAAACTAAACTAAACTAAACTAAACTAAATTAAATAAACTACATTTCACAGGAGTTCTACCAGTATTTCCAGGACGACAACGCTAATAAAAGAAATAGCGAGGAAGACAACACTTTGGACCTGATGAAGAAAGGTAAGGAGGATGTGAGAGGCCCCCTACAGGGGGCGCACTGGAGCCAAGCTTGCTTCACACTGCACTGATGTCAATGTACTGCTCAGGACACGATTAACCACTTGAACCGTAGCGACCCCAATTCTAAATGCTAGAAATAGCCAATCTACAAGCTCACAACGCATCGCAACACGACACGTTGTGAGCTTGCAGAACAGCTTTTTCTGACAAAGCCATTTGGTGTAGAGGGAAACAAGAGCAGAGCCTACTCAGGTCCGTTTTACAGTAAAGTGGTTAAGTGTGTGTAATAATTTCATATACAGTTTGGCTCTCCACTGTATACCGCTCAGCTTCCCTACTGTTGATCTCTCCTACACTGTCTCACTCTCAGCTGTCCTACTGTTGGTCTCTCCTACACTGTCTCACTCTCAGCTGTCCTACTGTTGATCTCTCCTACACTGTCTCACTCTCAGCTGTCCTACTGTTGGTCTCTCCTACACTTTCTCCAATATTGTCTGTCTCGCCTATCTACCTCTCAGTTGTTATATACTGTTGGTCTCTACTATACACTGTTGCCTCCCACAATTTCCAAATGCTTCAGTCTGGAGCAACGGAAGCTCTGAAAATGATCCGGGGACAAGCGGATGTGACACAGCCTCACCGCTTCCGTTTCGTCTTGACAGTCGTGCACATTTTTCCTAAAATAAATGAAAATAATATAATAATAATAATAATAATAAACTTTATTTGTATAGCACCTTTCATGACATGAAATGCAGCGCAAAGTTCTTTACAGAGCAAGAATACAGTTACAGTTACAACCAATTTAACAATAAAGCAAACAAAAAATAAAATAAAATAAAAGCAAAAGCATAAAACATTAAAATAGGCAATACAGTGAGGACTTAAAAATCAACCAAAGAGTCAGCTAAAAGCAAGAGTGAAGAAATAGGTCTTGAGCTGTGCTTTAAAGCTATCGACAGAGGCTGCCTGTTTTAGGTGTAATGGGAGTTTATTCCACACTGTTGGTCCGTAAAAGCAGAATGCTGCTTCACCGTATTTTTTATATGTCATTTTAGGCACCTCGAGTAGGTCAGCACTTGAAGACCTGAGGGTCCGGTTTGGATCATGTCTCTCTAGGCAGTCATAGAGGTAGGAAGGTGCCAGACCATTTAGAGCTTTATAAACTATTAAAATAATTTTAAAATCAATCCTAAAAACAACCGGGAGCCAGTGTAGTGAAGCTAGAACTGGAGTGATATGTTCTCTCATTCTAGTTTTAGTTAAAATTCTGGCTGCCGCATTTTGAACAAGTTGTAATCTGTCAGTTGTTTTCTTAGGCAGGCCAGAGTAGAGTGCATTGCAGTAATCAAGCCGAGAGAAAACAAAAGCGTGGATCAGCGTTTTTGCGTCGTCTAACGGCAGATAGTCTCTAATTCGCGCAATATTTCTAAGATGAAAGAAAGCAATCTTGGTGACATGATTAATGTGTGCATTAAAATTCAATTCAGAGTCGATAATAACCCCCAGGTTCTTTACTGTGGTGTTACTTTCTACAGCCAGGTTACCAAGTCTACTTATTATTAATTCTCTCTGCTCACTGGAGCCAATTATGAGAATTTCTGTTTTATCCTCATTTAGCTTAAGAAAGTTCTCACTCATCCAGCATTTTATACTGGACAGACAGGTCAACAATGGGTCTAGAGCGCAGGGGTCGTCTGGAGCTACCGAAAGATACAGCTGGGTATCATCAGCATAGAAATGGAAGTTGACTCTCCTACACCGTCTGCCATACTGTCTGTCTCTCCTACACCGTCTGCCATACTGTCTGTCTCTCCTACACCGTCTGCCATACTGTCTGTCTCTCCTACACTGTCTCCCTCACCGCTGTCCTACTGTCGGTCTCTCCTGCACTGTCTCCCATGCTGTCTGTCTCTCCTACACTGTCTCCTGTCTGTCTAGGGTACTCGTGCTACTACTGCTAGTATAGATATTATTATACTTCTCCTTCTTCTCTGTAGAGAACACTGGAGATGAAGGACCATCAGACCATAATGCCAAGCAAAATGTATCCATGGTCACCATCTTCAAGAAGGTCAGCTCCATTCACTTCACTTTATATCAGAGCATTGTTTTATCGGTCACCTGCCCAACTAAGATCTCACCTCCCCTAGAAAACCCAAATAACCCGAAAAGGTGTCATTGAGTGATTAATGTCCTCACAGTTACGCTTCAAACAATCTTTGAACTGAGCATATTGGACCTTCCGTTCCAGAGATAATAGCCAAAACATATCGGGGAAAAAAAACGTCCACTTTCGCTGGTTAATAGTGGGGGGGGGGGGAACTCGCCTGCCCTAAATGTAATTCCTGGGGACCCCACTGACACACACACACGTACCCACATTAACTTTCACCTTGTTTCTGCAAAAATTGACGATCTATAAGGATGCGATGCATTATGACCTTGCTATTTTCGCTACTTTTGCGAAACAAAGTAAATAAAGTACTAAAAAACATTAACCGATTATGACCGGAAAGGGAACGCATCGGTGTCATTTTAGGATTTATTTGGCTATTCAAAAATAGCACAATTTTAGTGGTGTGTATAACCTGACCTTCCTCTCTCTCTGTGTGTGTGTGTGTGTGTGTGTGTGTGTGTGTGTGTGTGTGTGTGTGTGTGTGTGTGTGCGTGTGCGTGTGCGTGTGCGTGTGCGCGTGTGCGTGTGTGTGTGTGTGCAGCGTTCGGGGCACGAGTGCCGCGCTATGAGCTTGTACTGTAGATCTGCTTTTTTTTTTAATTGTGACAATGTTTTCAAATCTTTGAATTGTATGTATTTTTGAAAGCAAACATTTGTCAAATATTTTGCTCCAGGGACCCACCAGAAGCAAAGATTTGAGTTACAAATGTTTGCTTTAAAAATATATATTATTCAAAGATTTGCTCACATTTTCATGAAAACAGCAAATCTACAAGTGCCGCGCTACGAGCTTGTAGATCTGCTATTTTTGAATAGCCAAATGAATCTTAAGTGACACAGATGCGTTTCCCGGTGTTAATGGGTTCAAACGTCGAAGCATCGAGATGCAAGGTTTCTGTTCCGACAGAGCAACGATATCATTCATCATTGCAGGTGGGTGATTGCTGGCTTAAGCAGTCACACCTGGCCTGAGTTTAATTAATCAATTGGTGGAATTAGCCTCTCTGAGCTGGCTGTGACCACACTATGGCCGTTTCTCAATACCCGAACTTGGGAAGCACGGACTTGCGTCCTTGGAAGCCTCGGTAGTATAAACTTGCGAGAACGCGAGGACGGGAGTATGGGAGTACGGTAGTTGGAACGCACCGTTCTCGGTGACGTCACCACCTCAGCTCGTCCACAGTGTGGATATGCTCAGAGCAGATCTCCAAGCTAACAACGCATTGCTGAGCGACGCGGCGTTAGTTTGTAGATCTGTTTTTTTTGCACAACAGAACATAACGTACATTTTACAATATAATGATATTATATAAACATAAGATATATTAACGTATATCTATATATATAAATGTTAAAACATCGTTTTTGTTAATTTAATGTATAGCCTATATACTCTCAGAAAAAAACGTATAGAAATATATGCCATTTGGTATTTATTTATCACAATACTGACCGATTTGTGTAACAACTTAAATGACTTACAGACCCACCAGGGTATAACAGGATAGGTGGGCACAAGGGACATCTGGGCACCTCGATGTAAAATTGTCTATTTTGTCCCAAATGTTAAAAAATAAAATATTTGAAAAATGTTCTAAGGTAAAGTAGCCTATATATGATTACAACATGCTTAAACATTCGACAACCAAGGTCTAATATTTCTATAATTTCAACAAAACCTGTATATCCAGTCATTTGGGAGCATAAATGAGAAGTTGAAGGATAACGTAACGATAGTTTAGCTCCAATCGGGAGTTAAGCGGGCGGGGGGGTCGCGCAACAACGGCTGATAAGTCTATTGAGAATGAATGGAGAGAGAGGTGCTCGTCTGTGCGCAATGGAGAGAAGGACGGCCGTCGGCCGATGTTTTCTTTTTGCTTGATATTGTTTGATGGTGAACAATTATGATCTGATACACATGAAAGAAGAGTAGACCCTTCACAGCTAATACAGAATTTTTAATTTTAAGAATAGGTTCAGAATTGAATGAGTATGGCTATAGTTAAATGTTAAGCTCTTTCTGCTATACATATGCATCCACGCGTCATGGGCGCCTGTCGGTGGCCAAACCGGTTTTCAAATGGTTCTCATTTAGCCTACAATTCGGCCGATTGCAAATTAGGCTCATTTGAAAACAAATGCGATCTGTTGTTGGCTACAACAGAAGAGGGTGAGGGGCTGCTAATCTTATGTTGATTTTTAGTTTTTTTTCCCCTGGCCGATCTTGCCCCTGCACTTTGAGCAGACAGGGCACACAGGGGGCAGGCAGGGTGTTACAAGCGTCGGGTGCAGGCAGGTGACGACACCGGCGAATTGGCCACTACTATGCATGGTTCTTCCCTTTTTCCGCACAAAAGTAAAGGTCAGCACCCCTTCTCTCAGATGTTTTACATTTTATCGTCCAAGTCATTTTCAACGACGGGTTGAAACAAGCGTTTAAATCGCTTTTTTTAGTCAGCCTGTGGCCAGTCAACCCCTGTCCGCGTGCGCTGTACTGCTCCAGTAAGATTGTATTGGGAAATCATGGCACAGGCTGACTAAATAAGCAATTTAAACGCTTGTTTCAACCCGTCGGTAACATTTTCTTGTCCGCTAAAATGTAAAACATCTGGACTACCTTTACTGTTTGGATACGATGTGCGGGAAAAGGTAAGAATCATGCATAGTGGCCAATTTTCGCCCGTGTCGTCACTTGCCTGCATGCGACGCTGTGGAACCTCATTTCGGCGCAGCCCTCCGCTGTAGAGGTTTCAAATGGTTAAACGTATTACTATTAGACTTAATGAAGTCTGATAATGATGTACCGTGCATGTTCACATCATGTAAACTGTACTTTACTTAAGACCATATTTGAAATATTTAATGTTTTAACATTTTGGACAAAATAGCCAGTTTTACATCGAGGTGCCCAGATGTCCATAGTGCCCACCTATCCTGTAACTGTTGGCATACCGACTGCGGGTGAGAAGCCTGCGTTGGCAAGGGTCTGGGAGCACTGGACTAAATAATTACCCGTGTGGAATAAAGTTGATCAGAACGGGAGGCTGGCGAGCGAGGCGACGTGATGTTGTAATATGGCACTTCTCTAGCTTTTTGTAATAATTTGTTTCCCCCTAGGTATTGCTTGTGTATTGAGTGAGTGGTTTATTATAGAATATAAAACTAAACAGAACAAACATATATAACCGAATAAACATACACACACTGCACCATTTAGCCTAAGGCTATTAATACATTTGAAAATATAGTGCTGTCATTGTGGATTATATTAGTTAAAAGTAAATAGCCTAAGTAGGCTACACTATAATTAACAATAGCTGCACATCAAAAGAAGTTAACTTACATTCACACATACAAAAGTCAAAGTGGCCTAGTCAGACAAAATCGCACACAAATAAGAGTGGACCTCAAATTTTATTTCCAAAATATAAATAACCAGAGTGAAATTGATGGAATGACAAAATAAAAAATACATGAATGATGTACAGGCGTACGACATGAATCAAGCTTGATAAATATTAATAAACACCAGTGGTGGAAAGTAACTAAGTATATTTACTTAAGTACTGTATAAGTCCAATTTTGAGGTAGTTTTACTTTACTGGTATATTTCCAATTTTCAGTAGCCTACTCTTACTCCACTATGCCTCAGAGGAAAATGTTGTACCTTTACTCCACTACAGTTATTTGAAAACTTATTTGAAATACTAGTTACTTTGTAGATTTAGATTATTATTACAAAACATACATTAACCACTTGAGCCATATCTATATTTCGGCCATTAGAAAATAGCCGATCTACAAGCTCACTTGTAGGACTTGTAGGTCTGCTATTTTCAAAAGATTTCTATACATTTTATACATTAGAAAACTTGTGAAATGGGACATTCTGCATAAGGATTACTTTCAACTTTTGGTATTTAAGTACATTTTTATACCAATACTTTTGTACTTTTACTCAAGTATATTTTTAATTCCGGACTTTTGCTTGTAACAGAGTATTTCTATATTGCAGTATTGTTACTTTTACTCAAGTTAAAAATGTGAGTACTTTTTCCACAACACAACTGATAAACACATGCATATTTCTCTGGATGAAGTCCTTTTGCTTGGTGAAAAGTCTCGTTGACGGCTCAGCGCAGAATGAACTCCCTGGACGCATACCTTCAATTGAAGTAAAATAACGTTAATACTACTCGCATAAACACATATCAAACATTAGTCAGAGGCAGTTCTATCTCCCCAAAATTGGCTGAGACTATAGAAGTCCAATAAATATATCCACAACTAATTAGATCTCATTTGAACCACTACAAAGACGACCCAGCTGAACCAGCGGACACTTTCAAAAGGACTGGCCGCAAATAAGGCTTCGGTAGGACTTTACAATAATGACCCGTTATAAAGCATTTATAAACGTTTATAAGTAGATTGTAGACTATTAACAAATCATTAAAACCTTCATAACTACAGTTACAAATCATTTGTAAAGTATTAGTAAGTAGTGAACTATTCATGAATAAGCCATTTATATACATCTGTAAAAGATTATTAAATCATTTGTAACGACCCATTCTAAAGCATTTATAAACGTTTATAAGCAGTTTGTAGACTATTAACAAATCATTAACAACCTGTTTATTGACATTCGTAAATGACTACTAAAACCTTTATAACTACGGTTACAAATCATCTATAAAGGTATTAGTAACTATTCATGAATAAGCCATGTATAATACATCTGTAAATGATTATTAAATCATTTGTAACTGATGTTACATAATATATACAAGCTATTGGTAGCTTGTTCATGTTTAACATATGCTTTGTTAAACATTCCTAAAGTATCTATAAATCCTTAGTACATGTTATTATGTGCCCTATAGTAAAGTGAAGACAGTTCATCATTTACAACTGTCTGTTAATGTGTTTGTTCATGTTTAACATGCTTTGTAAAACATTCCTAAAATATCTATAAATCCTTTGTACATGTTATTATGTGCCCTACAGTACAGTGAAGACAGTTCATCATTTATGACTGTCTGTTAATGTGGACTTTCTCCTTACCTGTTGCAAACTACCTGGCTTTCATGAATGCAGACACCAAACAATTACTAGAATTATCCTTCATGTTAAGCAAATGATGCGTAAGACATTCGTAAAGAGTATGTAAACCATTTGTGGTGTTAGGGACCAAAAAAGTCACTACAAAGTACTACCAATCAACTCTAAATTGCCTGAAACGTACTCCTAACAGGTTTTTGGGGGGACGATTTTGGCCTCCACACTTAGTGATTATTTCGGATTTAACTTTCGTTTCGGTGGTGACCAACTTTCGTTTCGGTAGTTTGATTACAAAATGTAAATTGTGTAAAAAATAATATAACTATACTAAGTTGTTATTTGTTTGTTTAAGTCAGGCTATACTCTACTCAGAGTCATAAGTTTACAAAATGTACTAAAGTACAGTGAACGTCTGTGCGGTTTGTCTTCATCACTGAAAATAACGTACATGTAAACTGATGTCATGTGCAGTTGGGGTGAAGAAACACAACCATTTCACTCCTAATAATACCTATTTGATTTGACATCCTGACTTGCTGCTGGAGCTGAGGCTTGAACCTGTTACCTGCGGCTCACTAGTCAGTGACTCTATCCATTCACCTAAAGCTGTTTCCTTGGAATCTGTGGTTCTGAAACGTTTTGTTGTCAACCCCCCAAATTGACATGTATTTGGGCAGTGGACCCCAATGTGAAAAGATGTAGTGTCAGGGCCCCCCATGAAAAAGATTTATATTTATAATGTAACACATTTTTTTTTAAAGTTATTTGTCTTGTTTGTTGTTCAAGTCAAAGCACCAGGAAGGCTGTACTTGTCAGCCATCTGTTAGCTCAATGGGTTGAGACGCAGTATTCATGATCCAGAGGCCATGAGTTCAAATCCCATTGATGTCTTTCCTATGATTCTTTCCTTTGCAGACTGGCTTCCAGAAGATAAACTGAAAACTACCAGGAAGGCTATATTTGTCATCCAACTGTTAGCTCAATGGGTTGAGACGCAGTATACATGATCCAGAGGCCATGAGTTCAAATCCCATTGATGTCTTTCCTATGATTCTTTCCTTTGCAGACTGGCTTCCAGAAGATCAACTGAAAACTACCAGGAAGGCTGTACTTGTCAGCCATCTGTTAGCTCAATGGGTTGAGACGCAGTATTCATGATCCAGAGGCTATGAGTTCAAATCCCATTGATGTCTTTCCTATGATTCTTTCCTTTGCAGACTGGCTTCCAGAAGATCAACTGAAAACTACCATGAAGGCTATATTTGTCATCCAACTGTTAGCTCAATGGGTTGAGACGCAGTATACATGATCCAGAGGCCATGAGTTCAAATCCCATTGATGTCTTTCCTATGATTCTTTCCTTTGCAGACTGGCTTCCAGAAGATCAACTGAAAACTACCAGGAAGGCTGTACTTGTCAGCCATCTGTTAGCTCAATGGGTTGAGACGCAGTATTCATGATCCAGAGGCCATGAGTTCAAATCCCATTGATGTCTTTCCTACGATTCTTTCCTTTGCAGACTGGCTTCCAGAAGATCAACTGAAAACTACCAGGAAGGCTGTACTTGTCAGCCATCTGTTAGCTCAATGGGTTGAGACGCAGTATACATGATCCAGAGGCCATGAGTTCAAATCCCACTGGTGTCTTTACTGTGATGCTTTCCTTTGCAGACTAACTTCTAGAAAAACAAGTTAAAACCACCAGGAAACCTGTAACTCTCAGCCAACAGCTTAGCTCAACTGGTAGAGCGTCTGTCCAATAATATGACTTGACTTGAGTGGGTTCGATTCCCACTAAAATCCAGAACTGGATTTGAACCAGCACACTCCTACAAGTTATTCTACGGATATCAGTCAATTTATCCGTTGCCCCAAGTTACCGGGGACACTTGACTCGAGTGGGAATCGAACCCACTCAAGTCAAGTCAAGTCATGTTATTGGACAGACGCTCTACCAGTTGAGCTATGCTGTTGGCTGAGAGTTACAGGTTTCCTGGTGGTTTTAACTTGTTTTTCTAGAAGTTATTCTGCAAAGGGAAGCATCACGAAGAATATCAGTCAATTTATCCGTTGTCCCAAGTTACCGGGGACACATGACTCGGAGTGGGAATCGAACCCACTCAAGTCAGGTCAAGTCATGTTATGTTATTGGACAGACGCTCTACCAGTTGAGCTAAGCTGTTGGCTGAGAGTTACAGGTTTCCTGGTGGTTTTAACTTGTTTTTCTAGAAGTTAGTCTGCAAAGGGAAGCATCTCTAAGGATATCAGTCAATTTATCCGTTGCCTCAAGTTACCGGGGACACTTGACTCGAGTGGGAATCGAACCTACTCAAGTCAAGTCAAGTCATGTTATTGGACAGACGCTCTACCAGTTGAGCTAAGCTGTTGGCTGAGAGTTACAGGTTTCCTGGTGGTTTTTACTTGTTTTTCTAGAAGTTAGTCTGCAAAGGAAAGCATCACAGTAAAGACACCAGTGGGATTTGAACTCATGGCCTCTGGATCATGAATACTGCGTCTCAACCCATTGAGCTAACAGATGGCTGACAAGTACAGCCTTCCTGGTAGTTTTCAGTTGATCTTCTGGAAGCCAGTCTGCAAAGGAAAGAATCATAGGAAAGACATCAATGGGATTTGAACTCATGGCCTCTGGATCATGTATACTGCGTTTCAACCCATTGAGCTAACAGTTGGATGACAAATATAGCCTTCCTGGTAGTTTTCAGTTGATCTTCTGGAAGCCAGTCTGCAAAGGAAAGCATCACAGTAAAGACACCAGTGGGATTTGAACTCATGGCCTCTGGATCATGAATACTGCGTCTCAACCCATTGAGCTAACAGATGGCTGACAAGTACAGCCTTCCTGGTAGTTTTCAGTTGATCTTCTGGAAGCCAGTCTGCAAAGGAAAGAATCATAGGAAAGACATCAATGGGATTTGAACTCATGGCCTCTGGATCATGTATACTGCGTTTCAACCCATTGAGCTAACAGTTGGATGACAAATATAGCCTTCCTGGTAGTTTTCAGTTGATCTTCTGGAAGCCAGTCTGCAAAGGAAAGAATCATAGGAAAGACATCAATGGGATTTGAACTCATGGCCTCTGGATCATGAATACTGCGTCTCAACCCATTGAGCTAACAGATGGCTGACAAGTACAGCCTTCCTGGTAGTTTTCAGTTGATCTTCTGGAAGCCAGTCTGCAAAGGAAAGAATCATAGGAAAGACATCAATGGGATTTGAAATCATGGCCTCTGGATCATGTATACTGCGTCTCAACCCATTGAGCTAACAGTTGGATGACAAATATAGCCTTCCTGGTAGTTTTCAGTTGATCTTCTGGAAGCCAGTCTGCAAAGGAAAGAATCATAGGAAAGACATCAAAGGGATTTGAACTCATGGCCTCTGGATCATGAATACTGCGTCTCAACCCATTGAGCTAACAGATGGCTGACAAGTACAGCCTTCCTGGTGCTTTGACTTGTCTTGTTTGAACAACAAACAAGACAAATAACTTTAAAAAAAAATGTGTTACAGCATAAATATAAATCTTTTTCATGGGGGGCCCTGACACTACATCTTTTCACATTGGGGTCCACTGCCCAAATACATGTCAATTTGGGGGGTTGACAACAAAACGTTTCAGAACCACAGATTCCAAGGAAACAGCTGTAGGTGAATGGATAGAGTCACTGACTAGTGAGCCGCAGGTAACAGGTTCAAGCCTCAGCTACAGCAGCAAGTCAGGATGTTAAATCAAATAGGTATTATTAGGAGTGAAATGGTTGTGTTTCTTCACCCCAACTGCACATGACATCAGTTTACATGTACGTTATTTTCAGTGATGAAGACAAACCGCACAGACGTTCACTGTACTTTAGTACATTTTGTAAACTTATGACTCTGAGTAGAGTATAGCCTGACTTAAACAAACAAATAACAACTTAGTATAGTCAGATTATCTTTTACACAACTTACATTTTGTAATTAAACTACCGAAACGAAAGTTGGTCACCACCGAAACGAAAGTTAAATCCGAAATAATCACTAAGTGTGGAGGCCAAAATCGTCCCCCCAAAAACCTGTTAGGAGTACGTTTCAGGCAATTTAGAGTTGATTGGTAGTACTTTGTAGTGACTTTTTTGGTCCCTAACACCACAAATGTTTACATACTCTTTACGAATGTCTTACGCATCATTTGCTTAACATGAATGATAATTCTAGTAATTGTTTGGTGTCTGCATTCATGAAAGCCAGGTAGTTTGCAACAGGTAAGGAGAAAGTCCACATTAACAGACAGTCATAAATGATGAACTGTCTTCACTTTACTGTAGGGCACATAATAACATGTACAAAGGATTTATAGATATTTTAGGAATGTTTTACAAAGCATGTTAAACATGAACAAACACATTAACAGACAGTTGTAAATGATGAACTGTCTTCACTTTACTATAGGGCACATAATAACATGTACTAAGGATTTATAGATACTTTAGGAATGTTTAACAAAGCATATGTTAAACATGAACAAGCTACCAATAGCTTGTATATATTATGTAACATCAGTTACAAATGCTTTAATAATCATTTACAGATGTGTTATACATGGCTTATTCATGAATAGTTACTAATACCTTTATAGATGATTTGTAACCGTAGTTATAAAGGTTTTAGTAATCATTTACGAATGTCAATAAACAGGTTGTTAATGATTTGTTAATAGTCTAGAAACTGCTTATAAACGTTTATAAATGCTTTAGAATGGGTCGTTACAAATGCTTTAATAATCTTTTACAGATGTATATAAATGGCTTATTCATGAATAGTTCACTACTTACTAATACTTTACAAATGATTTGTAACTGTAGTTATAAAGGTTTTAGTAATCATTTACGAATGTCAACAAACAGGTTGTTAATGATTTGTTAATAGTCTACAAACTACTTATAAACGTTTATAAATGCTTTATAACGGGTCATTATTGTAAAGTGCTACCTTCTTACGCGGGGTACAGTGGTCTGACGGGCCGGTCATCTGCGGCCGGGTTAACAGCGGCTAGCCGGCTACACAAACGTCCGAAAGTTCGGTGCACAAATCAGCCACAGATTTGAAGTTAATTAACAACATTCAAGCCTAAAATAAATCTTAAAATTACATTCTGTGGCAAAACAAAAAAATAATTCGGACATTTCTTACCGCGGTCCGTGTCCGCCATATTGGTCCTGTTTTTCAAGCGGTCCGGTGCGGTGTTGCATTCTGGGCAATCTGCTGTGGAAAGTCCTCTGCGAGTCTAGTCCGAAGCATGCTCGGTAAAGGGGGAGGATCAAGTTCCCATCCGGGTATTTGGTCTGTGCTTAGGCAAATGCGAATTGGAACAGTACTTGGGCAGCGACTGATGACGTATCACGAGTTCGTGAGGACGGGAGTACAGACAAGTTCGGGTATTGAGAAACGGCCTGTGTGTCGCCACATGGTGACCTTTGACCTCTGTGCGTTACAGATCTGGCTGCTAGCGGTGTCCGTGTGTTTCTGCTTCACCGTCACCATAGGAACCTTCCCAGCCGTCACCGCCGACGCCAAGTCCACCATCGCCAATGGAGGAGCCTGGAGTGAGTGTGTGTGTGTGTGTGTGTGTGTGTGTGTGTGTGTGTGTGTGTGTGTGTGTGTGTGTGTGTGTGTGTGTGTGTGTGTGTGTGTGTGTGTGTGTGTGTGTGCGTGCATTTGTGACTGTTTTTGTCTGGGGGACAGTCATCTCGCTTGTGCCCATTCTTCAGGAAACTAGAAAGACTTTTTTTTGCAATTCTTTTCTTCTTCAAAAATGAGTTTATAGCCCAGTTAGACTCTTCGCATACTAGATTATGTCTGACATAACTGTCAGAGCTTCAATCGACATGTAAATATGAAATAAATGCATAAACATGTAGCTAAGATATAAGGTTATGTCTAGCAACCTCTAATTCAAGTGGTGTTTTCTCTACTTAAGAGATTTAACTTGACTTCAGTTCTATAAGCTGTAGTTTCAAAACTATTCACTTAATGATATTAACCAATATATCATTATGTTGCTATGATTCCCTGCTCTCATATGACAAAAAATGCTAGATGACTGTCTCCCAGTCAAATTTGGTCACATATGTACAGGGCACACTCTGTATGTGGGTGTGATCTATGAACTCCTGTCATTAACTAAAGAAAATGATACATGAATAACAAGTTATTATTATGATGTTTTTCCTGTCAGAGGATTACTTCATCCCAGTCTCCTGTTTTCTGCTGTTCAACCTGTGTGACTGGTGTGGACGCAGCCTCACTGCTGTGTGTATGTGGGTGAGTAACACACACACACACACACACACACACACACACACACACACACACACACACACACACACACACACACACACACACACACACACACACACACACACACACACACACACACACACACACACACACACATACATAATACATTTAGAAAACTTGAAATTGGACATTCTGCATAATGAGTACTTTTACTTTTGGTACTTTAAGTACATTTTGATGCCAATACTTTTGTACTTTTAATCGAGTAAATTTAGAATTTCCGGACTCTTACTTGTAACAGCGTATTTCTACATTAGCCTGATTATCAGACTGAAGCTGCGTCCACTCAGAGAGTGGGCAGGGTCTATGGTCTGGAACCAGGCTATTTTGATACTTTGTGATACTGTATTGATCAGGGTCCCCACGGTCATGAAATTCCTGGAAATATTTTGAAATAAAAAAAAAAAAAATCCAGTACTGGAAAAGGTTTGAAATTGATCAAACATCATCAAAGGTCCTGGAATTTATCAAGGGTCCTGGAAAAATATTTGGCTATGCATTGTTTTTGGCTATTGATTTTGTTAAAACAAAACATTTTCATAAACATGAATAATATTACACGAAATATGTAACATAAGTAGTTTTTCGCCGAACGGGCTGTGTGACGGCAGCCTAATGTATGTCTCAAACTTTATTTTTGCTACACTGCCTATCTTTGGGCATTCTACATAGGAGTAAGAGACACATTATTGCGCCGAATGATTGTTATATAGGCCTGGAAATTGGGCTAAATATTCTGGAAAAGTTTTGGAAAAGTTTTGGAAATTCATTGCTAAAAATGTGTGGGGACCCTGATTGATACTTTTACTTAAAAGGGAATACCGCCAAAAGTGCACCCTGCGTATGTCACTGATCGCATGACCTCAATCAATTCTCCAGTTCTAGGCAACATAGAAGGGGGGGGGGGACCTTTTTCTTATTTCCACACAACAGCTCTAAGGTGTATTAAAGACATAGTTCAATGTTGAAAATGAGTGGTATTCCCCTTTAAAGACGGGGTGCCGTGATTTTCAGTGATTTCCCCCCTAAAACATAATCATCAGGTATTATGGTTATACTAGGAGGAAGATCTTTTTCAAAAAAGTGTACAGAAAGTAAAATTATGTTTTTATGTGGACACGCCTCCAGTTCATTAAGTATACCTAGCACCTCCTCCACCACCTTAGCAGCACCCACCTGTCCTAGTCCCTCCTCCTCCTCATGCCCACACCTGTTGTGTTATGATATAATGAGGGGGACTCCAAATAGTCAGAGAAGACATAAAACCACCACCGGGGGGCTTAATGAAGTTCTATCAACCTCATAGACACATGAAAAACTGTCTGTCTGTCCCTCCGTCCGTCCCTTCTAGCCCGGTAAGGACAGCAAGCTGCTGCCTCTGTCCATCCTGGCCCGCCTGCTGTTCGTTCCCCTCTTCATGCTGTGTAACATCCAGCCGCGCTCCAACCTGCCCGTCTACTTCAGCCACGACGGCTGGTTCATCGTCTTCATGGTCCTGTTCGCCTTCAGCAACGGATACTTGGCCAGCCTCTGCATGTGCTTCGGACCAAAGTAGGGAGAAAAGTCATCGTTATTGTTATTATTATTAGTAGTTTATACCATTGGTTCTCAAAGTGGGGTCCCAGGGGTCCTTGGGGGGATCCACAGCAAAATGTGTTAATATAGCATCACAATAATTTTAACTACATTAACCTTTTATACTTTGGTTATTAAAAAATAGCAGATATACAAGCTCATAGCCCGGCACCGAGTGCCGCGCTATGAGCTTGTAGATCTGCTATTTCTTGAAAATCGTGAACATTTTTGCAAACCTTCGAATATATATATTATATATATATATATATATATATATATTTGTAACTCAAATCTTTGCTTCTGGGGGGTCCCTGAAACAAAACATTTTTGAGATGGGGGTCCGCGGCCAAATACATATCATTTTGGGGGTTCTTGACACAAAAAAAAAGAGAACCACTGATATATACAATCCGAAATCGACTTTTTATTGTCACTCACATCACAAGTTTACACGCGTAAAGAAGTGAGTGGATTTTTTTTTTTTTTATGTGCCTGCTCTGTCATCTTCTAGTTTTCGTGAGAAGGGAGAGGAGAGAGGTAGAGTAGGAGCAGGGCAGAAGGGAAAAGAAAAAAAACTAAAAGAAAAAACATACGTATCGTCACTGTCTTAAGTACAGTACTTGTACTTATAAAGCAAATGTACTTAGTTACTTTCCACAGCTGCTGGAGGGTAACACACTGTACACACATCAGGGTAGTTTAGCTCTCTGTCTGTTTGTACTCTGCGTAGCTACCAACCCATTCTCTGCTCAAAGCATGGTATATTGACTCTTGGCCACTGTGTGTTTTCTCCTCTAGGAACGTTCTCCCTCATGAAGCAGAGACGGCAGGAGCCATCATGGCCTTCTTCCTGTCCCTGGGCCTGGCTCTGGGAGCGTCTCTGTCCTTCCTCTTCAGAGCACTGGTCTGAAGCCTCCATGAAAACCTCTACGAAACCACCGTAAACGCCTCTATTAAGACGCCATGAAGCCTCTATGAAGCCTCTATTAACCTATTAAGACCGGGAACGCATCTGTGTCATTTTAGATTTCTTTGGCTATTCAAAAATAGCAGATCTACAAGCTCATAGCGCAAATGTGTCAAATCTTTCAATATATATTTTTTAAAGCAAACATTTTTAACTCAAATCTTTGCTTCTGGGGATTCTACAAATGTCTTCTAAATCCTAACGTTTTTTTTTTAAACGTATGTTATGTGGTGCTCAAACTTTTTTCATGTCAAGGACCACCCAAAATGATATGTATTTGGCCCCGGACCCCCCATCTCAAAATATGTTGTTCCAGGGACCCCCTGAAGCAAAGATTTGAGTTACAAATGTTAGCTTTAAAATATATATATATATTCAAACATTTGCACATATTTTCACGATTTTTCAAAAATAGCAGATCTACAAGCTCATAGCGTGGCACTCGGTGCCGCGCTATGAGCTTGTGTATCTGCTAATTTTGAAAAGCCAAAGTCTAAAACCATGGTTAAAGTGGTTACACAGATGCGTTCCCGGTCTCAATGAGTTAATCCAAGGTATGGGTTAATAAAGCAAGGTATCTTGCTCATGGACATCTCAACACACTGCCGCGGCCAAGAATCGAACCTGGGACCTTCTGTTTTCCAGGCGGCCTCTCTACCCATATTATTAATGGGTATATATATATTTTTTGATAACAAATGCTCAAAGCATGTTGTTAAAAAAAAAAGACAATTTCTATGACTTTGAATATAAATTTGTAATTACGATGTATTCAGTTGTTTTGAAATTACATTTTGATCTGTTAATTAATGTGGGAATTAATACAACTGACAGATGTTGATCTGGTATTGACTGTGCGTTTTTATCGAACACACACGAACTGCGTCAGCTCCCATTCAAAGTATTAGTCGTCAATGTAATCAGTATTAATACTTAGCACTTAGCCATTTCAAGTATTTTTCGAGCACTATGGACTAACTTAACGTATTAGTTAAAGGAGCACTTCATCCATCAACCTTATCTTCAAAACATTGTACCATATTATAATGAGCATTAGTGAGGACCAATTAGCTATATGAAGATAGGTTGAAAATGGGTGTGAAGTCGTCCTTTAAGCTTATAAGGCTTTTTTGTTTTTCTTTCAGTGTCAGAATACATTTTATAGTAACCCTTTTTTAATCAGCAATTAATTAAACATTTTTAAGTGTTGTATGGAGAACACAAATGTGTAGTTTACTGCCATATCCAACTATGTTTCGTTCTTATGTTGTTATTCATTATGTCATTTTATAGTAGACTATTATAATTGTTTTATAATCATCCTAATTTTACATTCAACGTCATCATTCTTGTTGCCCACTCTACGAGAACAGGCAGGGAAATACACTGTGAGTGTAAATGCAACTCTGAGAGTGTACAAATGGAACCAAATGGACCCTCACGGGTCCATTTGGTTCCATTTGTACACTCAGAGTTACAGCCCCGTATGGGTCCATTTGGGACCTCTGGTGGTCCCCGGACCACACATTGAGAAACAGCAGAATATAAATACTTTACACTGTGAAGTCCTGGGTGTTAATTCAACTCTGAGAGTGGACAAATGGAACCAAATGGACCCTTGTGGGTCAACTATAAGAGCAACCGATATCTTTATCGGAGTTGAGCAATAAACCAAGAGCTGTTTGGGGGGGGGGGGGGGGGGTAATACGTATACTATTGTTGCTGTCGGCGCAAAAAACCTTTATCGTAAAATGAATGCCTTTCTTCATCATAACAGTGTCACAAAAGTAGCAACAATAGCTAATTGTTGTGAGTTTGCTATTTTTATCTTTTGAAAGTGGTTGTAAGTATGTGTAGCGGTTTTAGGAATATTTAAACAATGAAAGGTATTAACACGTGCTTGTGACTAAATAATAACTACATTGGATCCACTGGAACACAGCTTATATATTTTTTCCATTTTCTGAAAAGTAAGGTCAAGTTTTGGACATGCAAGGTTTCCAGCCTGACAGCGATTATAGACATCCTTGTTATGAATAAAAGCAACACTACCTCTTCCATTACTTTGTGAAACATGAGAAGCATAGTACATGTCATAACCTTATATACAGACGATGCATACTGGGGTTTTTATTGCTGGTCAATCTTTTCATTGTACTGCTCTGATCCTTTGAGTTGTTGTTTTAAATGTCATTACTGTATTCAAGCAGTCAACTCACTTCTAATTAAAAAGAAGAAAGACAACAAAACGAAAAATAATCATGTATTTTTTCTTCTTGTTATATCATGTTGTGTGATGTTATCTACGACAAGCGATTCGATGTGATGCAATGCGATGTGAGAGTGTGGACTATCCAAGCCCCCAGAACCCAGTGGTTGCATTGAAACGCATTGGACATGCTGGCCAATCATAGGTACTGCAGTTGGGGCAACTGTACATGAACGAGCGAAAACGGTTTCGACCAATGGGCTCGACTCACGTGCTTGCGCACAAGCTTGCGCACGGGGCTGCGCCTGAAACGCGTTGCAGAAGCTCCAAATAGGCCTCGCCCATCACATTTCACAACCCGGAAAAAGGGTGAGCAACTCAATGCAAGTGGATGGGAGGGGATATCCGCTGCTCTCTCTATTATTTTTTTTTAACTCTATGGGACTATCATAGCTTATTACACGGCTTGGTTGAATGCTTGAGTCTGATTGGTCAATCACATTTAGATCAGCGGTGTGTTATTTCTGGATAATGAAAGATGAGCTCTATAACAGACCGCTGTCTAATCAAAGGCTCAGAGCACCTGCTGCGCTGCTTGATTTTATGCCGTATCCAACATGACAGCCTTGTAAAGAAACGCACAGTGTCATTTACAGCTAAACATTGCTCTCAAGAATGTATTTGAAAACATTTGAAGCGAGAAATAGACACTAACCGAAAATGTATTCTATTTGATTAACACTTCCTTGTTATTTTCCGAGGCGACTGTGGCAAACACTAATGGAATACTTTCATTACCGTAAGCAAGGATTAATTGCTTAATTAATTAATGAATTAATTAATTAGCCGTGTAATAAGCAACTTTGCCTCGGGTTTAATCATCCTTTCGGGTTTATTTCTCAAAAATGACCGCTGCGCCGTCAATTACCCCTTGCATAGTGGTTCTCAAACATTTTCATGTCAAGGACCCCCAAATTCATTATGTATTTGGCCTCTGTGATGCCACTGGCTTCAGATTAGTTCAAGAGTGCATTTAAACGTGTAAGCCAATAGGCTGAGGTTCTCTATGTGAGGTTCCTCTCCCATAAAATACATAAAGGGGTCATACTCCTGAACAATAGGTAAAAAACATATCACCATACACCAAAACATACACAATCAATAAATATTACACTCAATATAAAACATACACCTACAGTACACACACACACACACACACACACACACACACACACACACACACACACACACACACACACACACACACACACACACACACACACACACACACACACACACACACACACACACACACACACACACACACACACACTATCCATCTGAATGTACTTAAAGCGGCACTATGTAACTTTTTTTAATTAATACTACATTTTGTCCAATCTGTATGGTAGAGTATGCTATACAGTACAATATTACTTTGGGGTGGTCTCCCTGCTCTTCTATTGAGACATTTAGATCCTGTCAAAGATCATGTCTCACCTAGACACAGGATCTGACACAAAGTTTGAGCTGATAGTCAAGATTCAATTCATCCTCTGAGCAATTTGTCCCTTCCCACCCGACTTCAGTGGATTCGGTGGTTCGGTGGATCCAAACCCCTAAACGCTGCAGTGGTGGACAGGTACTTTACCCGAGGTCCACACGTTTCGGATGTGGTCCGCCCATACAGCAGTACTGACTCCCCTGTAGCCACAAACAGCCGTCCCTTGAAGTCATCTCCAAACTCAGATTGATATCTGAGTTCGCAAGCTGCGTTCATGATTTGAGGCATTTTGTTCAAAACGGACCAATCCTGCAAAATTTGGAAGCCAACCTTAGCCAATGAGGATGACATCTGGAAAATTGGCCAAATCTGGGTTGATCACATGACTATAGAGACACTGTGTACCGATTTGCATGACGGTTTGAAAAAATCTGTAGGAGTAATATCAACATATGGGTTTTACACAAATCGGCCTCCTGGTGGCGCTATAACAGGCCCATGTGAAACATTTGGGGCAGAGGTTCTGAATTGGCATCCAGGGAGAGTGTGTGCACAGTTTTGCAACGGTGCCGGAGATTAGCTGGTCGCAGACGGACAAGACACACGGACGGACATACGGACGGACGGACAGGGGGTAAAACATACTCTCGCCATGCCTTTCGGCCTGGCGGAGACAATAAAATAAAATCCATAAGCTCTATGGACACAAAAACTAAGTGGTTACACGAACTCTATTCAAATTAAATGCTGGCCTTAACGTCACTAATTGCGACCACTAGGTGTCAGCATTTTGTAAAGAATAAATGTCATAGTGTGCATGTGGTCAACAATAGGTGTTTAACTGGTGTGTTTAGGCATCTGACCTGCTGATTCAGGGTCAGCCATACATGTACAGTGTACATTTTACACTGTTGAGACTAATGATGAGGTTGGAATGTATAGGTACTGTGTAGGTCAGGGATACTCAAATGGCTTAACCTGAGGGCCACATTAGGAAAATGGCAAGTGGCCAGTTGGTAACATTTTGGTCGTAATGGTAGCTGTATTTTGACAAATCAAACACATGTAGTGCTAAATGATTGGCATGAAATGGTAAAAAAAAGAAAAGAAAAAGAAAAGCTACATCATCTGTCCATTTGGGGGTAAAGTAAAGTTTATTTTCTTTTTTCATCAAGCTGGCTTCTGCTCTTTGCTGCAAATGCCACGTAAATCGGGATATTATTAATGTAATACTGTATATTGTTAATGCAATTGTAATGTTATTAAATGTAATTAAAGTCATTTAATATAATGTTATAATACATTAAAAAAAAATAGACACTATTAAACTCAAAAAAGTTAAAGCAGCAATGCCTCAATGTAGAAATACTCTTGTTACAAGTAAAAGTCCTGTGTTCAAAATGTTACTGGAGTAAAAACACTACATCTGCCAAACCAAATCTTGGAAGCACACTGGGAGGCCTGGTGTTCTGCCAACTGGTTCTTCGGTCATCTGTACAATTAGTGAAACAATGGGGTCGTGCACGTAATCTCACAACAGCATTGTCACGTCTCAAGTTGCTTATCGGACTGTAAACAATGGAGCCGACGCGCGGTACCACAAGCTTCCCAAGGAGCTTGCTGGGTAAAGAGGGTGTGTCAATTTATTATGGGCATCACTTCCTGAAATTAGTCATTCAATTAATGTGAGGGGTCAAATCAGTCGACAACAATGTGGGAACACAAGACAGAAATAAAAAATCACACCCAGTGTGAAGTGAGCGGTGCTATTTATGAGTTATTAATTTCATCATGCATCTCAGTAGCCAATCACAGCACGTCCTGCGAAGTGACGTGCTTACATTTTTGAGCGGTGTAGCCGCTCCTATAAGTGGGTTTGGGACCGTCGTGAAAAGACCGTCGTGAAAATTTGTCTTTCGCTGTACTGTGATTGGCTGACTCTATTCACACCCTTTGCTCAGTACTGTGATTGGCTAGCGACACGCATGATGAAATTAATAACCTATAAATAGCACCACGCACTTCAAAAAAATCACTTTATTTTTAAGTGAGCTTCCATCACTGTGATGACCACTGTTGTTGCTAAATAACACCGCTCACTTCACACTGGGTGTGATTTTTTACATTATTATTAATTTCATCATGCGTCTCGCTAGCCAATCACAGCGCGTCTGCGAAGTTTGAAGTTCATTTCATCATGTGTCTCGCTAGCCAATCACAGCACGTCCTGCAAAGTGTTCACACCCCTGCAAAGTGTTTTCCACAGCATGGCGTCACAGCGAAAGACACATTTTCACGACGGAAAGAAAAACTTTCACCACGGATGGGTCCTAAACCCTCTTATAGGAGCTGTTGCACCGCTCAAAAAGGGTCATATACTAGTCTGCCTACGTAGTTATCCTACAAGATCTCCCTCCACACAGCTGATTCAAATGAATGATTGAAGGAGCAAGTTTAGGGTTAACAGCGCAGAAGCTTCTCCCGGTCGCAACGGGTTGAAGGAGAAGTAAGGGTAGAGACAGTAGATACAGAGAACATCAAGCGTTGCAGAGACGACCCAGGGGAGCTGAGAGAGAAGTAGAGAAGAGTAGTGACACAGCGGAAACATCTGGAAGCCAGCAACGAAGCAGGGTGTGAGATGAAACATTCCACAAGATAGCATAAGGTAGCGGTTAGCGCTTAGCGGTTACTCTAGCACAGTGGGTTTTCAACTTTTTTGCGTCAAGGACCCCTACATTGACACATATTAGCCCAGGGACCCCCATTTTAAAAGATATGCCAGGGACTCAACCATTTTGATTCCTGGGGGGTCCCAATGTACACAGTAGTATTAGGTTCATTTAACTCTGAGAGTGTACAAATGGAACCAAATGGACCCTAACGGGTCCATTTGGTTCCATTAGTACACTCTCAGAGTTACAGACATATACGGGTCAATTTGGTTCCTAATTATTAATTTGGCTGGGGACCCCCTGGAACCCCCTCAAGGACCACTGGTGGTCCCCGGACCACTGGTTGAAAACCACTGCTCTAGCAGTCCCCAGGGATAGGAAGGGTTAGGTTGCTGCAGTGTCAGCAAATAGGTCTCACAGAGGACAATTAGAACCCATGGTAATATGAATGCAATGGAGAAAAGGAGGGGTGGCAAAT
Organism: Gymnoscopelus microlampas; assembly: GCF_963454915.1. NCBI lineage: Eukaryota > Metazoa > Chordata > Actinopteri > Myctophiformes > Myctophidae > Gymnoscopelus > Gymnoscopelus microlampas. The sequence goes on along the minus strand of NC_139939.1, from coordinate 4,899,157 downwards.
TAGGCTACGGGTAAAACTGATTTCAGGTTTAATTGTTATGAAAACATGCTTATGCCTTTCTGTGGTGAGAACAGTTGAGAAAGAGGGTGACGCATGACCCCTCAGAGGGTTTAGGAGACAGGGAGATGCCCCGAGTCAGGAGGGAGGGGGATAGATTCTGGGAACCCCCTGAAACGCGAACTGCCTATTCCCATATTGTTGAAGCAAGGGGGCGGGGTTGGCGGGGCTGGGAGAGAGTCAGTGCACTGAAGTCAAGGCACAGACTACTGTGTTGTTGACGGACAACAGATGCACACTTATGAGAAACAACAAAAATAAAACCTGGCAAAACAGTTGGGTGCATTAGTGTAAGTTGGGGGCGGCCATAGCTGAATGGTTAGTGAGCCCGCCTAGGGAGCCAGAGGCCCTGGTTGCCCCAGGTTCGATTCCAGACCAGGTCAGCATATGTGTCGATGAAATGAAATTTGTCCCTGAGCAAGACTCTTAACCCCTAATTGCTCACAGGTTCTCATTGGAAACAAGACCGCAAGGACTTTCATGAACGACCTGTTAAAAGGAATTATCCTTATCCTTAAGATGAGGATAAAGGAAACATTCAGTCTAAATGTCCAGCTTGCTAATTCTCACCTACTACTACTACTTTTGTATTTGAAACTTTAAATTTCTCTAAATATTATAAACTTTCAGGACAGTCTAAGTACAAATATAATTTATGAAAAGGCTACTATGAGCTACAGTGAAGTCGGACTGAATAATGACTTCACTGATATTTGTCTCATCTTGCACTAATGCACGCAAGTGTTTTGCCAGGTTTTATTTTTGTTGTTTCTCATAAGCGTGCATCTGTTGTCCGTCAACAACACAGTAGTCTGTGCCTTGACTTCAGTGCGCTGACTCTCTCCCAGCCCCGCCCCCTTGCTTCAACAATATGGGAATAGGCAGTTCGCCCCTGAAACGATATAAATATGTCATGTAAAGGAGAGAACTTAGGGATTCGGATCATTATGCTGCTCACCACGCTGCTTGCTGTATCTTCGTTGCTGTGAACTCGTCTATAATAGACCTTTGTATGATGTAACTTTCACGACTGGACATGCGCGTTCTTCTACCACCTCACCTGAAGATGATGGCGATTACTAGGACCTCGTAAATCAACAACTACATGATCAATGCTTATTAACAAGCGCTGAAGTCACTTAAATGAAATAGGAGGTATTTATTTGCTAGGGTATACAAAGGGATATTTCACTTTATTGTCATTTTATTGTCTACTCAGGCTTTTGTGAGCCCCCCAGACAGTTTTTAAGTTGCTTGATTCAGTATTTAGATATTTGATATTCATTTTATCAGACACGACCCCTTCCTATACAAACTCATTATAACTTCAAACTCCATGTTAGATTCATCAAAAACACCCGTCCTTGGTTCTGGTGACTCACCCTGCCCTCCTATTATGTGAGGGGGCCGTGTTTTTTTCAATTACTTTTTCTTTTTTTTCTCGAATGTATAAAATGTATAAAAATCTTTTGAAAATAGCAGATCTACAAGCTCATGAGTACCTTTTCCACCATCTGCAGGTAAATGCCACCTCACTACTCCAGTGGCTGATGACCGCTCGTATAGAGCAGTTGTTCTCAACCTGTGGGTTGATTTTTTTTGGGGGGTCCCCATGTGATGTTTTTGGGGGGTCCCCAGATGACAGTGTTGACAATGACAATGACAATTTAAGGGCTTTTAAGACCTTTTAAATAATACATAAAAAGTTATCAACAAACTATGCTATCAAAACTGGTCAAACATCGGCCAAATTGTCAAATAATATAAGAAAGAGGTGAAATGTTTAAAATTAGCCGATCTACAAGCTCACAACACCTTGCAACGCAAGGTATTGTGTACAGTTTCACTATATTTATCTGTGGAACCGAGTCAAGCAACATTGACAAAATCCTACATTTTGAATTCTTATCAGGGTGGGGGGTCCCCAGTTAAAATGTGATTACTTTGGGGGCGGCCCCAGCTCAAATGTGATTATTTTGGGGGGTCCCCAGTTAAAATGTGATAACTTTGGGGGCGACCCCAGTTCAAATGTGATTATTTTGGGGGGTCCCCAGTTAAAATGTGATTACTTTGGGGGCGGCCCCAGCTCAAATGTGATTATTTTGGGGGGTCCCCAGTTAAAATGTGATAACTTTGGGGGCGGCCCCAGTTCAAATGTGATTATTTTGGGGGGTCCCCAGTTCAAATGTGATTACTTTGGGGGCGGCCCCAGTTCAAATGTGATTATTTTGGGGGGTCCCCAGTTAAAATGTGATTACTTTGGGGGCGGCCCCAGTTCAAATGTGATTATTTTGGGGGGTCCCCAGTTCAAATGTGATTATTTTGGGGGCAGCCCCAGTTCAAATGTGATTATTTTGGGGGGTCCCCAGTTCAAATGTGATTACGTTGGGGGCGGCCCCAGTTCAAATGTAATTATTTTGGGGGGTCCCCAGTTCAAATGTGATTATTTTGGGGGGTCACGGCTTGAGAAGGTTGAGAACCACTGGTATAGGGAAAGGGCGTAGCGATGTCACAGTTTCGTCACGCCGTTAACTCCGCCCACTTTGGCCGCCATAAGCCTTAGCTTGTTTGGTCGCGCTGGTACATCACTCTGTAGTGAGCATGCAGCAAGTGTAGACGGTGTACATGATCTTCCATCTCTCTACTATCTTTGTGGTCGCGCTGGTACATCCTGGTACATCACTCTGTAGTCCTGTGCTCGTTGTTCTCAGCAAGCAGCAAGCGTAGACACTGTGTACATGATCTTCCATCTCTCTACTATCTATCTGGTCACGCTAGTACATCCTGGTACATCACTCTGTAGTCCTGCTCGTTCAGCAAGCAGCAATGTGTAGACGATGTACATTATCTTCCACCTCTCTTCTATCTATATCTAACTTGTATAATCTCTAACACATATGCTTCTGTGCTCAAACAAGCATGACAGCACACAATAAAAATATAAACATCTGTTGTGCTCAGAGTCTCAGAGCAGAGCATCGGCTAAGTGGCTAGGCTAGCAGTTTGAATGGGACGTTTACGGCAGTATTACCTAAATCTGGCATTAAAAAAAAATATGTATATCGAATATCTTAAATACAATGAAACAAACACATAGGCTCTCTACCCGTGTTCAAACAAGCATGACAGCACACAATAAAAATATAAACATGTTGTGTTGATAAGACCGTTTCTGGGAGAGAAATTCAGAGAATCAGCGTTGCCATGTCGGCTTATTATAAGCGACTTTGGGCAGAACCTTTTCTGGCTTTTTCTGTTAAGTTGCTTGTAAAATTGGTATTTGCAGCGGCCGGCGGGTTGCGTTTTTTGTGTGGCTTATTTATAAAGTGTTATTGCTTATTTAGGCTTGTTTCCAAAAAAATAAAAATTAAACCAGTGGTTCTCAAATATTGTCATGAAAATGTTCTGTGCCAGGGAGCATTTGTGTTGTTAGAATGTTTAAAAAAAAATCCAAATATTGTTTATTTTATTGCAAGAGTTTTTTTTTTAAATCGCCTATGTACAAGCTCACGTGAGCTTGTAGATCGGCTATTTTTTTCAAGTAGCCAATGTCACAAAGCCACTTCTTTTGGGCTTGTTTTCATATACCTGGTTGCTTATTTCTCTCGCGAAATCTGGCAACACAGGTCCCGTTCCATTCACTTACTAGCTCAATGATTAATGAATGAACAATATAATAATAATAATAATAATAATAATAATAATAATAATACTTCGCTAATAATAATAATAATAATATATAGATAATCAGTACTCAAGATGACTATATTTTATTTTCGGTTCAGGTGAACCAGTCTATGAAATGAATGATTGTGACTCTGACTGGGCACTGTCATTACAGGGGCACAGATGTAATGACATTTTTCCCAGGTAGCGTGCCTTTGCGTCCGCGTTCAGCTTCTCTCTGTATGGTAATGTCACGCATTGCCCGGTCCATCTTCTGTCCTTTAATGTGTTGTAGACTTTACACAGACTGTGCGTTCAGGACACGTTGTGAGTAACTGTCAATGTTGTTATTGATACGAGGCTAACTAAGATGGCTGCCGAAATACGTCACTGGTAGCTAGGCTCCGCCTCGACTCCTCCCTATGCCCGTTCCCTATAGGGAAATGATTGTTAAATAGTTTTAATGTATTTGTTGTTTTGTTATGTAAACACAGGGCAAAGCTACATACTATATATTTAAGTAAGCATAATCATCGTCAATTCCTCCAACATCATCTATTTTCATTATCTATTTCCCAGTGGGTTGGTAAAATGTCCCCAGCAGTAACAGTTTGTCTGCACAGGAAGCTGTGAGGTCAGCAGTAATCTCCAGTGTTTCCCAAGGCCGTCAGCAGACTGGATGTGGAAGAGGAAGTGAAGATTCCTCTATCCTTACACAATAGAGACACACGGGCGGAAACGGAAGGCCTACAAATTCACGCCCACTTTTGAGATGGCGCCGCTACTCGAGGTCCGTTAGAACGACGAACTGCAGCTCTCAATGCATTCCCTATGAGAGGATATGAGAATTAGCCTACTTTTGAAATTATCCTGCATTAACTGGAGACGATATTGATTTAAATAAAAATATGTTTCCAAATGTATGGAGTGTCTTTGTCAACATATCTTCTTGTTTTCTTAATAGTTGATGTGTTTCACATTTAATTTGCCACTTTAACGAGTTACCCATAATGTTAACACAGCAGAGGGTAGACGGCAGACAGAGAAGTTGTCGCATTTCAGTGACATCACTGTCTTTACGAGCGCCGAGCGCCGACCAGTGGTGTACCCACACTGTAGATGCAGGACAGGCGGTCGCCTGCCCAACTAAGATCTCGCCTCCCCTAAAAAAAAAAATAATAACCCGAAAATGTGTCATTGCGTGCTTAGTGTCCTCAAAGTCACGCACCCAACAAGCTTTGAACTGAGAAGATTGGACCTTCTGTTCCAGAGATAATGACCAAAACATATTGAAAACGTCCACTTTCGGCAGTTTTCTGGGTATTGAAAACCTCAAGGGATGCGTCCGTGACGTATATACCATGCGACCACTTAAAGTCTAGATCTCCGATGCTAGCGGTTTTGACATACTGATGGAGTATATTATAGTATATTGTGGGTAGTATATCGAGATGACAGATATGGGACATTAAAAAGGACAAATCAAACAAATGGGACACTTTATTAGAACACCAAAAAAGTCGCTACAGCCTCAGTAGTTAACCAATGAAATGACGGTATTTTACAATGCCTCTCATAAAGATTGCATTGAGAGCTGCAGTTCATCTTTCTAACGGACCCCGAGTAGCAGCGCTGTCTCAAAAGTGGGCGTGAATTTGTAGGCCTTCCGTTTCCGCCCGTGTGTCTCTATAGAGGAATGAGCTTAAAGGCAGTGGGGGAAAGTAACTAAGTGCAATTATTAAGTACTGTATACTTGAGTATTTCCAATTTCCAATACCTTCACTTTTACCCCACTACATCTCAGAGGCAAATATTGTACTTTTACTCCACTACAATTATTTGAAAGCTTTAGTTACTAGTTACTTTGAAGATGTTGATTATTATTACAAAACATACATTAACCACTTCGGCCATTTGAAAATAGCAGATCTATAAGCTCACAATGCGTCGCATCGCAAAATCTGCTATTTTCAAAAGATTTTTATACATTTGAGAACTTGAAATGGGACATTCTGCATAATGAGTACTTTTACTTTTGATACTTTAAGTACATTTTGATGCCAATACTTTTGTACTTTTACTCAAGTACATTTTGAATTCTGGACTTTTACTTGTAACAGAGTATTTCTATATTGCAGTAATTATACTTTTGCTTAAGTAAAGAATGCGAGTACTTTTTCCACCACTGCTAAAGGCCTGCATGCTGATACTTCTCAGTGTTAATCCCCCATTTTAACCTCCACAAATCCTCTTTCATGATGAGGACTGTGTATATTTGTGGTTTCTCTTTCCTCAGGCTACTAAAAACGTCAGACTTGCACTAGCTTGCACATTTGTGTCATGTTGTGACTACTATTGTGAGTACTGCTGCTTTAGTATAAACACTAGGTACAGTTATTGCACTTTTGTATTGTTGTTGTAAGGCAGAAACCTCTTATCTCCATGATTTTCATAATTTAATGCCCTACTTGATCATACTACAGCGTCTCCCCTGCCCTTATTATGTTATGCTGATGTGGATACCATTGAAGGCTTCACATATATATATATATATCATTAAAGTCTTATCTTGAACCTTATTTTATTCTTATTATTACTATAGGCTCTATTCACAGCAGCAATATTATGAAGCCATTCACAGGTGTTACCAATTATACTAATGAAGGCTCTGTTCCATTCTGGTCAAACAGAGTCAGGGTGCTGATATTGTGCATGTTGGCTCACTGGAAACACTCTGTTACACCAGTGGGTCTACAGTTGGGGTCCAGGGACCCTCATGGGCTTCCAAATGGCCCCTTACAGGTGTGTAACTCATTTGTACACTCTCAGAGTTATGGGGGTTGTGGAAACCACTGTGCTAGACTAAATGGAACAGAGCCTTCATTAGTATCATTGGTAACACCTGTGAAGGAAGTGATAATATGGCTGCTGTGCATAGAGCCTATTGCAACAGAGCACCGAAGTCTGACGTCACTGCCACTAGAGGGCGCTGTTTCACGGGTTCGTGGCTTTATTTTGTGCTGAAATCCCCATTTGGGAATCTTAGATCACTTCATATAAGAACTGTGTTCCAAACATAAACACACCACCCCGGCGTTTCTGTCAGGGGGGTGGATCTGCATCGTTTATGATAGTCATTCATATTTGATACAGCCTGTTTCTGGCGGAAATGGAATGAATTCTGCCTTAAAAGTCTTAAGAACTACTACTTCCGGGTCTGATATCACTGTCCCTACAGCAGCCGCGTTCATGGGAAATGTAGTCTTTGGGTTGTTTGACTCGTTTCTAGTGTTCATATTGTGTTACTCTTTGGGTAAGTGTGTACATTTACACCTTTAGTCGATGCTTCATATCCATATGAGTAAAAAGTAAAGCTACGAACCTGCGGAAAAGCGCCCTCTACTGTCAGTGGCGTCAGGACTTCGGTGCTCTATTGTCGATGTAGCACAGTACTTTGTGGACCGCACACAATTGCATTTCACTTCTTGTACCTGTATGATTAGTGACAAATAAAACCTTGATTCTTAATTCTTATTCTTTCCCTTTGCTGCCTCGATCCCTCTTTGCAGCCTTGTATAGACCATATTCACATGGCGGCCATGTTTCTATGAAGTCAATGAAAGTAGCCACCCCGGGTTAAATTCCAATATGGCCGCCGTGTGAATATGGTCTATTCCTCACAACCTGACAGAAAAGCTTTGTACCAGGTGTCATCTATGGATTCACCTTCCTGTAGGGTTGCCGACTGGTCCCTTCAAAAAGATGTTCCTTATTTGGACACTAAAAGAGGTGTGTCCCTTGTTATGAGCTGATAAGGGTCACACTTTGTTCCTTACTGTTGGGAATTGATCAATGGCACACATTGTTACAAGTTCAAACAGCTCATATAATACTATATAATACAGGTTGTTGTTAACCACTTAAACCAGGGGTGTGCAACTTTGATGATGGAGAGGGCCACTATAACTTTTTTTCCCCGTAAATGAATACCGTACTTCACCATTCTTTGTCACACAAAAGTAGCAAAAGTAGCCGATCTACAAGCTCAAAACTTTTGCTATTTTTGTGTGTTCTTCTACTTAAGTGGAGTATTTCCAATTGTCTATACTTTTACTTCTACTCCACTACATCTCGGAGGAAAATATTGTACTTTTACTCCACTACAATTATTTGAAAACTTTGGTTACTAGTTACTTTGTTTTGTAATGTAATACATATCTTAATAAAATATATCTGTATACATGAACCACTTTAGCCTTATTGTATAACTAGGCTATTTGAAAATAGCCGATCTACAAGCTCACAACGCGTCGCATCGCGACGCGTTGTGAGCTTGTAGGTCAGCTATTTTCAAACATTTTTGTACTTTTACTTTTGGTACTTTAAGTACATTTTGATACCAATACTTTTGTACTTTTACTCAAGTAAATTTAGAATTCCAAACTTTTACTTGTAACAGAGTATTTCTGCATTGGAGTAGTGATACTTTGACTTAAGTAAAACATTTGAGTACTTTTTCCACCACTGTGCTTTGGTAATAATAAGGGTTTTATGATATTTATCACGCTTGAAAAGAGACATGCAACACAATGTTAAAGATTCAAGAGGTTTTTATTTTGTTTACACAAGTGTCGGCTACATGAATCATACACGAGGATTAGACGGTGATATCGCACACAGCTTCTTAATCTATCCTTGAACACTGAACAAAAATGTAACTTTAGTTTAAGCTATAATTGACAATATCATGTAATAAAGCTGCCTGCACTGGCTGATGATATAAGTGAATATACTTGAATATAGAAAATATAGAAAATCATGCCCACAGTAGTGATGTGCGGGTCGGGTTTTTTCATGACCCGCCCCACCACGGAACCCAACCCGCCTCAACCCGCCCCGCGAACCCATATATAAATCTATGGCTCAACCCGCCCCGCGACCCGCGGTGGGGAAAAAAAGATAATAATAAAAGCACTCTTTTAAGTACCCAAAGTTGCGTTAAATGTCTACAGTAGCACAACATTGTCATGGGCTAAATAAACAAGCATGTTGTTCAAAATAGGGTTGTTTTTTGTTTTTTTTTTGTGTGAGAGCGGCTGACCCGCTCACCCGCAGCCCGCATAATTGCCTCTGAAATCCTGACTCGACCACCCGCGCTGCGGGACCCGCGGGTTACGGGTCGGCCCGCTCATCACTACCACACAGACATAAAGATAAAATGAACACATATGCACTCACTCACTCACTCACTCACTGTGACATGTTAAGATGTTTCGGTGTCTGATATCACCGCACGACTGAGTATAAAATTGAGAAAACTCTAACCCCAACCCCTAAACCTGACCTCTAAATGTCTATTCCCAACCGCAACCTGAAAAATGTCAATGTCTCTTGTGAGGACCAGGATGGTTTAAAGAAGAAGTTCACCCAAAAAAAGAACACATTTTATATCAATTACACACCCCATGAAGCCTTGAATCCATGGAGATGTTTTAGTTTGTGTCGCATTCCTGAGCCAATCATTTGATGACCGGTGGTAGGAGACTCAATTAACCTGCATTTGAGTCTCCTGAGTCTCCTGTAATTGATAGAAAATAATCATTCTTTGGGTGAACTACTCCTTTAAAATGTCTTGCACACACACACACACGCACGCACACACGCACATGCACACATGCACGCGCACACACAGACAGACAGACAGACAGACAGACAGACAGACAGACACACACACACACACACACACACACACACGCACACGCACACTAAGGAGAGGTCCCCATCTCATGCTCGTCCCCATTTGTACTCTTGTAACCTTCCATATCCCCCTTTCCCTTCCAGAGACAGACGAGCGGACAGACACAGCTGTTGAACACAGACAGCACCGTGCAGACCGGCAAACCGTCCGAAAAGACGTCGCTGCCCGTGGCCTGAAGAAGCGAGAGCAACAACAAAGGAGCCCAGAACATGAAGTGGCTGACGGTCGCGGGCCACAGAACCAGCGACTCTGGCTCACCGTTCTCTCCCCTGCGTTTCTCGCTCCTGCGTTTTAGGAAGCGGCTTATCCCGATAACGATTATGGGAAACAAATGTCCAAAGAGGAAGCGGGAGACCATCACCGCCGTCATCCTCTTCATAGCCACCGCGGACGGGCTTTTCTTTTCGGTGAAATCGTAATTCTCGGTGCAAACGTTTCCCACCGTCCGCTCGTTGTTCTGCACCTCCATGGACAGTAAGGAAGGCACGGCTAAAACGGCTCCCAGGAACAAGCTGACGAGGACCGTGCTGCCGGGGCTGGGGAACCACCTCTTAGGGATCGAACAGAAACACATTTTCAACCTTGTTGTACCTGCATGGGACAGTGGTGAAAAAAAGTAATCACATGTTTTACTTGAGTAGAAGTATCAATACTGCAATGTAGAAATGCTCTGTTACAAGTAAAAGTCCGGAATTCAAAATTGACTTGAGTAAAAGTACAAAGGTGTTAGTATCAAAATGTACTTAAAAACAGGGTGCCGTGATTTTCAGTGATTCCCCCCCCCCAAAAAAAAACCATAATCATCAGGTATTAAACTAGGAGGAAGATTTGTTTCAAAAAAGTGTACAGAAAGTGTTAAAATTAGGTTTTTATGTGGACACGCCTCCAGTTCATTAAGTATACCTGGTTCTCAGCTTAGCACCTCCTCCACCACCTTAGCACCACCCACCTGTCCTAGTCCCTCCTCCTCCTCATGCCCACACCTGTTGTGTTATGATAATGAGGGGGAGGGTATATTTTTACTGTGTCATTAAATGGCTGTTTTTCTATTGGCACGTTTGACCCTCAAGGTTTCAGCCTCCAGGAAGAAACTCAAAGTAGTCAGAGAAGACATAAAACACCATAAAAACACCACCAGGGGGCTTAATGAAGTTCTATCAACCTCATAGACACATGAAAAACAGAAAAAGTGCAAAACCATGGCACCAACTCTTTAAAGTACCAAAAGTAGAAAGTACTCATTATGCATAATGAGTACTTTAAAAAACATTTGAAAATTGCAGATCTACAAGCTCACAATACGTTGCATCGCGACGCATTGTGAGCTTGTAGATTGGCTATTTTCAAATGGCAAAATGTATATACCTGTAGGGCTGAAGTGGTTCATGTATGTTTTGTAATAATAATCTAAATCTAAAAAGTAACTAGTAACTAAAATTTTCAAATAACTGTAGTGGAGTAAAAGTATAATAATTGCCTCTGAGATAGTAGTGGAGTAGAAGTAAAAGTACTGAAAATTGGAAATACTCCTGTAAAGAAAAAGTACCTCAAAATTGCACTTAAGTACAGTACTTGAGTAAATGTACTTAGTTACTTTCCACCACTGACCTGGGACCTCCTCGGGGACACACCAGCGCACGTTCCAGAAGGTTATGATGAGCGTGGTGGTGAACATGTTGACAAAGGCGACGTAGGAGCCCAGCTTGCACATGGAGCTTCCAAACTCCCAGGAGAAGTAATTGTAAGCACTGTTCAGATACAGAGGAAGGAAGAGGCAGCGGATGAGATGTGCGAAAGCCAGGCCGAGGATCTGCGTCCATCGGGGCAGCCGCTCCTTGTATCTGAAGACGGCCACGATCACGGCCAGGTTGAGCGGCAGCCCGAGTAGAGCGAAAGAGTACGCCGACACGTATAGGAGTCGGAGCGCCTCGATCGTCTGCTTCTTCGCATCGTCGATCCAAAAAATCTCACTGAGGACCCCAGGATCCGAAGACAAATAGTCATAATCTGGTTCTAGTATAGTAGTATGGTTCTCCATGACCTAGAGAAAGGAAGAATATTATGTTATATTTATATATTATATTATATTTTACGTTGGTGCTACAGATGTATGGACTCACACAAAGTAGAGCCACAATTCACTGCCACAGGTCATTTTTTTGTAGGAATACAAACCAATTCATGATAGGAACATAACCTTAAAGGGATACTAGGCAGGATCAGAGATCTGTGTGAGTACACACACTCCCCCCCTCGCCTCTATGACAGGTATCAAAGTGATTGCTGTCTTTGATGCATTCATTGATTAGAGAGAGCACTAACACGTTTGACACTTTTATGGCCCAAACAATCAACTCAGTGCAAAACCCCTGAAGTTCAAAGGGATCAATTAAGAGCTCCGGCCAAGCCCCCCCCCCCCCCCCCCCTCTTCCCCCACATACTTTTCAGTCCCTGCAAGGGATGAATGTCAATATAAACAGTGGAATGTCAACATAAACAGTGGAACAAAACCAAAAAGTAGTGTCTTTCTGCAGGAAAACACACCATCATAATTATATAGTGGCTGATAGAGGGAAAAAATGCAAAATAAATATATAGTGGCTTAAAGTTACCCAGTCTTCCTTTAATTAATTCAGAGAAATAGAGACACACTGGCTAGGAGTTTAGAGGCGTTATTTCAGCAGAAAAAACAACTAGAGGGTGGCAAAACATGTTGTGAGCTTGTAGATCTGCTTTTTGAAAAAGATCAACAACAACATCAAATGAAATAGAACCTTTGAAAATGTTCGCCTCTAATAACATGAATGCATGGTTGACAGGAAAACATGTAGAGTATTGAGATGCAGTCGATTTAGGATAGGATTAATCTGAAAAGGAATAGAGAAAAAAAGAACTAGCCTGCGACCCCAAATGACTCTCCCGCAGGAGTTCTCACTTCCTCTCTTTAGCCCTGAGACTGACTGTAGTTTCTCTCCAGGAATAGACTTCCTCCGTACAGAGAGGGAAGCTTATTGTAGCGGGTTCCTTTTCCACTATAATTATGTAAACTTGGCAAATTTCCCAGTCTGCGGCAGTAATGACTATTGATATTTGAGACTGAAACATTAAGACCTGAGGCTGATTCCACAAATTACTTCTAAGGGCACGGTCACACCAAAGTTTAATTCTACCTATGAGTAGTAGTACTGCAATGTAGAAATACTCTGTTACAAGTAAAAGTCCGGAATTATGTTTTGAAATAATAATTCAAATCTACAAAGTAACTACAGTAGTAACTAAAGGTTTTCAAATAAATGTAGTGGAGTAAAAGTACAATGAGACGCATGCCCATGTACAGTATGTTATACTGTACTGTACTATTGCAATTAATGAACAGGTTTCTGCACATCTAGGGATGAACGCAGCACTCTTTACATTATCTGGAATGCATCCTTCTAGCAATAAAGGTCTTAATATCTTTAGTTTGAGACACTTGAGGTAATGTGATCACCAAATACTGCAGCTCATGGCTCTAGCTCAGGGGTTTTCAACAGGTTGTCCGTGGACCACTGGTGGTCCGTGAAGGTATTGCATGTGGTCCCTGATCATGCACGTAGTAATGTAGGAAAGTGAAAGTGAATATTTTCTTCCACGGAACAGTGCACTAATGATCAGGTGACCTATGATGATGCGTCAATGTTGTCAGTTACTGGGAAGCCGGAGGTCAAGAAATTACAATCTCAAGAAGGGGAAGTGTATACGGGATTGCCTGATTTCCATTATTAGGAAAAGTGCTCATATAATCACATGTGCCTGCTCACTCATACATAAGGTACAAAACATGAGTTTAGTGGAAGGTTGGATAAAGTAAGAGAATGGAATAAGGGTAGCTGTGGGGTAGGAATAGATCAGTGGTTCTCAACTTTTTTTTTTTTTTGCTCTGGACCACTCACATTATGTCAGTTAAATAATGCCTGGGCTTGATATAATTTGTTGCACATAGTATCGTGCAACAAATTAAATCAGGCCCTTAACAGTCATTATTTAATTGCAAGCTTTGTCTCCCACACCACGCCTATTAATTGAAATATTTGCTTACATTTGATGGACTTATTAGATATTATTTCAATACATCTTACTAAGGTATTTTATTCTATTTACATTTTAAAACATTTCCCGATGGACCACCTGCAGGCCTAATTATACTATAGACCACTATATTAGTCCGTGGACCATTGGTTGAGAAACAGTGGGATGCAGACATGGGATGCATAGAAAGTGTTACCAAAACACTTAGTCCATATCCCCAGATTCCCCACCGAAGCACAACAGTGGTCCACAGGCACCACCCTGACATTCTTAGTCAGGGTGGTGGTCTCTGGTTCACAATCAGTTGAAAGCCCCATGCTCTAGCTGACTCTAATCAAACAGTTTATGAATCTCAGCTGTGTGTGTTACTTTTAAAGTGGTTTTGCTCCCTGAATGTGCAAACACCCACTAATGTTTGTAAACAAGAAACCTGTATACTGTACATCCTCCGTGTTGCCACAGAGAGTGAAAAAAAACAGAAGGTGTTCTAACCCTCAAAGTTAATTTAACTCTGAGTCTGCCAAACTGTTGAAATTGAAAGCAGCCGTCTGGATACACACATGGCTGGGCGAAACCAAACACGTATGAAAGAGAGGGGTGCATTGTTCGGGCCAATAGACCAATTATTTGTTTACTAACATTGAGACTGGACGCACAGGTGATTGTTTCACGCAATCAATTCTCAACCTGTTGTTTCGGGGTGCGCTGGTTTCAGCACACCCCAACCCCCTCTTGTGTGTTGGCTAGTGAGGCGCGTCCTAGCGAGACCTGATAGAATGGGTTTCATTAAGAGCATACTGGTTGCACGCATACTGGTTCTTATCAGTGTGACGTCGTCTGTTAAGGGGTCTATACTCTGCCTAATGGAAGGTGTTTGATTGATGACTTTTGTACTTTTGTAAATATTTGAATACCGGCATGCCAACACATGATTGATAATGATCATAATCTGCTCTGACATGTGATACCTGTACTGACAGGAACACAATGGTAGCAAACTTAGGAGCCTAGGTCAGTGGTTCTCAACCTGTGGGTCGGGACCCGCAGGGGGGCCCCCAGATGAGTGGCTTAATGTGCAACATTGTTTTCTCACTCAAAACAAACCAACATACAGTATTAACGGGGCATCTGCATATTTCTAAAGTGACAATTTAAATAATTTTAAGGAATGTTCAATGGGCCTACAGTACCTCAAACAAATTAAAAAGAGACCAAAAGAGACGTAATCAACAAACTATACTATGACACATTGTCAAACATTACCTCAGACAGAGGCAAAACACATTTTAAAAATAGCCGATCTACAAGTTCACACCGCCTCGAGGCGTTGTGAGCTTGTAGATTTGCTATTTTCCATATTATTTATCTGTGGAACCGAGTCAAACTAAATGTAATGCCTCAACTTCTCCAATTCCATGTGCTTGGGGTTCCCAGTTCGAATGGGATTTTTTGGGGGGGTTTACTGGCTTATGTCAGAGGTCTAGGTCAAAAGTTTAATTTTCCAAAATAACTACACACTCACAACAGACATGGACCGATTACGTTTGGACATTAAGTAGTAATGCACTAGTTATAATGATAGCTTTGAGAATTTCTTCTACTGCATTTTACTAGTAAAAGAGTACAAGAGTAAGAGTAGCAGTGGTCGAAAAAGTACTCACATTTCGTACTGCAAAAAAAAGTATCAATACTGCATTGTAGAACTCTGTTACAAGTAAAAGTCAAAGGAATTCAAAATTGCCTTCAGTAAAAGCACAAAAGTATTGGTATCGAAATGTATTTAGAGTACCAAAAGTAAAAGTACTAAAATGTTTGAAAATAGCAGATCTATAAGCTCACAACACGTTGTGATGTGACACGTTGTGAGCTTGTACAATAATTGTAGTGGAGTAAAAGTACACTATTTGCCTCTGAGATGTAGTGTTTGTGTGCAGGCACAATTGTCTGTTAAAGTACAGACAAGTGGAAATACTCCAGTAAAGTAAAAATACCTCAAAATTGAACTTAAGTACAGTATTTGAGTAAATGTACTTAGTTACTTTACACCACTGAAAAGTAGCAAAACCATAATAATGTGATACTGCTACTTTTACATTTAAGTAAAAACATCTGAGTACTTCTTCCACCTCTGCACAAAACAGACTGCTGTCAGGCAGAAAACAGATTAATTGCAAACAGCTGCAGCAAGACAGTTTTCTTTAAAACCATGAAACAAGGCAGCTGAATTTTACTTTCACTTTTGCAACTGTAGGCTACTTAACTCTCAGAAAAGCATTATTTTATACACTCTGGATTAGCAAAAACAAACAACAATGTGCATTAGATGATGTTGTTCTTACCTTAGCTGTGTTTTAGAGCAGATCAAATGACAATTGAAAAGGTCGGGGGTGGAGAAATGCAGCTCATGTGCAGAGTCCCAGACAGCTCATGTACTTCTGTGAAGACGCTTCTGGGTGGGGAAAAAAAAGAAAAAGGAAAAACAGGAAGAAGGGGCTTTGATTTCCTCCAATAAAAAAGCCATTCATGAACCACTGTCACTGAACAAAGTGGTTATTTCATGTCAAGGACACCCAAATTAAAATATTTTGCCACAGACCTCCATTTTAAAAGATGTGGTGCCAGGGAATCCTAAAAGAGTATTTTTTCAATGTTTTAATTACCTAAAAAATATATATATATTTCAATATTTTTGGCTTAGGAATGCGACAAAAACAAAAAGCCTATCCATTAAAAACATTGTGAAATATCCCTTTAAGAGACTTCACTGCACACAATGATTACATGATGTTTACTACAAAAAAAAAAGATTGTTTACAGATTGCAGAGTCTGACCGTAAACATCATATGACATGGCACTCAGGCTCCATTGCAGGAGAATCTGCTCAGAAAAGCTAAACCCTGCCTGATGGAAGGCAGGGGGCTCCGGAGCCAGCAAGAGCGCAGCACGGCACGAAGTGACACGCTGTGAGCTTGTACATCTGCTTGAGAACCACTGTTCTAACCACTAACCACTGTTCTAAACCACTGTTCTAACCAGTAACCACTGTTCTAAACCACTGTTCTAACCATTAACCACTGTTCTAAATCCTAAGATGTATTGCGCTCTCTCTCTCTCTCCTCCCCCCCCACACACACACACACACACACACACACACACACACACACACACACACACACACACACACACACACACACACACACACACACACACACACACACACACCACCCTGCCACCCACACACACACACACACACACACACACACACACACACACACACACACACACACACACACACACACACACACACACACACACACACACACACACACACACACACACATATGAATAGCAGCCAATAGAATGAATGCATGAATGCTTGGCAATGAGCCTGGCATACAGGTTGGGAGCAGCCAATAGAATGAATGCATGAATGCTTGGCAATGAGTCACTGCTGAGTTGTGTGGTACAATAACATCATGAATGATTAATGCAGTAGAATCAGTGGTGGAAAAACTACTCAAATGTTTTACTTAAGTAAAAATATCAATACTGCAATATAAAAGTAATCTGTTACAAGTAAAAGTCCGGAATTCAAAATTGACTTAAAGTACAAACGTATTGGTATCAAAATGTACTTAAAGTACCAAAATGTTTGAAAATAACAACGTGTCGCGATGCGACGCGTCGTGAGCTTGTAGATCGGCTATTTTCAAATAGCCTAGGTATAACATAGACTAGTGGTTAATGTGTGTTTTATAATGTAATAATTTGTATCTGCAAATTAGCTAGTAACTAAAGTTTTCAAATTATTGTAGTGGAGTAAAACTACAATATTTGCCTCTGAGATGTAGTGGAGTAGAAGTAAAGTAGAAGTAAAAGTATAGACAATTGGAAATACTCCAGTACTGAGTACTTGAGTAAATGTACTTAGTTACTTTAATATATATATATATATATATATATATATATATATATATATATATATATATATATATATATATATATATATATATATATATATATGAGGAAAAACACAAACTGTAATCTCAGGACAAAAAACAGCAAACATTACACACATTACACATTTGTATTAAAATAAGTTAATACAAATGTCCACATAGGCTGCAGCTCTCAAGACCTGAGGAAGGGCGTTCCAGAGTCTGGGAGCCACAGACTGAAAGGCTCTGTCAGCTTTAGTGGCCTAATTCACCTGGTATGAGGAGTGACCAATAGACCCTGGTCAGCTGACCTTAGGGTCCTGCTGGGCACATAGCGTTGTAACAGGTCAGTTAAATATTCAGGTGCTTGACCATGCAGAGCTCTATAAGTGAGCACCAGGACCCATCTAGCCATGTATGTGTGCAGGTGCATTGGCTTTAGGCTCTGTGTTGTGTAGAGCGGTGGTATAGCAGATATAAAAGCTACACTTTTTTCTGGAAATTATTCCAGAATAATATTTCTATGAAATACTTTTGAAAATGTGTTTTAACGGATTAAAAGTTGTGTTTTTTTTTATAGTACATGAAAAAAAGGAGATATTTACAGTAGGCTACTTGCGACCCATAAAAATGTGTCCGCGACCGAAAGATGGGTTCCGACCGACTGTTTGGGAAAGGTGTAGAGGCCCCTGAATGTGTGATTCAGAGTTGGAGGCGGCATTTTGTACAAAGCGGGCCTCTCCCGCAATCCTTGCCATTCAAATAATGCAAGCACAGAATTTAGGTCAATAGTTTACTATGAATAACAGAGACAACTAGATGTTGTTGCCCTAGGAACATGAAGACAAGGCACAGTATGGTTAACATCACAAATCACATGACAATAATGTAAAGTAGCTGCTAATAGGTAGTATTGAAATGATTGTAAGTAATAATGTGTAATTTATTGGATAATATATTGTTAATCCCTTAACCACATTAACCCTGGCATCCCTACTTCCATCCCTATTTTATTTTGAAACATTTTGTTGATATTTTTTATTCCCCCAATGTTAAAGGGTAAGACCACTTTGGTAGATGTTTGGGTTGTGTAGTTACATTGCCATGATGTAACTCCAAAGGTGGGCAAGAAATAAAAAATAATTGCTCCATTGATTAGAAATTGATAATTCAAAATATGCTCCTCATTGACTTACATTGTACAGTAAAACAGCTCTCAAAGTCACTCTTATACCACATAAATGAACCCAAACAAAGCTGATTCAGACAATATAGAGCATCACCAAACCCAGTACTGTTTGTTTTTTTAATAAAAATGTCAACATCCTGTTGATTTTACTATTTGAAGATCTGGATCCGGATCCGCGGATCCAGTCCAGGTTTCCTACTTATTAAAAATGGCAAAATCAACAGGAACAGGAAGTTTTATTTAAAAAAAAAACAGTACTGGGTTTGGTGATGTTCTATATTGTCTAAATCAACTTTGTTTGTGTTTGTTTATGTGCTAAAATAGTGACTTTGAGAGCTGTTTTACCGTACAATGTAAGTCAATGAGGAGCTTATTTTGAATTATCAATTTCTAATCAATGGAGCAATTATTTTTTATTTCTTGCCCACCTTTGGAGTTACATCATGGCAATGTAACTACACAACCCAAACCTCTACCAAAGTGGTCTTCCCCTTTAAGTAGTTAGATGAACACACACGATCATATTGCGCACAATATGGCATGAAGCACACTGCAGAACCAGTGGGGTACAGTAACTAAAGTACATTCACTCAAGTACTGTACTAAAGTACACTTTTGAGGTGTTTTTGCTTTACTGGAGTATTTTTAATGTTCAATACTTCTACTCCACTACATCTCAGAGTCAAATATTGTATTTTAATCCACTCACTACAATTATTATTAGATAACTTTAGTTACTTATCATCATATAGCCTGAGCAAACCAGGGACCTGCTGATTCTCAAAAGGTCTCTTTGCCCAGCCAGCTATGGCCTCCCTAAGAAATAAATGATCACATTAGGCCCCAGTGAGAATTGAACTCACGACCCCTGGTTTACAAGACCAGTGCTCTAACCCCTGAGCTATGGAGCCTGTTCTGACAGCTTAATTAAAAAGGTGTAATCTAAACCTATTCTACCATTGGCTCATTTCTCCTGCCCGAATCTGTAGGACAACATCTGGGACTTTACTGAGACAGAGACCTTAAAGTAAGGGACATTTAGAAGATTAGATATGAACATTTACTTTACACCTGTGCACATTCTAAATGCTCTCACATGAGTCCCCCTCGCCTTTACTTAGTTTTGGTCTGATTTACCATGTTACGGTATCATTTGGTTTGTTATTATGGTATTCTCTTATCATCTCATCCTGCTCTTGCAGTGCTCAGATGGAGGTGGTGGAGCTGTGACATGTGAACAGAGACACTTCTTCGAGCTTCTCACAGTGCTGGGGGAAGAGGGGTATGGAAAGGTGTGTGTTGGAATACTTGTCCCAGAGTTTAGTGCCTTCTGTATTTGATGGAAAATGTACCGTGGGTAGTGCGATAGTGGAGAGGGTTAAGTATCGTAACCGGTATAATTTATTTTATTTCTTTATATTTATTAAAGTTGGTTCCTATGTTACGGCCGGTGGCCGTTGGTATTATTATTATAGTATTGTGCTGTCACTGCTGTGTCTACATTCCATGTAGTTGGAGTCTCAAAGTCATGAATGAGAGCGCTGGGCGTCGGCTTGATTGTCTCATTGACAACATGAAAAAAAGGAGATATTTAGAGTAGAAATGCAACCCATAAAAATGTGTCCGCGACCGAAAGATGCGTCCTGACCGACTGTTTGGGAAAGGTGTAGAGGCCCCTGAATGTGTGATTCAGAGTTGGAGGCGGCATTTTGTACAAAGCGGGCCTCTCCCGCAATCCTTGCCATTCAAATAATTCAAGCACAGAATTTAGGTCAATAGTTTACTATGAATAACAGAGACAACTAGATGTTGTTGCCCTAGGAACATGAAGACAAGGCACAGTATGGTTAACATCACAAATCACATGACAATAATGTAAAGTAGCTGCTAATAGGTAGTATTGAAATGATTGTAAGTAATAATGTGTAATTTATTGGATAATATATTGTTAATCCCTTAACCACATTAACCCTGGCATCCCTATTTCCATCCCTATTTTATTTTGAAACATTTTGTTGATATTTTATTATTCCCCCAATGTTAAGTAGTTAGATGAACACACACGATCATATTGCGCACAATATGTCATGAAGCACACTGCCGAACCAGTGGAGTAAAGTAACTAAGTACATTCACTCAAGTACTGTACTAAAGTACACTTTTGAGGTGTTTTTGCTTTACTGGAGTATTTTCAATGTTCAATACTTCTACTCCACTACATCTCAGAGGCAAATATTGTACTTTTACTCCACTCACTACAATTATTATTAGATCACTTTAGTTACTTATCATCATATAGCCTGAGCAAACCAGGGACCTGCTGATTCTCAGAAGTAAAGGTCTCTTTGCCCAGCCAGCTATGGCCTCCCTAAGAAATAAATGATCACTTTAGGCCCCAGTGAGAATTGAACTCACGACCACTGGTTTACAAGACCAGTGCTCTAACCCCTGAGCTATGGAGCCTGTTCTGACGCCTTGAGTAAAAAGGTGTGGTATAAACCTATTCTACCATTGGCTCATTTCTCCTGCCCGAATCTGTAGGACAACATCTGTGACTTTACTGAGACAGAGACCTTAAAGTGACATTTAGAAGATTAGATATGAACATTTACTTTACACCTGTGCACATTCTAAATGCTCTCACATGAGTCCCCCTCGCCTTTACTTAGTTTTGGTCTGATTTACCATGTTATGGTATCATTTGTGACTGGGTACAATGGTTTATGCCGCAAGTGAGCATTTTTCATTATTAAATTAGAGAATATAAGCTTTCATATGATGTATCATTCATTGAAATTGGACAATATTTAAAGACGATGTGACCATTTGAATGTTGTTGAACCTTAAATCCCAAAGCAGAGAAATTGCCCTGCAAAGATCCTAGACATTTTAACACCTCAGCGGCCCAGAAATGGGTGTGACAATGGGAGGGACAATAGGTAGTCAACTCCACCCCTAATCACTCCCCCACCCCTAACCACTCCCCAACAGGAGTGACAGTAGGTTAGCTGTCAACACTAGAAACAGACTTGACAAGACAG
Organism: Gymnoscopelus microlampas; assembly: GCF_963454915.1. Classification (NCBI taxonomy): domain Eukaryota; kingdom Metazoa; phylum Chordata; class Actinopteri; order Myctophiformes; family Myctophidae; genus Gymnoscopelus; species Gymnoscopelus microlampas. Next base: position 4,877,439 of record NC_139939.1, on the reverse strand, counting down.
ACCTGCTTTTAAATTTCTAAATGTACAGTGAAACAGTACATTATGTGGCAGCTGGGCATAAACCAGGACAAAAGTCCCATGAGGGAGAAAAAATAAGTCACTTTTACCTGGTGTAGTCCACAGGTGGGTACAAGGAAGAGCTAAATCCAAGTCATTTTGTCCCTGGTATAATCCACAGGTGTGTTCAAAAAAGGTTATTGTAGTAAAGAGTCAAATAGCAGTCAATATGAGGTTGGTGAAGTGTAAACAGTTCTTCCTTATGTAAAAGGATGCTGTGTTGGTGGGAGTGTAAAGCTATAGTCGGTCTGAAGAATCAGCCATGTAATGTTAAAGAATACCCAAATGGGTCCATTTGGTTTCATTAATGTCTTTTCTAAATAAAGTATTCAATCAAAATACAACATCGCAGATCTACAAGCTCACAAGGCGGTGACGCGTTGTGAGCTTGTAGATCTGCTATTTTCGCTACCAAGAACCTGAAGCATCAGTCTACTCTAAACAATATCAAAACAACAATTTGTACATTAGAACTAGGATAGGGGAGAGTGGGGTAATGTGAGACACTTTTTACATTTTCTCCCCTCTAGGTGAGCTAAAATGATATATCAGTAAAATGTGCACATTTCCCATACATTTGGGATGTTTCCTAACAATGGAAATTATCAGAATGTATTCAAGACAAAAGGCAGTGAAAATATGATTGTTTTAAAAAAAGTTTTTTGGTGTCTCACTTTACCCCAGGTCTGGGGTAAACCGAGACAAACCAGAAAAATCAATGGGGTAAACTGATCCACTTACTTTTTTCAGTTTAAAACTACCATAAAAACACATGTTCTAACAGTTAGAATACCGACAGCTAGCTTGACAACCACACATTCCAGAACTAATGTCAGACTAGTAACAGAATCATGGCAATTGGTCATTAAGCACATTTTGCTCTACACAATTGGAAGGTGTCTCACTTTACCCCAACCGAGACAAACCAGTTTTAACCAATCAAACCAATATTAGATTATCAAACCAATTGGATTATCAAACCAATATTAGATTAAACTATGTTTAAGTACTAAACTTAACTTTGAGACAGTTTCCCACTTTACCCCAATGCCATTTGTCTCACTTTACCCCACAGCCACATTTTGGTGAAAAGGACCACTTTTAGCAATTCTGGCTAATCTTCAATTAGCATTAATCACATGGATGTATAGGTTTGTAGTTCATCAACATGCATGACATAAGTTTTTCTACCTGAATCAATTTTCTTTGACACAACAGCTGATTATGTTGACAGCCCCAAAAAATACTTTTACATGCAAAAAACATATTTTAGTGAAAAAAACATGCTTACTACAGCACAATGAGGTCCTCCTCCATGGTAAGTGGGAAATGGGAGGGGCTTCAAAATCTAATGGTCATATGACCACACAGGTGTTGTGGTCAGGTGATAAGGGTTGTGTCTCACTTTACCCTGTGTCTCACATTACCTCACTCTCCCCTACCAGGTAAACATGCAGTTCGCTGGGCTCATTCAAAACAGCCCTAAAAACTCATCTTTCTGGAGGCCTAAAGAGGAGCTAGTACCAGTTTCCCTGTAGACAGACGACACCCCCCCCCCCCCCCCCCCATGCCTCCCCTTGGTTTACCTGGGATCCTAGTTCTCGAGGCTCTTGTCTCTGCATTCCATGTATGTTATGTTATGTACTGTAGGCTACAGTATGTTACCTTGCTCATTTTAAGTCACTCTGGATGAGAGCATCTGCTAAATGCATAATAAATTGTATCTGTAATTATACATGTTTGTTATCAGATTCAGCACTCCACCACCCTCCCCTAAAAAAAGTCCAGGAGGAGGATAAAATTGAACAGACGTTCTGCTTCAAAGTGAGGAAGAGTAGGCATGCTACTGGAAGGAGAGAGAAGGTTGCTGTAGATAAAGTACACTATGTGACATGCTTACTGTGTGTTCTCTCATCTGCACTATGAAAGCACTATTGAGGGTGTATAGTGTTATATATTTTGTTAATTGTTGTGTTTCTTTGAGTGTGATGTATTTTACTCTGCTGTATCTACAGTACTTTTCTTGCCCTAACGTTATCTTAAGCTGCTGTGCTGCCTTTGGCAACTGAATTTCCCTTGCAGGATTAATAAAGGTCTCATCATATCTTATCTCAATGTGTTCAGGTCCAGGCTCCACTCATAAGAAAGGACAATTAAGGACATGAAGGAAGTGAGGAAGAGCACAGAGCTCTTGGTCGACAGTTTGAGGACTAAGATGCAAGAATGCTTGCATCTGTTCAATGAAAGTACAGGCAGGTGTTGTAGCTGGGACTGAGGTCAGAATTGCACCATTGACTCATGATGTGAATACATTGATTGCATGTAGTGTTGCAGCTGCCATCAAACATGTCATTGCTCCTGTGTGCACATGGCAAGATGTCGATGATATATGTGTAGAAGGGAGAAAGTTGGCCAACTAATATATTGCAAACCTCAAGGGACAGTTGAGCTAATCAGAGAAAAGGAGGAGGCTTTGTCATTTAAGTTTCTCTCTGCTTTGAACATGGAGAAAAACAAGATACAACGGGCGACAGACAGTTTCTTGATGAGGTTAGTTGTGTTTTGTGTTTATATTTATATTTTGGCGTTTTTAATGGTTGCACTGTTTGCTTTTAAATGATGCCAATAACATATTCTATCTATCTCTCTATAGGTTAAAGAAGCGCTTCTTTGGCAAATCAAAGAGTTCAAGTGATGCTTCAAACATCATCAGGCATGCTGCTGGAAGGCGAGAGAAGGTTGCTGTAGACAATTTACAGTAAGTACACTATGTGACATGCTTACTGTGTGTTCTCTTATCTGCACTATGACATCACTGTTGATTGTATATAGTGCTGTATATTTTGTTAATTATCAATGGTGTTTCTTTGAGCGTGATGTGGTTTACTCTGCTGTATCTACAGTACTTTATTTTTCTTGCCCTTCACAGTAACTTTATCTTAAAGGTTTCATGACGTTCAGTTTTACCACACATTAAAAGTCTTTGTCATGGTGCTTCAAACGTGTATACAAAGTTTTAACAAAAAAAATCCACTCCATTGATCCATGGCAGGTGTTTTTCTCTCACATTTCTAAAGCCTTTTCAACTGCAGTGAAAAAATAAATCTTTGCCTGCGGGTGTCGCTGTTGAGGGATTTTGCCTGTCAATCATCGCCTCTGCTCCGCCCCCCACCAAAGGAAAGGATAGGGGAGGGGAGGGGTGAGGAGGAAAGTGGACGGGATTAATCGCCTGTGACTTCACTGCCCAAGGGCCAAGCTCAGATTACTTTTCAGCCTAATTATTCAGAAAACCCCAGACCACAGAAAATCCACTGAATGTTCAAAGTTCAGATTTTTTGGGTGTAATTGAGGTCATAAAACCCCCCAAAAAACATACAAAATAAAAAAAGTGAAAATGAATGTCATAGAACCTTTAAGCTGCTGTGCTGTCTATGGTGACTGAATTTCTCTTGCAGGATTAATAAAGGTCTCATCTTATCTTCTCTTAATGTGTTCAGGTCCAGGCTCCACTCACAAGAACTGACAATTAAAGACATGTTCTTGCTGCATCATCAACCACCAAGAATTCCCACATATTGTGAACACTGGTGTGTTGAAAACCTTTTTCCACATACCCAAAATGAACTGGAAAGAACGTCCCAAGCCTGCTGGAGCTGATGGCCAGTTGTAAGTCGAGTAAGTTATCTCATAAAGATGATTATGGAATTAGCTGTTGTGCGGATATATATCCCATTATGCCTCTAAAATGTCAATTGCAATACTTCAGTCATTCTACATCAATAGAAAACTTGGCCTAATGTACAGTAAAGCAGAGAGCTACAGAAAAACTATACATCAATGTGAGTAAAATGTTCCACTTTACATAAACAGTATGCACACACTAAATATTTCATTTTGTGTTTCAGTCAATACAGGCTGGGTACAGGATTATAAGCGACGTTGGGCTTCTTTTTCTGTAAAAATTGGTAGTTGTGGGTTGCGTTTCTCTTTTTTCTTCGATTGTTTCTAAAGTGTACTTGCTTATTTAGGCTTGCTTCCAAAAAAAAACGAATCAATATATTCCACATAAGCTCACAACGCGTCGTTCAAAAGTGGCCTTGGTTGCTTTCTTTTGGGCTTGTTTTCCTAGTCTTGGTTTGCTTATTTCTCATACTAAACCTGGCAACGCTGCCGTCAGGGGTACTTGGCTACCAGTGGAGATACAAGCCAGCCCATTATCGCCAAGATGTGGAGGTTCAGAGGCAGCTTTATGGCACTCTCCCAGTGGTCCAAGACAAAGGTGGCGAAGTTTGTAAGAAACACACTATTTTCGGGCGGGGGTCTGGGGATACTGTGGAATTTAAGATGCTACAGGAAGGAGTTGGAGGGGTACTTGCGTCACCGAGAGGCTATTGCTCAGAAGCGAGAGGAAGACGCTAAGAAGCGAGAGGACTACGCTAAGAAGATTGAGGAACAAGCTCAGAATGTCGTGACAGTTATGAGGTGGGTCAATATATGTACCGATATCTAAAGCTCCACCTAACTTCAGATCTTCCCCTCGGTCCAGGGACGTACACACGTAGATAGATTTGATGTAATCACTCAACAACAACATCAACACGAACACCGATACTGTCTTTTGGTAATTTATTAAATAAAACACACACACACATTCTCACATAAACACACATGGTCATCTAACTAAACTATCACTGGTACAGTATTTCTACCTTCAGCCAGCCCAGAGAATCTACGCACATTAGACTAACGGTAGCATGAGGTGATGTAGTAGCAGTAGTTGCAGGTTATTTAACTGAAAAACACAAAACCACACGAAAAAAAAATACCATTAATAATATACGAAACATGCATAAATAAACTAACAACATATATGAGTATAATAAAAGAGTTTTACACAGAATGATCACTTTTCGTGCACAATTGTCTTACCAGCTCTCTATTTACGTGCGAACGCTCTCTCACGCTGCGATGGAATGAAAACTTTCTGGTCAAAACAACTCTTCTGCGCACGCGCAAGAACACATGTGGACCTCTCGTACATAAACACACATACGTTGCAATTAAATAAGGATGTTTCCCGTATCCTAAACTCACCGGAATAATTCCTATAAAAAAGTATCCCCAAAATTACACATGCCCCCAGGATCCAACCCCCCAAAGAACATGAGTAAAGACAGTAAACACGACAAACAACACATTTACAACAACAATCCTGACGTCATAGCAGCGGAGAAGAAAAAGACCCCTTCTCTCCTCTAGAGGTCACTCGCTACCAGCTTGAATGTTTGTAAACATGTTTGTAGAAATCTATAATATGGTCGGAAAGACCCTATAAACTACACACCTCCCACTTGGGCTATGGATTGCGTCAATCTAATAGGCCATACAAATGGGAGCATACAAGTCTTTTATAAAAAAGATAGAATAAAAAGGTTAGGTCCGTCCGCAGCACGCAATCCGTTCATTATGAACCGTCTGGAAGGGAACAATGTTCGCTGAGTCCAACGCATCCGTTCATTATGAACCGTATGGAAACAGCATCCGAGCACAAAGAACAGAAAGTAAAGTTATCATTGTCAGGTCTCCATCTTTCTCCAAAAAGACTATAACTAAATTATACCTGCTCCTCCACTGGGATCAAAACCACCAACCTCCGCACGTCCCTGCGGAGGAAGGTAGTGGGACATGGCACGCCGTCCTTCTTTACCTGAGACCAGGAGATGGGAAGGCTGTGACATGTTTGCACCTCCACGTCCCGGACAACTCCCTTGGAGTCAGGAAACGCCTTCACGACACGGCCCAGCCGGAACCGTCCTCGCAGCGCATTTTGGTCCGCCACCCACACTAGATCACCGACGGCGACATTCCGGGCCGGAGTATGCCACTTATGGCGGATGAAAAGATGAGGACCCGCCAACTGGCTCCACCGCTTCCAGAACCTGTCCACTTCGATCTGGACCGCCCGAAGCCTACTGAAAGGGAAAGAAGGAAACTCGAATCCCAGGTTATCACCCCTGGGCCCCGCCCGCCCCAGTAGCAATGAGTTTGGTGTAATAACCTCCACCCCCTCGTCTTGAACCTGTGCTCTAGCCCCAATAGGCCTCTCGTTGGCCAGGTTAGCTGCTAGGTAAAGTAGCGTTTGGAACTCCAGAGTGGTCAGATTCCCTCCCTCATCAACGCTACCCAAAGCCCTCTTTAAAATGCGAACGGCCGCCTCTGCTGCCCCATTTCGATGCAGTGAGTCCGCAGGACTAAACCCCCACACCCAATCAGTCCCAGCTACAGCCGCCTTGTTCTGGACACTGTCTTTGTCAATGCCCGCGAGGAAACTGTATAGGTCATCCAAAGCAGGTTGGGCCCCCACAAAATTAGTCCCCCTGTCCGACCACAATTTCGCAGGATGGCCCCTCAGAGCTGTGAACCGCTGGTAGGTCATCAGAAAGCCCTCTGTGGAGAGGTCCTCCACCAGGTCTGTATAGATCGCCCGCGAAGCCATACAGCTGAAGACCACTCCCCAGACTTTCTTCTTTACCCGCCGCCTCACAGCATCTCTGACGGTGTATGGCCCGAACAGGTCCAGTGTGGTGTATTGGAAGGGAGCTGCTGGGCTGGTGCGTACAGACGGGAGATCACTCATCACCTGAGAGCTCAATTTAGCTCTCATTTGTCGGCAGTACAGGCAAGAGTCTATCACTCTCCGGGCAACTCTGGGGCCCTGCACAACCCAGGCTTTCTGTCTCATTCGGAGGAGGGTTCCAGCAACCCCCTCGTGGTTGGCACGATGAGCTTGCTCAGCGAGGAGGGTGCTGACCCGCACTCCGTACGGAATTAAAGGAACCCCCGGCCGCTCTAACTCCACGGACTGAACACGACCGTGGCACAGCAAGAGTCCTGTCTCCTTTCTCACAACTAGCCGCTCCAGTGTTGTTGTGGGAAAGGACACACCAGCTTGGGCAGCGAGGCACAAGTCCTGAAACGCAGCTGTGCGCAGGCGCGCGGGAAGTACTTAACAGCCAGGGGGGCTGAGCGTCGGGGGAATCCGCTTGACGCATGCACGCGCGATTTTTTTGCGGGTTCGGGTCGAAAAATGTGCGGGTTTGGGTGGGTTTTGGCACTTTATTTCCTTTACTTTATTTTGGTTTTAGGGTTAGGGTTAGGGTTAGGTTAGGGTTACGTTATTTCATTCTTTTAATTAAATTTAAATGTAATAAAAAAACATTTTTTTAAATCCCTTCCAATAACCAGGGGGGCTGCAGCCCCCGTAGCCCCCCCCTTCCCGCGCCACTGGCTGTGCGCTCCTTAACTGTCAGTACCACCTCCCACTGTGCTCGATTGCCGGTCCTGCCGAGCAACCAGGTGTGCACCGCTCTGCGGGCATAACCCACGGCACCACAGAGCTTGGACAAAGACCCGCACCTATTCAGGTCCATTAGGTCCACCAGAGCCTCCCCCCAAAGTCTCTCCACGTTTACGTTGATTGGCCCCACAGCAGGCACAGCAGCAGCGTCTGGTGGCAGCCCCACGGAAGGCGCAGCAGCAGCACGCGATGGCAGCCCCACAGCTGGGGAGGTGCCGCCTGGTGCAGCTAGTTTCAACGCCTGGGCTCTGGTTACAACAGCTGTGAATGCTTTCCTCTGCAACGCACTCACTTTCTCCCTGGCCTCGAAAGCCACCTCGGCTGCTGACTTCATGGGCCACTCTTCGACTGGCAGGGACAAGAACCTAGGGCCTCTCTGCCACCGAGAATCTCCGTCTAGCTCCTCCGGAGAACACCCCCGCGTGACAAGATCAGCAACATTTTCCTCCCCAGGAATCCACCACCAGTCAGTTACAGGCCCAGCATTCTGAATCTCACCGACCCGGTTGGCGAAGAACGTCTGGAACCCATAGCTCTCCCTCTGAATGGCACCCAGCACTGTTTGACTGTCCACAAAGTGGAACCACCTTTCCACCTCCACACGGCCCTGCTTCAGCACATACTCCTTCAGCCGGGAAGCGAAAACAGCTCCGCAGATCTCCGCCCTGACTGCCTCGCCTCTCTGGTCCAGCGGAGCTAACTTGGCCTTGGACTCCACCAGCCGGGACTGTACTCCGCTTTTCGTCTCCCAGCGGAGATAAAGTACTGCCCCATAAGAGTCTATGCTCCTGTCAGAAAATGTAAGGTTTTCCCACCCAGCCGGGAGGAGTAATACTCCGAGGGAAAGTGACGGTGCTGAGTCTGGAGTACTCCTTAAAAAGCTCGATAGCCTTCCCACGGAGATCATCAGACAGCGGCAGGTCCCAGGTGTCTTTTGTTAGAGTCCCAGCCTCTTGAAAGGCCCTCCTAACTAAAATGACTACCTTCTGCTTCAGTGGTGTTGCCAGACCGATGGGGTCATACAGCGCAGCTACCTGGCTCAGCAGCTTTGATTGATTGATTGAATATTTTATTGAACAAGCATTTGTAGGATGGTACAAGTACAGTCACATAAGAAAAAAAAAAAAAAAACAAGCAGTACTGCACAAGTACATACAACAAAACTGTCCAAAAGGAACACTCCAAAAAAGACCTTGCGGCCTTGTTTCCGTTGAAGGTCCTTGGTGCTCAATTCAAAGACATATAAAACATTTAATATCATCACAATTTTAAAAACATTTAATATCATCACGTTAATAATAATTAAAAAACAAAACAAAACTATTAAGTACAAGTGGGGGGGGGAGAAAATTGGGAAATGGAAAAGACTATATGTAAAAAATGGGGGGGGGGTTAACTTAAAGGCCGGGGGGTGATCACCTCTCGCCTGTTTAAGGTAGCAGTGGTAACTACTACCTCCGCCTTTGGCCTCCTGAGAGGTGAACCTTCAGAGCATTCTTGAAGGATATCAGCGAGCTACAAGTCTTAAGGGAAGGGGGCAATGAGTTCCACACTTCAGTGGCAGTGCTATAGAAGGAGAATTTACCCAAGTTTGTATTGTGGGTGGGTGGTATCAGATCGTTGTTAGCCCTCCCTCTAGTATTGTGGTTGTGAGTGATTTTTTGGAGGTAATTAGACAGGTATGCGGGTACTGCAGGGACTGAGGGCAGAGTTGCATTGACTATCTTAAAAGTCAATCCCATTTTTAGTAGTTTAACCCTGTCTTCTACCTTGAGCCACCGTAGACTAGCAAAGTGTGTGGGAAAAAGGTGGGTCATCGGCCCCAGGCCGAGAAGTAGTCGGATCAGTTTGTTTTGTGAGGTTTGGAGCTTAATCTTTAGTGGCATTTTGATGTTGGAGTACCACGAGGTGCATGCATAATCAAAGAGGGGCTGAATGAGGGCCCCGGCAAGGGTCCTGAGGGCATTATTGTTGACAAAAGTGGACATTCTGCCAATATATCTTGTTCTTTGATTAACTTTTTTGATCACCTTTGTTGCCATGCTATCACCAGACAGGTATTTGTCAAGTATACATCCCAAATAGATAATCTCATCTTTGCTAGAGATTACTGTGTCATCAACTTTGACCTTGAAATCGTCTACATTTATCCCACTTAAAGAATGTCTGGAACCAAAAAGAATGGATTCTGTTTTACCGAGGTGTAGTGACAGTTTGTTATCGGTAAGCCAGGTACGGATTTTGGTGACTTCCGAGCTGAGAGCTTCCTCGACCTGCAATTTGTCCTTTCCCGAAATCAGGAGTGCTGAGTCATCAGCGAACAGGAACAACTTGCAGTTACAGGCAGCACTCATGTCATTAATGTACAAAAGGAACAGTAACGGCCCTAGAATGCTTCCTTGAGGGACACCGCCACTCACGGGGAGGGGCGAGGACATGGTTCCGTTTATATCAACCACCTGTTCTCTTCCCTCTAGGTAGGATTCCATCCAGTTTAATGATGTGCTATCAAAACCCAACGCCCTTAGCTTATTTAGAAGAATTGAGTGGTTTACTGTATCGAACGCCTTTTGGAGGTCCAGCATGACCATGCCGCAGTAATTGCCCGAGTCTACTTCGCGTTTGATGTAGTCGGTCAGGTACAGTAAACATGTGTCAGTGGAGTGGGACGTTCTGAAACCGGATTGAAATGTAAAAAGCAGATTATGTGCGGCGAGATAGCTATTGATTTGCTCTTGAATTAATCTCTCCATGACCTTTGAAATAGAACAAAGGATGGACACTGGGCGGTAGTTGCCAGGTTCTAATTTGCACCCTTTTTTATATAGCGGAATTACTCTTGCCTGTTTGAAATCTCGAGGGACGTGACACTGACTAATGGATAAATTTGTAATATGGGTTACTATTGGCGTAATGGAGAGAGCTGCGTCTCTGAGGAATCTAGTGGGTATATTGTCAAGGGTAACCGTCTTCCACGCCGACATCTCGCCACTCCGACTAGTGGCTTCCGCGTGCGGTTAGGGTTAGGGTGAGGTTTAGGTATAGGATTCGTTAACGTCGGAAAGGCGACATGTCGGAAAGCCGCCATGTAACCATTGTCAAGGCCAGTGGCCTTGTTTGGTTGGAGGGCTATGAGTTTTTTTAGCACATCATCTGTTTTTACCGGTTTTAATGAGAAAGCGTCTTTTTTTGCACCTAGGTTCTCATAGTGCGCTTGGATGTGGTCAGCACCATACATACCTGAATGCGGGGGTAGTTTGCTGACCAACTGAGTAGCTATGGTTGTGAAAAAACTGTTAAAACTGTTTGCCACCACCAGCTTGTTGGTAATGAGTGTACCACTTGACATAATACAGATGTTTGCGTTTTTTGTTTGTAGTTTGTTACTGCATCCTAATTGCTTTAAAGCCTCCCACAGTTTTTGTGGGTGGCTTTTGTTTGCCTCGATATTCTCGTTTAAATAATTCTTTTTAGCATTTTTGATCATTTTGTTAACTTCATTTCGTAGCTTTTTGCTTTTCTCAAGAAGTTCTTCGCTTTTAGTTTTTCTATATTCAGAGTAGCTTTTGTTTCTCATCTTAATTGCATCCAATATTTCCCCTTTCATCCAAGGCTCTGTACGTGCTCTGACCCTGACCACCTTTGTGGGTACTATGCTATCAATTGCAGATAGAAACGCAGGTTTAAAACATGCCCAGGTCTCCTCGGCCGAGGAGCAATTTAGCATGTCTGACCAATTATATTTTTCCATAGCTGTTGTTAGCACTTCGGGGGAGTATTGTTTCATGGATCTGCAGATGATTGTGGTGTGACCCTCAGCTGCAGGTCCATGAATTTTTCGAGTGCAGAAGATCAAGTTATGGTCACTTACGTTGCACTCGATGACTCCACTCCTTTTTATTCTTGATTTGTCCGATGCCAATATTAGATCTATGATGGTTTGAGATGTGGGGGTTATTCTGGTATATTGATCTATCAGTTGGGTAAGATTATACACGTTACAGAGATTGTTTAATGTTTTGAAGATAGTAGTGTCTTTTCGTAAAACATTTGTGTTAAAATCACCCGTTATGATCACCTCTGCATCTCCTAGGCTTCTCAAATCTTTCTCAAATTTTTCATAAAAATTATTTTGGTCTGGGGGTCTATAGATGGCGCCAATAATTATTGGCTTTGCTCTTGGATAGCTTATCTTAACCCAGACAGATTCAGTGTCTTTTCCTAAATCAGGAAGTACAGAAAAAGGAAGAGTTGATTTGACAAATATACAAACCCCTCCCCCAAAACGATCCCTGTCTTTTCTTATGACGATGTAGCCTTTAAACTCGATTTCTGTATCTGGGACAGAATCGTCCAGCTTTGTTTCTGAAAATGAGAGAATACCTACCCTACCATTTCCAAACATGGATATTAATTCTGATCTCTTTGAGGAGCAATTTAGGCTGTTTATGTTTAGATGAATGATGTGGAGTCCTCTAGTTGAAAATATAGTGTCCAGCTCTTCTGTGGAATAAAATCCTTCTTCATTTACAGTCTCTGTGGTTGGAGAAACGTTGGGTAAAGTGCTATCCGGCCACAAGGGGGCAGGGTGAACAGAGGTGGAACAGATATTTGCTTGACCGGAAGTGACCATGTTTGATACGGACGTAATTGAATGTGGGACCAACAGTCAGGCAGCGTTTGTGTGCAGTATGCGCTGAATGTGAAATGCTAATGAGTTGTTTCCCTGTATGCTCGGATGCAGGCCATCACGCGAATAAAACTCTGGACGTGCCCAAAACAGGTGAAAGTTATGTATATAATTAATGCCACAGGAAGAACAAACCGCCTGAAGCCAGTAGTGCAAGTCCAGGATTCGGCTGAAGCGCACCTCCCCCCCGCGCAGCAACGGAATAGGACCTGAAATAAAGATTTGTTTGCCGCATCCAAGAAGAAGATCGAGGATGTTTTTAATGTTGTTCCTCGATATTACCGACTGTCGGTCATTTACTCCCACATGCAGGACGAGTTGCTTTATTGTGGATGGCATAGCGGCTAAAATGATGGGGAGTCGGTCAAGAATAAGTTGTGTATTTGCACCTGGATAGCAGAACTTAATGGCGTTGGGAATATGGATGTTTCTGACCATGGAGTCACCGATAATTAACACTGTGGGAGGTGGAGGTGGAGGTGGAGGTGTAGGAGGCGGAGGGGCTCGGGAGTATAGAGGACGGGACTGTACAGGGCGCACGGGGCTCACGCCAGGTCGTGCGTAACGGTTGGAGACCCCCACCCCGCTCTGCGGCGAGGATTTTTTACCCCCAACATGCTCTCCCGTGTGTCCGCGGTGGTCAGGGACTACCACCTCGCTGAGTGGCGAGGGGTCAACATCCCCAACATCTCCTCCATGAGCACCCGTGTGTCCGCGGTGGTCAGGGACTACCACCTCGCTAAGTGGCGAGGGGTCAACATCCCCAACATCTCCATGCAATGCAGGTGGAGGCATGGCACTGCCCCAGGTCCGGCCCCTGACTCTCTTAGCCCTCGGAGTGGACTGCCCTTTCAGCAGAGTGCCCAGCAGTTCAAAGCTGTTCCCCAGAGGAATTGGGGGGGAGGCAGCTCTTGTGGAGTATCTGTTTCGCTTTCTATTTCGCTTTCGGCCGTTGTGGGGGCCGACTGTAGTCCATAGATTCGACACTGCAGTGTTACTGGTGCTGGTACCGGGTCGCTCAGGTTCTTTACCGAGCTCCGGGAATTCCTCTCCCGAGAAAATACCACCGAACTGTGGATCTATGACCCGAAGCTCCTCCAACAAACTCAGAGGTTGAGAACCAGCCGGGGATTCCTCCAGGATAGCGGAGGCTAGCCCTGTAGCTGTAGCAGCCAGGGTATCGAGAAAGTCCTCGTCCTCACGGATTCCATGTAGTAGTGTGATACGCACCTCCAACTCCTTGATTCTCCGTTCCTGTAGAAGACAGCTTTCACAGCCCTGTGTAAAGGTGAGTGTTGTCATGATAACACACAAACCCGTTTCGGGCGTTTGCTGTTTCCTCTGGAAGATTGTAGCGGCGGTGCCGCAGCCGGCTTGTAGTGATCACAAGTGATCAATAAGTCCGATTGTTAAAATAAAAATAAAAGTCTACACCCTCAATGACCCCAATAAAGTCTAAAAACGGGGGCGGGGGTGAGCAGCTTCTTGGCTAAAAACGAGCCACAGCTACCTCGCTATTAGGTTGGCGTCTAGGCTAAAGGCTAGCCACAGCCAGCTAGAAGGCGGCAAAAGTTAAAAGATATAAAATAATTCACAGTGCCGATCACTGAGTTCGCAAGTGTAGTACCATTGAACAGGTCACCGGACTAGAATCCATAAGTTTGGTTTAAAACTCTTTGGTAGAAATAGGTTAAAAAGGTTAAAAAAACGTCTGTGTGACAGAGCGTCTTGACAGAGCGTCTTGACAGATGCTGAGCTTGAGCTCACGACGAGTGAGAGGATCCGGTGTCTTCATGTCGACGTCGTCCTCAGCGAGGTCTTCCTCTGAGCGCATCCCCTTCTTCCTCTTAGAAAAGTTGATGGCAACCATGATGGCCTTCCGCCACGTGATATCCAACTCCCAGGGCCTTGTTGTCTTCCTCCCGCAGCTGGTTAGGCAAAACAATAATCCCAGGACTGGCTGGCTCCGCTTTTCCCCTCCCACTCTGACCAGATCGCACCCAGGGCTTGAGGTAGAAACCCCCGGTAGCGAGAATGGCGTCAACCCCGGCTAATATTTCACTTAGTCTCTGGTGGTTGTTGTGAGATAGGAGAATATCATCCACATAAGCGATACTGCTCCGCATACTGCTCCGCTCGTCCACTTTGTCAGCAAACTGAGGCAGGTTGGCGGTCTCGTGCATGGCAACCTGTGCAATACAACCAGCCGGCTTGTCGCCCATGTTCACGCGCACCACTGCATAATCCTCCAGAACGTCAGCGGGAGAATCCCTCCACAGGAACCGGTGAACGTGTACTTCCCGGTCCTCCAGCCACACGGAATTGTACATTTTAGAAACATCTCCGATGGCAGCGTGCTCTCCCTCCCTGAAACGGAGTAGCACCGCCCGAATAGGATTCAGCACATCTGGGCCCTTCAGCAGTATGCTGTTCAGACTGACCCCCCTGAACTCCTGGCTACTGTCCCAGACTATTCTGACAGGTGTGGTGACAGAGTGTGGATTGGGTGCCATCAAATGGTTAACCCACCACACCGGTCCGTCCCAATCGTCCATCACAGCCTTTGACAGTTTGACTGCTGCCCCCCTTTTGACCATGTCGTGCACCTGACTCGCGTAGGCCTCCTTCCACTTAGGATCCCGCTGGAGGCGTTTTTCGGTCCTCAGAAACGCCGCCTCCACAGTTCTCCTATTGTTGGGCAGGGTAGCAGGGTCCTCTCTCCAGGGGTAGCTAGTGTCCCAGTGTGACTTGTCGCTGTGAGCGTCACTCTGCTTGAATGTCAGGCCACTTCTGACGATTTCATGCTCTCTCTCGTCAGAAAGTGCCATCTCCTTTCCCCCTGGAGCACACTTGCCGCAACGACAGCCCCCACACAGAGGATTGCAAGCAGCGCCGATGCTGTCCCACTGCATCCACTTGATGACGTCCGCGTTGCTTGCTGCCGTGGTTTGACTCCCACGCTGCTCTGCATCGGGCTCACCCTCACAGCCTCCGCTCTCATTGTGCAGGCAGTGTGGGTCCTTGACTGACAGGAGGCCAACCCCACGCTCTCTGATAACCCAGGATGCACGCCACTGACAGTCTTTCCCAACGGCCCCTCCCACAGTACAAGATCGCCGCACCTCATCAAACGCTGAGGTGCCAAACGTCCCTCTCTGGCACTTATCAGCATGTCCACCTTCTGGGGGCGCCTCAACTCACCCGGCTTGACAGCCCCTGGGAAAAAACTTTTCCAAACTTTTTGAATCCACAGAATAGTCTATATGAGCAATCTCCTCCAGCCCATAACAAACCATGTCGTGGCTCTGCAAGGTCCCCTTCATGTCCACTTTGAGAGACACACTGTATTTCCTTGTATCCACAGTTGTCTCCATCCCCCCCACACCATGCACCACCAGTGTGACAGGCTCACCCACAAGCCCGAGATCCGCTGCTGCCTGGTGTGTGAGATAGTTAGTGTCAGAGGCGAGATCAATTAGGGCCCCCATCCACTCCCCTCTCCTCGTGGTGACGTCAACCAGCATCATGAGGACTGGATGCTGTTCACAGGTGTCCAATGCGTCCTCGCACACTGCTGCCGCCTTGTTTGTTATGGCCTTGTAAACGCCCTTTAGTTGCTCCGGTGTCAAGCCTAGCTCCGCAAGGGTGGCTTCCTGCTGAACAGTTGGACCCCGAGGCTCTCTTCCCTCCTCCCTCTGGACCCCCGCTCTCGCAGTATTTCCCTTTGCAGTGACCCCTCTTGCAGTGTCTCTAGGCGCAGTGTCTCTCTTAGGGCGCGCTTTGAGGCATAAGAAATAGTGATGATCCGGGGGATCATCCCCCCTCTTGCACTCTTCATTTCGGCATAAAAAGTTCCTCTTACACGCTCCCTCGTGACGATCCAGACATTATAACAGGCTTTCACCTTCCTCGCATGGTTCCGCCTGTCTGAAGCATTAGCCTCTCTAAAAGTCTTACAGCGGTACACTTGGCCCGCATGCCCCCCTTGTCCACATACATCACAGTTGCCCTGTGCGGAGCTGCCATTAGAGTCACTCACCGTCGCTCTTGTGAATGACCGCTTCTCCTGCTGTTTGTCCCCTTTGTCTCCCTGCTTGTCGCGTGAAGGCGGGTCACCCGTCCTGGCGGTGCCCGGTTTCCTCGGCTGCAACTGTTCCCTTCGCAGTAAAACAGATTTCTGGTCCACCAAGAACTGCATTAGTTTATTAAACAGGTTCCCCTGGTGGACCCCGTTGGCAGCCTCGCACTGGAAAAGCAGCCACCTATCTAACATATTGTCCGGTAATTTACTCTCCAGTGACGAGACCACGAGACGATTCCTCATAATGTCCTCACAGTTCAAATCCTCCAAGTCCATCAACGCACCTTCAATAGCGTTGATTAACTTTAACGCCTCTTTCGGTTGGTTATTACGCACGGAGGGCATGTTCTGTAACTCCATTACAATCTCGTGGGCAATTTGAGACATATTACCGTATCGATCGTCGAGCACTCGAAAAACGTCCTCCGAGCTTCTGTACCGCGCCAGCTTGTGCTCCTGTTTCACCGCGTCCGTAACACTGTCCAGCAGGTGAAACAGGCGCAGGTCACGGGATCCAGTCGGTTCGGCCAGTCTTTGTAGCGTGTCCCAATTCTCCCTCCATCGGTAATTCCCTTCGCACTCCACTAAACTTGGGCAGATTCAGCCGTGCTGCCTGCTACCGACCTCCTCCCTTGTTTCGGTGATTTGCTGGGAAAAGGCACAAAGTGGGAAATTAAGCTCCCTTGCTGCAGTTGAGACGTATCACGTGGTGCGGCCACGCTCCCCGGACCGCCTGCTGAAGCCCCGTATAAGTCCACTAACACACAGTCGACGCTCCGTGCGTCGCTGCTGCTGCTTGTTGGTACCGACTGAACCGTGGCACTGATACTCGGATCCGGTACTAATCCAGCTGCAGCCGATGTACTCAATGTCTTACTCTTTTTGTCCTTATAGTCCATGCAAACGTTCCGCATACCAACCACCTCTAGATCAGGGGCGAAAGGGGAAAAATCCGTCATAAATTCCACCCAATGTTTGTACTTATTCTCCAAATCGTCCTGCATCGATCGCCGAGCTCCGGCGGTGAAGTTGCCCGTTGACGCTATGTCGCGCTCACACTCATCAACAGCTTGCTTTAGGCGATCCAGCCGAAACTCAAACTGGCTTGACAAATGTATTTTCCATACAGCCTCCCTCAGCTGTTTGGCTGCTTCGTCCACTTTGTCGGCACACGCTTTCAACTTCCCGTGCACCGCCGCCACTGCCCCGGTATTGTCCCCTGTAGCATCCTCCAAAGCTTCAACATAATCGCTACTAGCGTCCATTAAAATGTCAAAATCATCCTTAAGTGCCGTTATGTTAGCGGTCATTTCAAGCTCGGTCAACTTGTCTAGGCTAAGATCTACTTTTGTTAGCCGTCTGGACAATGTGGCCTGCGCCACAGAGCGGCTCTTTTTCAGTCCAGCTAAAACAGCTGCGTCCGCCATAACGGCGATGGGATGGTTAGCAGTTCAGAGGAAAACAAGGGAAAATAGTCTATTGTGCCTCTCCTGGAGGAATTCAAAAGGAATGCTAGCAAAGTCTTATGGCGCCCCCTGCTGTTGGCTTTAGGTCGGTGCCTCCTTACCGTCCCTAAACTACTTCCGGGTCAGCGGCCAGCCAATCCTGCGTCACGTGATCAGACGTCTTGCTAGTTAGCAATAGCATTAGCAGTGATTGTTGCAATTTAGCCTTCAGTGCTAGGTAGCATGCACAGTTCTCTTGCTAGTTAGCATTAGCAGCGATTTTCCTTAGCATTCAGTGCTATGTATCATAAACAGTCCTGAACTACTTCGGCTCATCGTCCGACAACAGCACACAGTAAAAAGCACACATTGCAAAAGCACACATTTCTTTTGGTAATGATTTTACTGTGGTGATTGTTGTCGGCCAGCCACTGGGTCGTAGCACCGCGTCGTCAGCTATTTTGGTGAAACAGCTGGTCCTCCCGCGCGTCCTCGGCGTGGCTTGTCCGACTCCAGAACCGAACTCCCTCCCGCCTTGTGGGGGTTGGTTTTGGCGTCGAGCAGGGCAGGGATGACGACGTTAGGCCTCTCCCACGACGAGCCTTCGTCGACACGGGACCCACGACGTTGTGCTAGCCTAGCCACTCCTCACGTGGAAAGGCTACTTCAATAACAACACCAAATCCCCGCACTTTCCTCGTTGCACAGGCTGGCTGTGTTAAATAACTGTACCAATATCTAAAGCTCCACCTAACTTCAGATCTTCCCCTCGGTCCAGGGACGTACACACGTAGATAGATTTGATGTAATCACTCAACAACAACATCAACACGAACACCGATACTGTCTTTTGGTAATTTATTAAATAAAACACACACACACATTCTCACATAAACACACATGGTCATCTAACTAAACTATCACTGGTACAGTATTTCTACCTTCAGCCAGCCCAGAGAATCTACGCACATTAGAACAATGGGTGCTAACGGTAGCATGAGGTGATGTAGTAGCAGTAGTTACAGGTTATTTAACTGCAAAACACAAAACCACACGAAAAGAAAATACCATTAATAATATACGAAACATGCATAAATAAACTAACAACATATATGAGTATAATAAAAGAGTTTTACACAGAATGATCACTTTTCGTGCACAATTGTCTTACCAGCTCTCTATTTACGTGCGAACGCTCTCTCACGCTGCGATGGAATGAAAACTTTCTGGTCAAAACAACTCTTCTGCGCACGCGCAAGAACACATGTGGACCTCTCGTACATAAACACACATACGTTGCAATTAAATAAGGATGTTTCCCGTATCCTAAACTCACCGGAATAATTCCTATAAAAAAGTATCCCCGAAATTACACATGCCCCCAGGATCCAACCCCCCAAAGAACATGAGTAAAGACAGTAAACACGACAAACAACACATTTACAACAACAATCCTGACGTCATAGCAGCGGAGAAGAAAAAGACCCCTTCTCTCCTCTAGAGGTCACTCGCTACCAGCTTGAATGTTTGTAAACATGTTTGTAGAAATCTATAATATGGTCGGAAAGACCCTAGGCTATAAACTACACAATATATGAAAAAATAACACACAGCTTAACACCCGTTAACCGCCATTCCCGTAAGTCTACGGTGTTTTTAGTGGTCCACGTTAGAAAGAAAAGTGATCCGGTCACGTGATCACACAAAACACGTTATTACAAAACACTAAATATATATATTGGCGATATAACGTCAATCAGGGGGGTCCACGATCAAACCGAAAGTTTTATCCGAGCAGCAAGCTCTGACTCGAGGCTGCATGTAATCACTAATCAGTGAGAGGGAGAGCAGCCGGGCAAGCGTGTGCACGTCACATGCACGCGCTCGCATGTGCTCTGATCGCGTCACTATCATTATTGTTTTGCGACTACCTGTTTACTAGCCATGGTTCACATGAAGCTTGTATACAAGCGTCATGGTGCCGAGTCCCCCTGGTTTATAGCGGCGTTCGATTTCTTTTTTACATTTGCCAAGGTCCACGACGTTTGGCCATGTTTAATGTAACACAACAAGTAGCCAGCTATAGCTACGATGTGGCTGATGACCCCAATGAGAAGACACCTGCCAGCTCTCTGCCATTGCTCTTCTCCCCTCCCCCCAATGAGAAGAGCACAAATTCAAACAGAGTGCAGTGCACAGCTCCTCTACTCCACTCTTGTTCAGTTGGCTATAAGATTTCACAATGGCCTTTGCACTTTATTATTTCAAGGCGGACAAGACTGTGGAAGTTGGTAAACTTGCATGGATGAGCATGGAAGATCAACAAACATGTCCAAAAGTAATAACAGAATGCCCCAACATGGAGGAGGAAAGTGGACGACTCAGTGTTAAATGGGACAAATATACTATACTATGATACTATTTAAATAAAATGATGTTCTATTTAGTGTGGCATAGTGGTTGTCTTATTTTCAAGGACCCCCGTAACTCTGAGAGTGTACAAATGGAACCAAATGGACCCGTACGGGTCCATGTGGTTCCATTTGTACACTCTCAGAGTTACACACCCACCATAAGGGGCCATTTGGGAACCAAAATGGAGTGTTTCTAGTGAGCCAACACGCACAATATCAGCACCCTGACCAGAATGGAACAGAGCCTTCATTAGTATTATTGGTAACTCTTGTGAAGGAAGTAAGAAGAGGCCCAATTTCTTTCCAATATGGCTGCTGTGCATAGAGCCTATTCCCTAGATAAATAGCAAGGTTCAACTTTATTGTCAACAATACTGTACCAATAAAAAAAGGCATGTATGGCACCTAAATGCACTTTAAAAAAGTAATTCCATTTCTGTTTCTCATGTTTTTACCCACTGTTATAATTGTTTTTGTGATAGAATTTGCTTGATTTTTAATTATTTATTTTTGTAAATCCTTCATTAAAAATATCTATAATGTTATGACATTCTGAGTCTCTGTAACCCGAATTACTAGCAGATAATTAAACAAATACCAGATAATTAAATATATTTAATAATTGGCCAAGTGCACAGATCACACTTGTCAAACTATATTGGTTTTGATTATTTACAAAAGTATGGAGCTAGTTAGGATCTATCAGTGGTGCAGTTGATTCTGTAACGTATTAGACTGGATGTTATTACACTGTTATTAAAACATAAATTGTCATTTTCACAGAGAAAGGGCAAAAAGGCTGTCCCTTCTGAAAAAGAGGCGACAGATCACATGATCGAAGAGCTTAAAAAGCAGCTGGCAGCATCTTCAGAGGTCAAATATATTTCACTATTTACAAACTTTAGATTTGAAGTGTGTTATTTTGAGTTGATGTAGTAATTCCTGTCAATTGTGCTGCAACAGAGAAGACTGATTATTTGATTTTCTGTGTTTTGGTGTAGTTGACCAACTCCAATGAGGAGTCCTCAGATGAGGACCAGCTGCCCAGAAACTTGAGTGTCGCACTAAAGAAGTTGAACGAGCTTCAGAGGGAAAACAGACTCCTGAAGGAAACCAACTTAATGGAGAGATTGGATGCTATGAAAGGTATTTAAATACCTTCTAGGTTTTACCTATGATCCTATATTACTATTTCTATGCAGTTGATGCATTGTGTTGTCCTTGCTTACTGTAAGTCACTCTGCTAAATTGTAAAATGGACAAAATGCAGTCATGACACTTAATGCTTTCATTCCCTTGTCTTATGATCATTTACATAATTCCCTGTATAGAGCTTCCAGCTGTAGTGAGAGAATTGAAATAGAACAGCTCAAATCTCAGGCCGCCACTGCATCCACCTGGACACCCACACAGTCTGGAGAATCAGCAGTTTCTGCAACCGTTACCCAAGTCGTGTCAGCTGACTGTGATGATCTGGTAACTACCCCAACATGCATAATGTTATTTTATGTAATGTATCCATGTGAGAAAATGTTTGTTATACAATTTCCCAGTAGATCTGTGACTTAGTTAATGTGTAAAATCTGGTGATTTTACACATTACCTGGAAAGAAAGCATGGTCACAAACTTTGTGGTGGAGTTATAGTATTTGCACTCTCGTTAATAGTTTCATTGGGAAATGGGATGATGCCCCAGATTTCTCCTATGGTTGGGTTAATAAGTTAGTGCATACTCACAGATGAATATAATGTAAATATTTTATCATTAATTGTTGAGAGTAACACTCGAATGTTTTTTAGGTGCCTCTTCTGCCAGGCTCAGACGTAAAGATCCCAAGGTCGAAGCTGAGGTCCTTGCGGACTTCAAGTTCGTCTCTCTACATTGGGGATCTTGCGGTGGTGATCTTTGGCAGGGAAACGTTGTCTAACTCCAGTTTGACTGGGAAACAGTCAGGGGCCCACAAAGAGGTGGCGTCGAAGCCACCACTGGATGGCACTAAGCTCGACGCCACCATACTTGGTTAGTGTCTTTAATTAAAGTCAAAATTAATTCTAAAATGAATCCCTACATATTATGCTTTGATCTTCTATTTTGTAAACGCATATATGGTAAACAATAAATCATGTTTTCAGCTGTCTGTTGGTAACTATCAATTTTGCTGATTGCATAAGTGTTCAGAAAAGTGCCTAATGAATCAATCTACATGCCTTTGACTTTTTTCTTGTGTTAATTGTGGATGGTGGATTATATGGGCAGCAAAAAACATAATTTTTGTATGTGTGTTCTTTTCACTCACAGGCCATGCCCAGGCAAAGTTCCCTGACCTCACCACAACTGCCATAAAACAGGTCATCAGGAAAAAGATAAACAATCTGTGCTATTCAAAGCAACTTGTTGACAAGAAGGCAGTGGTGGAAAGTAACTAAACTGAACTTTTTTTGTTTTTTTTTACTATTTTTTCAAATACACGAGATTGGCTGATTTTAGAATTAATTTTGTCTTTAATTAAAGACACTAACCAAGTATGGCGTCAAGCTTAGGGCCATCCAGTGGTGGCTTCGACGCCACCTCTGTGGGGGCCCCTGCCAAAAATCACCACTGTAGAGAGACGAAATTGAAGTCCGCAAGGACCTCAGCTTCGACCTTGGGATCTTTACGTCCGAATAAGATCATTCACTTTTTTGAAAACACGTGAAACACGTGAATGGCACTCAATGAGTTAAGTACTGTATACTTTGTTTTACTTTTTAGTTTTGCTTGTGTATGCACTTCAGGCCTGATGCACTTTGATTTCGAACAGGCTATTTTTGTTTACATTTTTGACATGAAGATTGTCACATTTTCTGTTGTTTATAAGTGAATATTATGGACAAGTTTTTTATAAATATATCAAGCTTGTTCAAAGTAGGGGTCGCGACCAAGTGGGGTCGCGACCCCTACTTTGGGAACCCCTGCTATAAGTAATGTGCTAAGTAAACCTACCAGTATATGAATAGTACAGTTAAAGTGTAACAACAGGTAAACTAGTAGTTTACTGAGGATATACTTTAAAGTGTACTTAAATAAACCACAAAGTGGGCTAGAAGTATATAACAAGTACACTTGCAGTATATAGATAGTGTACTTACAAGTACATAAATAGTATACTTAAAGTATAACTCGTAGTTTACTGAGGACATACTTTAAAGTGTACTTCAATGAACCACAAAGTGGGCTAGAAGTATATAACTAGTACACTTGCAGTATATAGATGAGTGTACTTACAAGCAGGCCTGGAATTTCGTCATTTTAGGGGCAAGGCCACTTGGCCTTTGGTGTTGTAATTTTTTGGAGGGCACAAAGGCCAAATGCCAGGGCAGGAAGGCAATCCAAAAAATAAATAAAAAAAAAATGTTTTTTTAAGTCCCTGGAAATAATGCATTTAACTTGAAGCTTAAGGATGATTGTATTTTAATATATTATAAGAATTGTATAACTATCTGTGAAATATAACCCATTTTTTTCACAAAATAATGTGTTTTCAAATGACCAATATTTACTTAAAGTATATAGGTCTCAAAATGTCACATTCAGCCCTGAACTTCACTGACTGAAGTAGGGGTCACATTAATCACATTAGATTCACAGAATAATTAGTGGTCTTCGACCTTTTCAGGCCAGGGACCCCCAAACTGATGGGGTGATGGATCAGGGACCCCCTACCTCGTAGGGTAGGGGGTATGCTACTATATATCATATATTTATGTTTAAAATTGTGTTTTATATAAATAAACATGAAACAATTGCCTTCTCCTACGCACAGGTTGACCCAGTAGGTGTGCAAAAGGACCTTTCTCAGGGGCGTCAATTGGGTATGGCAAGGCATGGCAGGTGCCATACCTTGGCTCCAGAAAAAAAAGAGAAAAACAAATCATGAATAGTAGGCTAATGCAGGTGTAAGACCATTGTGTTTGCATTGTGTTATAGGTATAATGCATAGTTTCTATGCATTTCAGGGGTTTTGGGAGGGTTGACCCCCTAAAAAAAGGATGGATGTCCCTTATTTTAATCTCTTGGAGTTGTCAACCATAACCTTGCCATACCTTTTTTGCTGAACTGACACCACTGATTTTTCTCTACAAAATATGTATAAACATACCATGTTATTGTGCATTCATTACTAAGCTATTAAAATTTGGAAACATTTTTTGGATGGAATAACACTATCTGTTCTGTACAAAACTGTATATAGTGCGTTTTAACAGAGTTCAGTTCCTCAAGATCAGCACATGTGTCATTAAACATGTCCCATAAAGTACAATCAAAACACCCTTTAAGACAGTCAAGTGACTCCTCACTCCACTTTAGAATGTCACTTACGTTTCATTTTGAGAGAACTGATCTGAAATGTTTTTGCATCAAACGGTTACATTTTGTGCATTTGTGGCGCCCCCTATGGATCAAAATGGAAATCACCCTTGACATGTGATTCAAATTTGGGATTGACCGGAGGTTTCGTTTGTGATTTTTGTAAAACAGGCCCTTTCCGCTAACTTTGGAAGCCAATTACGGACGAACGGTATGGACTATCAAAATTCCGCTTGGAGATGTTTATCGCATGGGTCCAGAGATCATGTGTACCGATTTTTGTGAAATTTGGACAACATTTGTGGGAGGAGGTGCTAAAAGTGTGTTTTGAAGAAAATTCAAAATGGCGGAAAGAACCACACTTTGCAATTTCCCAGAATTGCGACGCGTCTAGTGTTTTTACTATGATATACAGCCCGAAAATCATTTTGTATTTTTAAAGTTTGTATTGTCTTTACAAAAAAATAAGTAAAAGAAACAAAAACAAACAAACAAACAGGTGCATTCAGTGGTTTTCTAGTCTCCTGCTCTGTGCTCCGGTTACTGTTGTACTTCCGAGTTCCTGTTACTGTTGTAATAGTTTCCGCTACCGGTCTGCATTTGGGTCCACTACATACATAATTGTATTATTTTTGTCCTCTTTTTGTGATAGAGCCCTTCTAGAACAGCGGGCATTATTTGAAGCAGTAGAAATCTCGTTTCAGCTAGAACTTTACTCAAAGCTAAATTGTAAAATAACCTATAGGCTATTCGTTGTTGGACCCCTGTGTGCATCTGTCGTTTATTTCTTTACTCCAGAAACAAAGACTCAGAAACAAAGATACAAGAAACCCATACAATATCTTAAAGCATGACTGATTATATTAATTGTTGCAACAATGAAGACAAGACTTATACTGGTACAAAACGACCTTCATGCGATTCCTGTCTGTCTTAAACCACAACCAGCCACTATATACTAAGACCCCATGTGACAACAAATTATTTCTGTATGGTACGATTCTATTCATGTACCCATCTACTGTATAATCTGCTAGAACACATGGTAGCAAGTTTAGTAGCCTGTGTCAAAGGTCCAAGCTACAGGTCACATAGGCTGCCCTAGCGTGTCTTATATCTGGCATAGAGGGGCGGGTTCAAAATCTCCGGAGAAAAAATATGTGAGATCCCATTGGTTCACCGATCTGTCCGTCAGCCCCCGCCCCGCCCCATGCCCCTCCTCCTCCCCAATGTGTAGCATTGAGAGCTCTTACGTCACAACAGGAGCGACGCCCACTGCACTCTGGTTGGTTGAAGAAAAGAAACACTTCCTATTCCACGAACGTCAACAGGCTGTTCCAGGCTCTTATTTTTTAGCAAAAATAAAAAATAAAAGTCTGGAGATCGAGCCTATAGATACATAGCCTCGATCTCCAGGCTTTTATTTTTTTATTTTTGCTAAAAAATAAAAGCCTGGACCAGCGAGTCGGTGTCCCGGGCATAAGTGTTTCATTTCCCCAACCAACCAGAGTGTAGTGGGTGTCGCTCCAAATGTTGTGTTGACGGGGCGGGGGCTCGTATTTATGAATTATCATATATATATATATATATATATATATATATATATATATATATATATATATATATATATATATATTAAAACAAATGAAATAAGGGTCTCTCTCTCAGCTAAGGGGTCCTTGACTTGAAAAACGTTGAGGACCCAGGTGTTATTATATTATATGAATATAATCCAGGATTATGCCATTTGTAGCCATAATGTTTTAATAGCAGACATACAAGCTCACAATGAGTTGCATCGCGGGGGTTATAAAAAATAGCACGGATTCACCCAAAAAAAAACCTGTTTATTTACTAGAAACTCCGTTCATGGGAGACCCATTATCCCCTCCATTAACTTCAATAGCGCGTATGCAAATTAGCCATGTGGTCTTACCAAAATTGTAAGACCAAAATTGTACATAAGTACGACTTAAGTTCAATTTTTAGGTATTTGTTATACTTTTTTGGAGTATTTCCAATTTTCAGTACTTTTACTTCTACTCCACTACATGTCAGAAGCAAATATTATACTTTTATATATATTATATTATACTAATATATATATATAAATATTATACTGTTAAAAGTTACTTTGTAGATTTGGATTATTATTATTATTATAGAACATACATTAACCACTTCAGCATACATTTCAGCCATTTAAAAATAGCAGATCTACAAGCTGACAATGAGCTTGTAGATCTGCAATTTTCAAAGGATTTGTTTACATTTGCTAGTTCATTTTAAAAGGTGTAAACTGAACTTTGAACTACACCGTGCGTATTCTATTCTAATAATAATAATTATTAATATCAACAAAAAATATTATTTTCATTTTCACTTTCTCTAGCTCTGGTCTGGTAAACCGAAATATGGTGGTGGTCAGGCCATCGCACGTATTTATGAATTATCATATCATTTGTGCCAATGCGTTGTAGGCTCTTATTGATTTCAAAATAAAAAAGTTAAACCGTAACGAAATCACGGTATCAAAGGAATTATTGTCGTTGTGACAGTGTTATAATTGTTTTGCATCACGTTACATGATGTGTTGGAATCATTGCATTGTCCTCGTAACAGCTTATATGAATGAGGTTAGCTTAGCTTAGCATATTAGCTGCCTGCTAGCTAACGTGGGCCTAGCAGTAGATGTAAAAGCTACCTGTTTTCTTAATGTGCAATTTGTTTTAATAAGTAGCAAATCTTGGTGCGACATGTTGTACGACTGTAGAGCAGGGGTCTTCAACGTTTTCAGGCCAAGGACCCCCTAGCTGAGAGAGATATGAAGCAGGGACCCCCTCTATATTGTATTACATTTTCCCTCGACACATATATCCCAGCGTCAAAAATAGCAGATCTACAAGTTCACAGAGCTTGTAGATCTGCTATTTTTGGCTTAAGTTCTCCCCAGAATAGGGATGCTAGGGTTCAAGTGATTAATGTAAGAAAGAAAAATCATACCACACAAAGATTTTGCGGTCCCCCTGTAGTAACTGTGAGGACCCCCCTAGGGGTCCCGGACCCCCTGTTGAAGACCCTGTAGAGCATGGGTTGCCAAACTTTTCAGCCCGCGACCCCAAAATAAGGCGGCCATTGACTCGCGACCCCACCTAAACCTGGAGGTAATTTATGCGCATAAACGTGCACGTTCGGTGCGCATTTGAAATGTATTAAAATGGTAAAATGCACTATTTGTAATCATTTTAGGTTGTATTTCATCCATTCTGTTGAATTTAGAATTAACAAATGACCCAAAAAAAATTTGCGACCCCACCGTCAGTCTCCCGCGACCCCAAGTGGGGTCGCGACCCCAACTTTGGAAACCCCTGCTGTAAAGCAACCAAAAAAACACACACTTTATATTAGATACGTAAATACAAAATTAGTAAAAGCAAAATACATTGTAAAGCTGTTCTGCATCTAATGCAGGGGTCTTCAACGTTTTCAAGCCAAAGACCCCCTAGCTGAGAGAGATACAGTATGAAGCAGGGACCCCCTCTATATTGTATTAAAAAAAAGTTTTACTTGGTCTGCTCCATTTTCCCTTGACACATATATCCCAGTGTCAAAAATAGCAGATCTACAAGCTCACAGAGCTTGTAGATCTGCTATTTTTGGCTTAAGTTCTCCCCAGAATAGGGATGCTAGGGTTCAACTGTGCAAGTGCTGACATTGAACTAATAGAGCCTGCCTGCTTGCTCAGGGGATACATTGAATCCTGAACATCAGGTACAAATGTGTGTCAGATCCTCTGAAGTTCATAATCACAACACCAGAGGCAGCTCCACTGATCATGTTCAACCCAGAATTGGCACGAACAAGGAAATGAACTCGTTCGCTATGCAACAACAATGTGGAATGCCCTACCAAAAGGAGTAAAGGAGTGTAAAACCCTACTCACTTTCAAAACTGTCCTAAAAAATACCTTCAGGAGGCTGCAATTCCAAACTGGCCCCGTCAATGTCAAAGTTTTAACCTAACCCCCAATTGTAGAATTGATATTGTATTAACGCATTACTATACAGATACGATAAAATTACATTTTATTCATTAAAAAAAGTGATATAGTGCTGCGTTAAGTAATGCATTTTTCCCCTTTTCCCACTAGAGAAACATTTTGGAGTCATGCCGTCAAACAAAACTAGTTGCCCCCACTGCAAAGCCACAATGCCATGTGGCACAAGGTTGTGCAAACAGGTAGGTCATATATAATAGCCTTTAGCCTACAGTCCTGATTAACAGTCAATCCCCATTTTCATACATTATATCCAGAGTCATTAAGTTCAAGTTCAAATTAACTGCATTGGCATTAAATACCTCAGTCTTTGTCGACAGAGCAATACAGTGACAAGAGTTTTGCTTTGTTACACTAGGCATTGTCATTAGTGTTTTTTCAAAACATTTCTCAACTGATGCGGCTAGGTACCTGTTGAAATAGAAATTGACTCTAATTTGTTTAAATTACATCCTATTATGGCTAAAATTGGATATTGAGTCTGTTAGTATTCAACTGTGGTCACTCAGGTGATTGAAATTATCCATACATATTTTGTTTAGGAATACAGAAAAATGGCAGCATCTCCACTAGCATTGTATTAATGACAGCTTATGGCATAATGTCTGGCTAGATAATGGACAATTTCTACCACGCTACCTTTAATATGATTAAAACATGTGGTGTATTAACTTAAAGGAGACATCCGTTCATTTTTAGTGTTATCTTTGATATGTGGCAAATCACTTAACGTAGAAATGCCCATTGATTTACTCCACAAATCCCCCTGTCAGCCCAAATTCGCCTATTTTAACAAATGCAAAGTCTGTTTTTTTTCTCCTAGCACTCATTGAGGAGCCCCATGAGACCCTTACGGGCGATGAAAGCCCGACAAGCTAACCGCTAATAACAGAAAGAGCTAACGCTGGCTGCTTATCTCTCTGCCTGGCAACACCAGGTTGCCAGGTTTCGGAGAGAAACAAGCAACGAGCGTTAGCCCGTTCTGTTATTAGCGGTTAGCTTGTCGGGCTTTCATCGCCCGTAAGGGTCTCATGGGGCTCCTCAATGAGTGCTAGGAGAAAAAAAACAGACTTTGCATTTGTTAAAATAGGCGAATTTGGGCTATCGTCGCGCCTCGTATTATGCCAACGGTGGGGGTCGACAGGGGGATTTGTGGAGTAAATCAATGGGCATTTCTACGTTGGTAAGTGATTTGCCACATATCAAAGATAACACTAAAAATGAACGGATGTCTCCTTTAACAGCATATTTTGTGTGTATTCAGTTAATTTTAATTTAGACTCCAAGTTTACTTTCATAGAAGTCTCGAAAGAAAGTATCACAGCTAAGTTAGAACCCATTTGTATTTTTATTATGCCTCATAGCTGTCTCTCATCCTTGCTCTCTCTCACTTACACCCACTTACAGTGTGGGAAGCGGTTGGCCCGTAAGGTTAGGCACACCAAAGCCCTTGAAAGAGTCCGTAAGACGTCCCAAGCGTGGGCAAAGAAAACAATGAAGAGCGGAAACCAGTCCAAGGTTGTGGACCGTTCGCTTGTACAGGTAAAACACATTTTGTTTTTCTAGTTTTGTCAGTCATTGCAAGTTCCAGTTAGCACAACAATCTACAAAGGACCTTTTCACATATAGACCCGATAAATTAACCCAGCAGTCTTTACTTTTCTAATCCATTGGTCTTAAACGTCATTCAAAGTGGTGTTAAACATCAAAAAATATTCTTAAAACTGACTTGCAGAGAGACCCTGGGCCACTTAAGGGTACATTTGTGCACTCTATAGCAAATGAACCGAATAGACAGGTATCTGGACAGGACTAATGTTTATTTATTTATGTATGACTGTGTTGTTAGCCGATATTGGAAGTGATGCATACAGAGCATTTTTTCAATGAGCGACACCAGCTTAAGACAGAGAATCATAATGGCTTAATATTAAACTGAAATAGCCGTTCATTAGCTTTTGTAACCCTACCATGAAAATGTCTCCCCTACTTATATGTTCCCCTACTTATATGGGGCAAGATGAAAAAGGGTGGAAATTGGGGGGCAGAACTGTACTCCGCCCACAAGTTACCCAGAGAGGGAGAGGTGGTCCTTGATAAGGTTCTGCTCCTCTTTGAACACTTTTTGAAAAGTAGGTTAGAGCACAATATATATATTCATGACATTGGTCCTGTATTATGTCCAAATGGAGCAGATTTAAAACATAAAAATAAAAAAAAACATCTTAACTATACCTTTTTTTCTTTGTTTTTGTGTTTTTGTGTTTTCAAAGCTTGCAATTTTACAGAAGGGAACAACATGCAGGAAGAGGTAGGAGAGAATGATGGAGGGGGGAGAGAGATGGGGGAAGATTTGGGAGATGAGGATGGAGAAGGGATTGAGGATGTAGGGGAGAGAGAGGTGGGGGAAGGTGTGACAGGTTTCCCAAGAGCAGAAACCTGCTCTCTTGGGAGATCGGTGTAAAGTGCCTGACCACTCCCTATTGTTGTTGAAATTTAAAGCAAGTGCTGAGAGGTATCTAACTGTTCAGCCCACAGAATTCATAAGCAAAACTAGGCGACCCAGAGTTTTTCCAGATAATTTTCTTTCATCAAAGTTGTGTTGCACTGTTTTATTAGAATGAATCAGTAATATAGAGGCTTGTCGGGGTAATCAGGAGGATGTGGATCTCTGCTACAAATCACTGTGCAGTGTGTTGTATGCAGAGATGGATAGACACTCTTCCACTAAGACCTCTACCTCAGGTAAAAATCTAGGACGTCAGCTTAAAGGTAAATCTTTTTGGAATTATGAACTAAAGGCACTATGGGCTGATAGTAAGAAAGGCTGAAAAGATTTTTCTAAAGTGCCAGGACATATTGCAGAAAAAGTGTTTGAGGGATGAGTTTAAACGGTGCCAACATATCTTTGATAAAAGATTACGTTTCTTTAAGCGGAGATTCAACAGGGGCCAAGCAATGCATTTGGAACAGCTTCAGTCCAACAATCCTCAAAAATTCTGGAGTGAAATTAATCGACTGGGTCCTAAGAAAGTTGTTAAAATACATGGAGGTACGATTACCTAATGGTGACTTGGAGGGTAGGACTGAAAGAGTTCTGAAAATATGGGAAAGTGAATTTGCTAATTTGTATTCAGGACAATGTATCCCTCCCATCTTTGATGAGAGTTTTCTGGCCAACATCAGTAGTTCCAAAGATGTTCTTGAGAGGGAGATGGATCAGGATGGATATGTTGTAAACCAACTTTTAAATGGTAATCTTACATTAGAAGAAGCCTCACGGGCCATTGATAATGCAAAAAATGGAAAAGCGGCTGGAATAGAGGGCCTTTATAATGAAGTTCTTAAGGCTCCCAATATATTACCAGTTTTGTTTAGTTTATTTCAGACATGTTTCAAATATGGTATTATCCCTTCCCTTTGGTATAAGTCTATCATTAAACCGATTCCTAAATCAGCAGAATGACCCAAGGGTCCCTTTAAATTATAGGGGCATTAGCCTCATGAGTACGGTTTACAAACTATATTATACAACAGGTAGTTCCGACCAAGCAATCTGATTGGTTGAAATAGCTTTCTAGCCGTGCTTCAAACCAGCATCATAGCACGGGCCTAATCACATTCATAAATCACTCCGCACTGCAGTCCAGTCCGCACCTGATTAGACCATATATGGCACAGCTGTGCTGTGAAGTCACGCTGTCCCATGGTAGGAAAACAAACAGACAGTAACCTGACCCACCGCCGCCACCGGAGAACAAACAGCTATGCAAAATGGACTATGTTGTTAATTTGGTGGATTTACGGTTGATCAATGGTTAGAAGGTTATAAATATCCTCCTGTGTAAAGTACAATTACTCGCATTTCGTTAACAGTCCAGTAGGCTATATGCTCCGTCGTACGACCGTGTCACGCGGCCAAAATAGCCGATTGTTGTCAGCTTGTAGATCAGTTATTTTGGCCGCGTGACACGGTCGTACGACGGAGCATATAGCCTACTGGAATTCATTCCACTGCTCAAGCATTGATAGCTCAGCTGTGTTGATGAGACGGTGCCTCAAACTCAAAGCGCTGCTACAGGGACTATTTAATGTCTCTCAGTCAAAAACTCTTCTCTTTACAGGGAAACGGACAATAGCGAAACATTTTTATTATTAATTGCCCCACAATATGAATACATTTGGATGTGTTTTGTTGGTAACTGTTGTATAATCGCAATATTACACTCGAGGGTGTGCTTTACCTTACATTATTGGCACTTCAGTGATGCTCGCGGAACTCGGCTTCGCCTCGTTCCTGACCGCATCACTGGCGTGCCAATAATGACGGTAAAGCACCCCCTCTCGTGTAATATTGCTTAAAACAGCAGGCTCTCTTATTATTTGGAGGTATCTGATGCACTGGCTGATGAGCAGAATGGATTCAGGAAGCACAGGGCCTGTATTGATCACATCTATACTGTAACCACAGTGATTAGAGCAAGAATTGAAGAGGGAAAATCTACTTATGCATGTTTTATAGACTTTCAGAAGGCTTTTGATTGGGTTAATAGAGATTTGCTGTTCTTTAAACTACTCCAGAGTGGTGTTGATGGTAGATTTTACAAAGCTATTAAAGCATTATATCAGGTTCCTGTAGCATCTGTTCAAGTGAATGATTTTACTTCTGGTTGGTTTTCAACACCATTTGGAGTGAAGCAGGGAGATGTTTTATCTCCCTCTTTATTAGCTATTTTTGTTAATGATCTAGTCCAGGAGATCAAAAACTCAGGCTTAGGGGTAATCTTGGATGATATTGTTGTAAACTGTTTACTTTATGCGGATGACATAGTCCTTCTGGCAGAGTCCGGAGATAATCTACAGAAGATGCTGAATATTGTTCAAGTCTGGTGCTCAAAATAGAGGCTTATGATCAACCAGAGTAAAACTCAGATCATGCACTTTAGAAAAAAAGGTACAGCAAGATCTTCTCAGATTTTCTCATTTGGTACCCTGTCTCTGGACTATACTGATGCATATAAGTACTAGGGCTTTACGCTAGATGAATTTATGTCTTATGATTTTGGAATTGGAATTTTGGCAGACTCTGCAGGTAGAGCTGTTGGGTCAATTATTAGTAAAATGAAATTCTGTAAAGATATTGGTTACTCCACATACTCACAGCTCTATGATGCATGTGTTTGTCCTATTCTTGTTTATGCAGCTGGTGTTTGGGGTTTTAAGGATGTCAAAAAAGTCAATTCTATCCAGAATAGAGCCATAAGGTGTTTCCTTGGGGTACATGCATTTGCCCCTTCTCTTGCAATCCAGGGAGATATGGGTTGGGAACCGATGGAGATTAGGCAAAAGGGAGAAGTGATACGGTTGTGGAATCGTCTCATTAATCTGCCAGAGGGTAGGCTAACAACAAAGGTAAATAATACATTTAATTTAATGTAAATGAAAGAGCAATAAACACGATGGTATCTACATCTATATAAACGTTCAGATATTTTTCTGATTGTAAACCGTATTGTTCAATGAAAAGCATTTAATCTGATCGGTGGCTATTTTCTCCGCATGCTTTCAACTACAACTCCCTACTGGTTGGGAGGTGTATTGCAGTATTTGATCTGTTTTAACACTGAAACTATGTGTCAGATTCATCTTCACCGTTAGCCTTAGATCAAGACTATTGTAGATGTATTTTATCGATTTTATCTTATTTTATTTATTATTTATGTTTATATCTACGAGAGTAGATATAACCCCCGCAGATTGCCCTGCAATGTCACCAGTAAAGCCCGTAATTCTCCAAACATGTACAAATGCAAATGTAGAATTTGAATTTGTGCAATGTATAAATCCATATTTTTCAATTAAGAAGTGATTTAATCCCGTCTGTGGCCGATTCTGAGACGGGGCGCATCCGGTGAAAGCCGAAATTACACTCAATGTAAACAGAAAGTAAACGAGGGGGGGAAATGGCGTTCGGCCACAGACGGGATTAAAACACTTCTTTATTGAAAAACGTGGACTAATATATTGCACAAATACTTCGGACACCTAGTTAATATTTGGGGCAAGCTTATATTTCGCATTTGTGAGAGAGCGCCGTTCACAAACGCTGACAGGCTGCTTTGGAGCTTAGGTGCCCGGACCGCTACGCCAGCGGTCCGGGCATGTGGGGGTTTATAGTTGTGTATTTACGGAATTGAAATCCGTGTTATTTATACGTGATGGGGAGAGCGTAGAGAGTCACGTGACTGTCTCCGCCTCGCATTGACGTTAATGGAGGGGATAATGGGTCTCCTATGCACGGAGTTTCGGAGTTTCTAGTAATCTATGCACGGATTTATTTTGGTGAATCCGTGCTATTTGTACGTGTTTGGGGGGAGACCGGGTTGGAGATTGTATATCTGCTATTTTAAGCACGGGACACCGTCGTGCTGCGAAGTGTAAATTAGGCTCAAGCCCAGAGAGAGCAGCAGCAGAGAGAGAAAGAAAAGGCATCAATAGCGAAAAGTTGTGAAAAATACTTTGTTTTAAACTCAAGCAGTACACCCGGTCCCAGCAACGTTGTTGTTGTTCATGCGTGTTTGTAGCTAATACAGCGCAGAAGCTTTCTTTAATTACAAAATGATCTTGCGTCGGAGAGACTCTATGTGAAGAACAAACAGCTGTGGGTCATTATCACTCAGCATGCTGCTAGCTACAGTGACACAACAACTTATAAACGGACATTTATTTTATAAACCTAAGTGTTGCTTCTCTTGCTTTTTTAACCCGACGGAGATGCATATTGCTCGTGACTCGCCATCTCTTTACTGGCGAGAGATGGTTTGTTTGTGTGTGTGCGCCGCGCTGGGTTTGTGTGTCACGAAGATATAAATACCAAGGATTCGTCAGTGATGTCGTGTCACATGTCACTTCTTAAACAGCATCGAGTCCGTGTTACTTCCTGGTTGCGTAACAGCAAAAAGTAAAAGACATCACTCACTGTCGTATCCTTGGTATTTTTTCTAACCGTGTCATCTTTGCAGCAGCGGCCCCAGCCTGTAGCGCTGCGCACACACACGCACGCACGAACGCACGCACGCACGCACGCACGCACGCACGCAGCCAGCCAGCCAGCCAGCCAGCCAGCCAGCCAGCCAGCCAGCCAGCCAGCCAGCCAGCCAGCCAGCCAGCCAGCCCATGGTAACAGAAAGCTTGGGGACACTTGACATAGTAACGGAGCACATTTCATGTCAGTAACGGTAACGGCGTTGCCAAAATTGAAATTGTAATTAATTAGATTACTCGTTACTGGAAAAAATAACGGCGTTAGGTAACGCCGTTTATTTAAACGCCGTTATGCCCAACACTGGTCCTTACTGAGTCCTATATTCCAAATGACAATTATCGTTGTGGCCACTGTGCCATGTGTCATCACTCAATAAAATCTACCCACCCTATCACTAAGATACACAATGTCCAGATTCTATGGTTCACTGGTCCTGATTTGATACGATGAAACGATAGTAGTAGTAGTGATTCATTTATAAAACAAAAAACATGGTACCTTTTGTTTATGTGGCATAGAAAAGGTTTGACTGTCTAACAGTCTATTATTTGTTTTATATAATATATGCTGTGCTTTGATATTACTGTATTATATGGTCAATCTTGAGTGACAATGTTTGATTGACTTTTTTTTACTGTACATATATTCCTTCCTGCCTATTCTGTAGTCCGAACTGTTTGAGGCCTTGCTATTGGTTAATGTTCATGACTTTGTCACCAGATTTTTTCAAGTGGTATTTTTTGTTACAAATGGTAGACATGTAGTTATGTTATGATACATGGTTGAATAAAATATGTGGGTTTTTCATATAATAAAATCTTCATATGCCAACAATGTCAATGCCTGTATGCAAGTTCAGATAAGTTTATGCTTGAGTCTGTCTGTCCTTGCTTGTATACACCTGTAGCACCGCCCAGAGCGCAACAGGTGGAATAGGTGATGATTCGGGTGTGTACTGTCCTCCACAATCTTCCTTGCTGTCTTCAGACAGCGGTGGGTGTGTCCAAGGAAGGGGGAGGACAGCCGATAATTCTCTGCGCAAAATGTAACCGTTTGATGCAAAAACATTATTGTGGGGGGATCAATCCTCTCAAAATAAAACACAAGTGATCTCAGGAGTTACGTGACAATGTAATTGGTGCAGCCTCCGACGGTATTCCTCCAGGCGTATTCCTCAAGTCCCGGCGGCCGCGACCGGCGTCGGCGCAACCACACTTTGCAATTTCCCAGAATTGCGACGTCTAGTTGTGTCTCGATCTCCGGTGGGATTGTGCAATGGGAGTGGGAAGTAACTAAGTGCATTTACTCAAGTAATGTACTTAAGTACAATTTCAAGGTACTTTTACTTGAGTATTTCCATTTCTTGATACCTTCTACTCCACTACATCTCTGACTCAAATGTTGTACTTTTCACTCCACTACAATTATTTTACTGCTTTAGTTACTGTCTACTTTGCAAATTTAGATTCATAATAATGAATCCAAATAATCCAAAATCTTCAAATATTCTTTTTTAAATAATCCAAGTATGAAATAGCGGTTAAGCGGTTTAGTCCAATAACATATATATTTCTGAAATGACCATTCTGCATAATGAGTACTTGTGCTGCTTAAGTATAATTCTATGCTAATACTTTTGTAAGTAAGATTGTGAATGCATGACTATAACAGAGTATCTTTACACTGTGGTATTGCTACTTTTATTTAAGTCCAAAATTAGAGTACTTCTTACGCCACAGTGTGATGGTTAATGCAACCAAATGTAAAACATTCAAATCAATTAGTGCAGTAGTCTGTATTAAAGCCCTGTTTCCCAAACAATGGGTCATGTTTGGGTCGCAGACCAATTTTTATGAATAGGGAGTAAATGTCCTAATTTTTTGTTTTTGTTTCCTACATTTAAAAAAGTAAAAAAGTGAGCTTGTAGATCTGCTATTTTCACTAGTTTGGGTCCCGGGCAAACGTCTAATTTCTCTTTTGAGTCTTGAGCTAAAAGGTTTGGGAACCACTGGGTTAACCCATTCAATCCAGGAACGTATACCGTGTCATTTTAGATTTCTTTGGCTACTCAAAAATAGCAGATTTACAAGCTCAGCACGGCACCAAGTGTCGGGCTCTGAGCTTTGTAGACTTGCTATTTTTAAGTTAAGAAATCGTGAAAATATGGGCAAATCTTTGAATATGTACTCTTTTAACTCAAATCTTTGCTTCTCGGGGTCCCTGGAACTTAATGTTTTGAGATGGGGGTCTGTGGCTAAATACATATAGCATTACCCAATTCTTAACGGACAGTGCATACAGTGCGTAAACACCAATTGAAAATGACTAGTTCCCCCACATGGAGTGAATTCAGTTGGCTTACTCATGTCTCTACCATAAGACCTGATTTTATTTTTCAGTTATTTTAATAACATTTCCTTCAGCTATTTTTCTTTGATTGCCCATATTGAATGGGGTGTATGTTGAATCTGTCCCATTAATGGACTTTTTGTTGACCGGTTTTGAAGATGTGTGGGATATTCATTAGTAGTCAATAAGTGACCAAGTAGAGAGACAGTTTTCTCCCCATATGTTTGTATTTGTACGTCCGGTTTGTTTGATAGTAATGTGCTAGTCTATCCTTTTTCATGTATGTTTGTTCCTGATTTGAAAAATTCTATTAAAATTAAAGGAAATAGGACATTGCAGTGGGCCATGCATGCACTTCGCATACTGGCTGGGGAAAGAATAGATTAACGGTCTTGCTAGGAACAGGGGGGGGTACAAATACACAAGGACTAACTACACAAAGGTGAACTCAACTGGACAATCAACACTGGGATAGGCTGGGGGACTAAGAGGACACAGGTGGAAATACTGGCAAATCACAGGACTGGTGAGACAAGACAGGTACCGCTCCAGCGCGGGCTGGACGGTTAACAAGTACTTGAGTAAATCTACTTAGTTACTTTACACCACTGCCAGCAAGCATTGGAAGAAGGTATGGGCTGAGGTTTTTACAAAGAACGTGTCGCCCTCTAGTGACCATGCATGAACACAAACAGTCAAATAATAGCAACACATCCTACGGTACCTCTGTGACAAAATATCCAAATGTCCCACATCCAGGTATTAAAATATCCACGCTGTACACAAACTTGCTCCAGTAATCAGGACAGAGCAAGCTACACAGCTGTGATTAATTCCATCAGATTACTGAGCGGAGGAGGGGAATCACCTCAGTGTGGTTGGCAGTAAAATATGAGTATGAGAAGTGTCTTATCAATAAGGAACTTTTGGTGGCTAGATAAGTCATAGGAACAAAGTTCTGCCTTCGAATTGATTAATTTGGAGCATGGAGGCAGCTTTAAGGTTTGGGTTAGCATAGTTTGCATAGTTGTTGCCGATGACACACATACATTTCCCAAAAAAAAACAACCATTGTGAAATAAGTGGTGCCAGCTGTCTCTTTGTGGACACACACACACACACACACACACACACACACACACACACACGTTGTAAATGAACATGGTCAAAGCAGGTTGATAAGTCTGTTGCAGCAATGGGAAGAACTCTGTCCGTTATCTAGAAACGTACCACATATATACCACAACAATGCATTCCCCAAATTGTGCAAACACTAGCCCTCACTCATTTGGATTATTGTCCAATGGTTTGGTCTAGAGCTGCCAAAAACAACAAACACGCATTTGGCATTTTTTTGGCATTTTGGGATGGCCTTTGGTGGAGGACAGACTTCATATTTCCCTGCTGTCTTTTGTCAGAGGCATTATTAGGGCCCTGGCTGTCCTGTATGGCCGGCTGAAGTTTAGCTCCGATGAACACACCTACAACACCAGACATTCATCACAACATGACATTTCTTTATGTTTCCCATTTCAAAAACGAATTCAATGTAACACACAGTAATGTATAGAGCAATGATGGAGCTGTATAAGTCTTCCATCACAAATACAGGCACCAAGTAAATCTGATTTTAAAAGGAAATTAAATAAATATCTCATGGAATCTGCTTTTTGATTACGGCTAACTGCACACTGTTTAATGTTTTTACATACCGGTAGTATAACTGTAATTGTAAACCTGAATTTGTAACTAACTATGGTTGTTTTATCATTAAGATGTTACATTTGTGCAATCATTTAGGCTACCACACAATTTGCTTTACCATTTATTGTGGTTTGCTTTACCACAGTTATTGTGCCATTGTTTGTGATAATGAAGAGGTGGGAGGCAGTACTGAGTCTCTGGTTCTTTAATGAGGACGTGTGGTGATATATACAAATAAATGAAATACACATCAGCTGTGTGTACAGAGGTGGTTTATAGAACCGACCTGCCAGGCCCACGGCCCAGAGGCCCAGGGGCCAAATACATCAGGGGGGCCCTCAGGCGGGCTTCTGCGTAAATTTAAGTCACAGTTATCAACTTTCTATTTCCTGTAGCATAGTCAAAGTGTTTAGTCATTCATGTTCTTTGCTCAACTACTCCACTGTTTTGTATCCATGGCAATTCTATTAGCTGAGATAACGTTTCACACCCTCACTGAATATTCACACAGTCACCTCTTATCACCATGATACAGACACAGCCGCAAAACCAGGATGCTGTTTCTCATTTTAACTCTACATTAATTGTATTGGTTAATATTTCCTACACACCTACAATTAGTTAGTATTTTATTTGATGAAGGAAAAAAACGACAATTAAAAACCAACAGGATGAGTTGTTCTCGTTGGTGTAGTTTCTTCAGGAGCTTCCCGTTCTCCATGACGAGACGTTTGTTGTCCTCAGATTCATTCTGCAGACTCTGCTGCAGCCTGACCTGTTCTCCTGACACACACCTGTGGACATCACATGAGAGGGACGCTCTTGTCAAAGGCTGTAGTCGGGGATCCATAGGCCCAAAAGCTCTTGAAAATGGGTTGAACCTGTGATGTCATGCTATACTTTTTTTTTGTGTTTTTTCTATTAATTTGGTCATTAAGGTCCACAGAATGAGAGGCCTGCTCTGCCGGAAACATCGCGAAAAAAAGTTATGGCCATTTTTGTATAATGAAGCCTTTATTTTTTTGCCCATTTCCGCCTATTGTAAAAAACTAGGTTTCTTTTCTTAAAGTGCTCAATAGGTTGTGTAGGCTGTCAATAAATGATTCCCAGATACACAGAACACATATGTGAACAACACCAAGTCCAAAAATACACTCACAAAGCCTTTCCAAATGATTTATAGACATTTTTGGTACCAAAAAATGCACCCGTTTTTTGCATTTTCCCCAATACTTTCATCTTTACTTCAATAGTAATCAACTTTGCCATGGGTTATGACATCAGCCAATGTCTCATTCTTTTCATCAATCTTTATAGTCATTCCACAAAATAATGTTTTTATTAAAATCAACCCTAAATTAAAGGAACTGTGGTGACTTTATTACCCTTATGCTCAAAATTCCCAGAGCCTTTTTTTCTTCTCACCTGTACCTCCACAAAAGAAACGTGTAACACAACAATCTTGAAATGGCCTTCTCAGCCATTTCAGACCAAGGATAGCCACCTGACTCTCAAAGATCGTCAGAGGAGTCGTTCCCTGGTTGGAGTCGATACAGAGCCTAAGCCCATGTGTCTAGCTGAACCTCTTGACCACCTGAGCATGTTATGGCATTTGGTTCATATCTGCCCTACTGTGCTCTTGGAGGACTTGAAACCAAGCTGCACTGCTCCAACATGGAGTTCATTCCATACATTTCTCATCCCAGATGCTACCCCTGCAACTGTGATTGGCTATGGCCCTTTCTTTCCCAAGTCACCAACAGACCCAGATGTGGTTGAAAAGTCAGTTCAATACTGCATGGATGTGTCCAGAGAACAAGGCCAAGAGTTCACCATCATTACATGTGACCAAGCAATTTATGAAGAGGTTCTGGGTCTGCAAAAGAAGAACCCTCACATGTATGGGAAACTTATCTTGCACATGGGTGGATTTCACATTGCTCAGAATTTCCTAAACGCAATTGGGCATTTCATGCAGGCAACTGGAATCGAAGACATCATGGTAGAAGCTGATGTTTGTGTCCGTGGAACAGCAAACAAAATCATCAGTGGGAAAGCCTACTACGCAATGCTGCGTGACCACAGTATGGTACATGCAGCCATGTTTGCCCTACACTGGGAAGCATTTTCCAAATGGCTAATCATTGAAGAGAAGGACCTGGAGTGGATATCTGCCCTTACCATCAATGTCCAGCTACTCCTAGATGCCCTTTCAGAAAAGGATGAGGAGAAGGCATCTTCTGCATGTGCTGATGCAACTGACCAGCTGAAGGAGCTGTCATGTTTGATGACTGAGTTTGATGACACATTGTACTTCACCTACCTCAAAGCTCTGGCTACAGTACATGGACATGGTGATGATTCTGAAGCGGTTCATCCATGCTGAGCGTGCAGGCCTGTGGGATGAACACCTGGCTGAAGTAGAGAGGATGTTACCATACCTTGTAGCTGCTGGCCACTGCAAGTATGTATCCTGCCTGCCCCACTACTTGGAAGCCATGAGAAGCCTACTTACACTGGCTCCGGACATCCATAGAGAATTCAAGGATGAGAAGTTTACTGTGCATGAAACTGAAGGTTGTTTAAATGGTGTCTGGACAGACATGGCACTTGAGAAAACATACAACCGTGATGTCAAAACAAAACTCTTCACTGGCATCAGTCAGCAGCCAGCAGCCATGGAGAAATACTTGCGCGCTCTTCCGTGTCTGACAGCGGTTTCAGAGCAGACAAAGGCTATGGTACATCTGGACACCAAACACCATGAAGACTCCAAAAGCCAAGGACAAAAGGACACAGAAACTGTTCTGAAAATAACAGATGTAGTCAAAAACCAGATGATCAATCCCTTCATATGTGAAGAACAGGAGCTGCTTAACATTTCAACTGGCCACAAATCTGCATCTAAAGACTTGGTGTACGCCCGTGAAAAAGGATTGGAGGCACTGGCTGCAGCAAGAAGAACAGACAGTGAGAAAATAGCCCCAATGAAACTTACCACATTTGCAGCAAAGACAAAAAAGCCAATGTCCATGGCGCTCAAAGCCAAGAAGGTCTACGAGGAAGAGAGTGCTGTTGTCCGAAACCTGTACGTTGTGCAGGACTTGGATGAAGACAAGAAGGTAGAAGTCTTCGGTCATGAGTGGACAAGTTGCCCAGCCTCCCTGTTTGAGCCAGATCCATCCCTTGACCAAGGTTATGCCATGCAAAAAGGGAATAAGGCTGACTACTTGGCTGCAATCAAGACATCCCTAGGCAGTTCATGGTGTGAAGTGGACAGATTGCCACCATTCGACAAGCCTGTTGTAATGGTGGTTGATGCCATGGCATTCATCCAGCGTCACCAACATCTTGGTTGCAGCACCTTCCATGAACTGCAAGTAAAATACCTGAAGCAGCTCCTTAGTGGTATCCCAGACAACTGTGACTGCAACTTTGTTGGTGATCGATATGATGTCTCTCCAGCTGAAAGTCTGAAAGGCGAGGAACGAGAGAAGAGAATGAAGACTTGCCCCAGCAAGATGAAGGAGTACAAGCCACATGATACTCTTGCCTTACCTGAATGGAAAGGCTTTGTTGAAAATCCACTGAATAAAGCAAACCTGTTGAACTATATGGGAGAAGCATGGACTGCTCAGCACAAATCACTTCCTGCTGGATGCACACTTATTCTGGGAGGACCTTTCTGTGATCCTAGTCGCACTGTTCTGTTATCAGCAGATTGTCAGGTTGAGCTTCCAGAACTGTCCTGTGAGAAGCATGAGGAGGCAGATACCAGGATGTTTGCCCACATTGCATACTCAGTAGAACATCTGCACCACAAACGGGCTGTAGTTGTGGCTACTGACACAGATGTGATCATGATGTGCATATATTACATCACACACATGGATGGCCTACAGGAGCTATGGGTAAAGAAGATGGATATCTACCTACCTGCTCATGCAATTGTGGATGCCCTGGCAGTGAAGTATGATGTTGAAGCTTCCGATCTTTCATCCATACTCCTCAGCACCTACATACTGACTGGATGTGACACAGTGAGCTATCTTTACAGAAGAGGAAAAAGACGTGCCTACAAAGCTGCCGTTGATCACCTGAAAGACCTTCTGCCTCTGTGCCAATACGGTGACTCTGGGGAAAGTCTGGATGTTACACAAGATGTCGTGACAGCGGCTAGACGATACATGGCTTCACTGTATGAGAGGAGTGACTTCAGTGGTAACTTGGATGCACTGCGAGCCCATCGTTTTGGCAACATCAAAGGAGACATGCGTTGCCTTCCACCTACTGAAGATGCCTTCCAATTACACCTTCTCAGAGCCCTGCATCAGTTGGTTGTATGTAAGAGGGCACACATGTCTCAGGCAACCTACCCTGTGGCAACCAACTTTGGCAGAGAGCTTGTCAATGGTAAGCTGGTGGCAACAATGATGCTGAAGGATGCAAAACCTGCACAATACAAGCGCACCAGATATTGCCACTGCAAGAAAAGC
Source organism: Gymnoscopelus microlampas (assembly GCF_963454915.1). Taxonomy (NCBI): domain Eukaryota; kingdom Metazoa; phylum Chordata; class Actinopteri; order Myctophiformes; family Myctophidae; genus Gymnoscopelus; species Gymnoscopelus microlampas. Next base: position 4,833,396 of record NC_139939.1, on the reverse strand, counting down.
AAGTGTGCCAGAGGATGCTCCTGTGCAAGAGCCGGTGTCAAGTGTGTCATTGCCTGTCTCTGCACTGGGGACCCCAAAAAATGTTCACAAGTTGAACTCACACTCGAAGACAGTGACAGTGAGTGAGTTGATTAGTTAGTTGTTTTCATTTTCCTGATCATTTTCATTTTCGTGATATTAGACATGTCATAATCTTTATTTTATTCAGCCAATGTTTAATTTCCTTTTTTGAGCTGTGCTCCTGGAAGGAGTATAGCTCCAAGCGTCATGGGACGTTTAGCATGTATGTACGCCAATCAAGATCAAGGATAGCAATTTCATCACTATGACATCACAACAGAGACAATATATATTAGTATTCATAAATAGCACAGCTCACTTCACACTAGGTGTGATTTTTCAACTAACATAAAGAAAAATACTTGTGCTTTGAATTTGTTGTGTTACACGTTTCTTTTGTGGGGGTACAGGTGTTTTCAAGAAAAAAAAGGCTCTGGGAATTTTGAGCATAAGGGTATTAAAGTCACCACAGTTCCTTTAATTTAGGGTTGATTTTAATATTTTTTTTTGTGGAATGACTATAAAGATTGATGAAAAGAATGAGACATTGGCTGATGTCATAACCCATGGAATAGTTGATTACTATTGAAGTAAAGATGAAAGTATTGGGGAAAATGCAAAAAAAAATGGCTATAAATCATTTGGAAAGGCTTTGTGAGTGTATTTTTGGACTTGGTGTTGTTCACATATATGTTCTTACGCATGTGTGTGAGCCCGAACACAAAGATCAAATATAATACTTGTATTTACATTTTATATTATGTATATTATTATGTATATATTCATGAGTTATCTGACTGAACTTGAAATGACTACTAACTCTCTGCATTATGCATACATGCATACTCTGCATACTCATATTTGCCAGCCTGGGCTATGTGTATAAACTTACATTATAAAGTTACACAAAAAAAGTTGTCTAACATAATTTCTGCCTGTGGATTTACATTTGCTGGTGGTGTGTGTTACTGTTATTACATCTCTACTGAGTATAACACATGAGAGCAGAGCAGACAATTACGGTAGAGACAGACAATCATACCTGGTGGTCATAAACAGAAGAGAAAAACAGGTGTGTGTGTGTGTGTGTGTGTGTGTGTGTGTGTGTGTGTGTGTGTGTGTGTGTGTGTGTGTGTGTGTGTGTGTGTGTGTGTGTGTGTGTGTTTTGCTCTCACCTGTGTGTTCATCACCATGAGTTTCTTTTAGTTGTCTGAAGGTGCAGTTGGATGTTCTTAGTCTCCAGCTCCAACTTCACACTCTCCACCTGCTGCTCCAACTACACCACATGAGAGGAAGTAAGGATGGGAAGAAAGAAAGAAAGAAAGAAAGAAAGAAAGAAAGAAAGAAAGAAAGAAAATGGTTTCTTGAAAAGTGCTGGCACTGTTTTAGTGAACTCATGTTATGCCGGTTTCACACCAGCAGAGGGCAGTCATAGACTACCCAGTGTTCAGTGATGTGAATGTCTCTAGTGACAGATGACACACAAACACGCTTTATTTGACTTTGGTCCAATTTCATACCAACTCTTTTAGTATCATCTAATTAAGCAGTGTTTGATAAAACTATAATTGCATTGTTTGTTTGTTTCATTTGATAAAACTATAAATGCATTGTGTTTTTGTTTCATTTGATAAAACTATAGTATGCATTGTGTGTTTGTTTCATTTCATAAAACTAAAAATGCATTGTGTGTTCATTTAATTTGATAAAACTATAAATGCATTGTGTGTGTATTTACCAGACTCTTGTCAGCAAGTATCCTCCTCTTCTCCTCTTTCTCTGCTTTCAGCTGTTCAACCAGGACCTGTTTCTCTGATAGAAGCATTTGTTCCTGTTTGGAGGGAGGAAGAGAAGTAAAAATGCAATATCTCATGAACGCCTGGGGGCAGATTTCATTACGTCAGGCAAAATGTCAAAATGTCAAAGGTCAAGGTCCCTGTGAACACTTTTGATTGATTTAATTTGATTACATACAAAGTTCTTCACTCTTCACAGCATATCGTCGCTGTCCAGCGGGAACCAGCTAACTCCATTTTCAGATTTTTCATAAATCAACGCTATTGAACACCCTTTACTATTTCTAAAATCTATGAAGTGTTTAATGAGGAGAGCATTGTGACAAGAAATTAGTTCATAGCATTTATGTTGCGCTAGTTCTACTCAAACTCCAACTCTGTAAACCCCTCTTTGCAGAAGTTATTGTAATATTTAAAGTCCTGTTTATTATTAAAGGCCTATATAATAAGTGTCATGAAGCATCAGGGCATTAATTCACACGTTGTGAGGTTTTCTTCATTTCCTGAAAAACTTATATTATGTTTTGGAGTTAGCTGGTTGCTGCTGGAGAGCAGAGATATAATATGATAGGATCCCCTGGCAAATGACTACATGTCAAGGGGCTTTCCTTTCAATACATTCTGACAAATGATGTTATGAATGTGGACAGTCATGGATATAACTCTATCTGGTTGGTGGACACAACCAGATATGAAGAACATATTTCTCCATTTGGCACAGGGTGAATCACATTAGCATATGTGCATTTCTACCAGAATAATAAAAGATATGGATATAATAAGTAAATAGCCAATGGAAGTGCCTCCTTGAGTGCAATGATGCACTTTATGGATTCCTGTTATCATTACCACACCGGAAGAAACTGCATTTCTATGAAATACAATCAGTGTAATTGTCAAAACATACCATAGTTCCATCAGCCTCTGTCTGGCTAGGAGCTTCACTCATGGTGTCATATCCTGCAGAGGACGCTATTGGCGCAGGAGGTCTCTTCATCAGCCAATCAGAGACCTTGTCAGGTGACCAGCGGTATGAACTTCCTGTTTCAGATGGTGATGTTCCATCACTCACTGCAACAAGACATTTTATCAGAATACAAGAATGAGAAATGCCTGCAACCAGGGATACCGTTAGCCGGTATTTACCGGCCATTGACCGGTAAAATGTTTAATTGGCCGGTAATTATAAACACCACCGCCCACCGTGGCCGGTTGGGAAAATGCTGTTATTAGGCTATTTTATCATTTAAGCCTATTATTAATATTATTATTTGGATAAAGTAGTTGGCTACAACCATTCAAATCATAATCATTTAAAGTTTTTATCATGATCTGACTGTGTGGTTTAATTCCGACAACCTGCTGCTGGTGCTGCTGTGCGCAGATTAGCCTATTCGTTGTACGATGGTGTCGCACGTAGAAAATATCAGAGCTACAAGCTCACAGCACGTCTCAACACGCCGCATTGTGTGCTTGTATGTCTGCTATTTTTGATACGCCACAACACAGCTGAGAGACACAGCTGTGTCTCCTCCTAATCAGCGCTGAGTATGGTGGTTCGCTCGGGTGTTGATAAACAGAACCGGGATTTTCCGAGGTGATAGAATCTGAACCAAGCCGGACCCAATTGTCGATAAAGGGACCCGAACACGTGTGGGTCGTGGATATTATGCAAGCACAGTGACTGTCTGTCTGCAATGGATAAAGTGGTGAAAGTTGGTGAAAGCTGGTGACACTGATTGCAGCATTCAAGTAATCAACCTCGCACATGGCCACATCATGACATATATAATTAACGTTAACAAAACAAAACAAAACCTACTTTTGCATATCAAGGTTGAATGAGAATCGATGTAAAGCCCAAAATATATATTAATTTGTTTATACTGTGCGACGGTGTCTCGCAGGGAAAGGCTCTGGCGCAGGGTAACCGGAGGACTCGCCCCAAAACACCCTTGCCCCCCATTTTACTGAGGATAAGGGTAGAAATAGGTTTAGGATTAGGTATAGTTTTACTGAGGTTAAGATTAGGAATAAGGTTAGGTTTAGGCATAGTTTACTGATATGTTTAGGAATACCAGGCGAATACCGCCATATTTTCCCCGGGGCGACAGTGTTTTGGGGCGAGCGGGCGTTTTGGTATTCGTCGCGCAGCAGTTCACTCTTGCCCACTTTATTCATTTCATTTTTGGCAAGCGACATCTCTGCATGATATAGTAAATCATATAATTCAGTTATCTATAAAAACAGGAACAGATTGCATCTGTGATAAAGTGGAAAGAAGTGCAGCTCTAACGTAACAAGGTGTAATGATCAGTTGGGTACATGTATGCAGTGCAAACACGTGACGTTAATTATAATATATGGCCGATAAATTTATTCTTTGGCCGGTAGAATATAATCCTGCCGGCCATGGTGGCCGGCCAAAAGAATGCCTAGCGGAAACTGACTGCAAGTGATAATTAGTTTTATCAACAACATCACGCATGCATAATTGCATACTACATTTAAATCAAGATAAACTTTTGGTGAGTCCAAACGCCACCGCCAAATTTACAGTCATCATTGCAAGAACGATCACATTGAAGTCTGTCAGCAGATCAATTATGTTGATACTCACTACTTGGAGGACAATGGGCTATATCTATGCTCTGTCTTCTCCTGACAGCTGGCAGGGTTGGCTCTTCTGACTCCCATTCCTCCTCCATTGCTCCTCTTTGACTCTGTTCCACCGTGAAGTGTCCTTGGTTCCTCTTCACCATGTCTTGTATTTTCGCCATCAGCTCTGTTACTTCTGAAATGTCCCAATTGGAGCAGTCTAGAACATGGTACCTGTTGCCACATTTCTCCAGGAGCCACCTCAGAGCCTCTCCTTCAGACTCTATGTACTCCTCAACACATCTCTCGCCCAGCCAGAATCCCCATGTGAACAGAACCAGAGTGTGTCTCCAGACTCTGTCCCCCAGCAGCTCCATGTGTTCCTCCACTGATCTCCTGTCAGCTTCAGAGAAACTGGACATGACATCAACAGTCAACAGGACAGCGTGGGGTCCAGGAGAACAAAGAGACACACCGTGTAGGACGTCTTTCATCTTCTGTGATGGAGGCGTAGTCGACCAGTCTGGACAGTTCACCACTCTCACATTTCTTCCAGCTACTCGTCTCTGTTGTCTGTCACATTGTGTCAGTTTAGTCTGGGTTTTAAACTCCTGGAATATGAGGATTACTGTATGTTAGTCATAATCATTACATGCGACTTAAACAAAACCTTCATTGAAATGACTACTCTGTCGTCATTGAAGAATTCCACCTCAAGATTGACAGAGATGAACACATTGGTTTATTATTCTCCATCACTTTGTATAAGAGTGCGACTACAAATCAAACCGTAATGAACTATATGGAATAATTTATTCACTTACGGCTACAGCATTGAAGTATGCAGAATAGAAAAGTGACAATTTAACAACTGCAACAATTTGCTAACACAGATCATTGTGAAATGTGAATATAAAACAGTCGACAATGAAAGATTACAGACAGGATGAAAATCTATATGTGTTAGATTGTGTGCAAATCTGTCAGTCAGTGTTTAACCACTGCATGTAAATAAAACAAACCAAGGACAAAGACAGCTACCATGGCAGTGTGACAGACTGAGAAAAGAAATCCCATCACCTAATGACTCTCAAGTTAATTGCATACAGAACATTCTGTATTGATCACTGACAATGATTGGTCACATAATTCTCAAACATTCATCACAGCACATACTATCGTATGATCAGACATTTCAACATTCATGTATGTATTTATATGTATGATGCAGTGGTGTAAAGTAACTAAGTACATTTACTCAAGTACAGTACTTAAAATTTTGAGGCATGTTTAATTTACTGGAGTATTTCCAATTTTCAATACTTCTACTTTTACAATTATTTGAACACTTTAGTTACTGGTTACTTTTCAGATATAAGTTATTATATTATAAAACATGTATTAACCACTTTAGCCCTATTTTATACACAGGCTATTTGAAAATAGCCGATCTACAAGCTCACAACGCGCCACATCGCAACGCGTTGTGAGCTTCTAGATCTGCTATTTTCAAATATTTTAGTACTTTTACTTGTGGTACTTTAAGTATATTTTGATGCCAATACTTTTTTACTTTTACTCAAGTAACATTTTGAACACAGGCCTTTTACTTGCAATGGAGTATTGATACTTTTACTTGAAAATGTCAGTACTTTTTCCACCACTGATGTCTATTCTGACAGACCCTGATGAAGATATTCTAGGTCGAAACGCGTTGGTCATACACATTAATGCCTTGCTCTAAATAAATGCATATATTTGTTTTCACTTGAGACGGAGTGCCTTGGAATTCTTTTCTTTGCAAGTCTGCATTTCACACCTTTTTTGGCAAGCAGTACTTATTTGGAAATCCTCTTTTGTTTGTCTATTCTGTTTACTTTGAGATCTTTCCATCAAATGTATTTATTCACCGTGATTAAAGTTTCTGTAAACACAGCGCTGTGCAGTATGATGTTTCCTGCTCTGCTCCTTCCAGGCTGGTCGCCACCAACCATCATCACCCTGACATATGGAAGACTCTGATGTTCTCCTGGAAGAAACTCTACATTAGTTCACTGAACACTGATGTGACTGTAGGGTTTGGATTCACACATTCACTTCTAGGGAGCATCTTCTGAGGAGCATGAATTTCCTCAGCAAGTTGTGGCAATCCAATCATTAGATATATGAGTATAATAGTGAAAACATGAATATAAGGAACTCACTGACACACTCACCTTCAAACAGAGCTTTCAGAGCAGCTCTCTGTCTGTGTGTACTCGTCATGAATGTCTGGACGTGTTCCTCTATGTTCCTCTTCCTCTCTGACAACTTCTCAGCAACATCTCCATCAACTTCATAGTGACCACCTCTGTTTCCTGCCACCATCCCCTCGATCTTCACAAGCAGCTCTGTCACCTGAGTGTCATCTCTCTTCTGATTGTTGAAGACATGATACCTGTTCCCACATTTGTCAACAAGCCAGCGGAGGTCTTCCCCTTCAGCCTCAATGTGCTGCTCAATGCTTGTGTCTCCCAGACAGCCTCCATGGGTGAACAGTACAATAGCATGACTCCAGAGTCCCTGTGACAGAAGTGTCATGTGTTCCTCTACTGCTACTCTCTGTGCTTTGGTGAATTCTCTATAAAGAGGAACCATCAGAAGAACAGCATGTGGTCCAGGAGGACAGAGAGACACACTGTTCTGGATCTCCAGTTTGTCCATCTCTGAGGTGCCCTGTAGTGGACTGTTGCAGAGCCAGCCTGGTGATTCAACCACTGTCAGATGTCTCCCTGCTACTTCACCATGTCTGACCTCACACTGCGCTGACCTTTGACCAGCTTTAAAAACACTTCCTCCCAGAATGGTGTTTCCTGCTGAACTTTTCCCAGACCCCCACCATCCCAACAACAGAATCCTGAGGTCAGTCAGTCCTGTCAAAGAAAACATTGTTTAAGGAACAAAGCTACAATGCGCGCACACGCGTATGTGTGTGTGTGTGTGTATGTGTGTGTGTGTGTGCGTGCGTGCGTGCGTGCGTGCGCGTGCGTGTGTGTGTGCGCGCACGTGCACGTGCACGTGCGTGTGCATGTGTGCAAAATGTATGGTTTTGTACTCTTATTCTAGCCTTTATTCCAAAAGGCTAGGATGTTAATACATTATTATAATTTATTCCGATGCAGATGTGAACGGAGGGTAATAAATACATGAACACACACCTTTATTTATTGTCATGTCACATCACAATAAGCCTCTTTTAAGCATTTTACATACGTCAGTGTTGCACACCAAAAAATAGCCTACTAGCTTACATAGCGTTGCATCGTGTCACTTTGTGAGCTTGTAGATCAGCTATTTTTGATGGTTACACCATCGTTCGATGGTATACATTTCTATAATATTTAATATTTATAATATTGCTCATTGGGACCAACATCTTAATAGCAGAATAGAGCTACACCACTGGATTTAATAGAACTCACCTCTGATGGAAGCTGAGGTTTGATCAGCTAACACAGGGAAAACCCAGCTAAAACATCCGGGACAACGCTCCACACGTCCCAGACTCTTCTCCCTTCTGTCTCCCAAACTATGGAATGAACTCCCCATAGCAATTAGAACTGCAGACTCACTCCCAATCTTCTGCCGTAATCTGAAGACTCACCTCTTCAGACTCCACCTCAGCCCGTAGCACTTGCCCTAGCCTTGACGACCTTGCAGGATTATGCAAAGGCTAAAATGTAATTTAGATAGCATGTTATGTAGACAGATGCCAGGTCATTGTTGACCTGGCATCCTATAGTGTGTATAGTTTCAATGTAGGCTGATGATAGGTTATTGGTTTACGTATGTATTTGTTATTATTAGATTATTGGTTTACTTATGTATTACTTTATTATTAGATAACTATTTCTATGCATTTGATGTATTATTGATGTATTATGATGTATTATCTTGAGTCCTTGCTTATTGTAAATTGCTCTGGATTAAGAGTGTCTGCTAAATGCTTAAACTGTAAACTGTAAACTGTTTGACTGTAGTACATCTTCTCCACCGCTGTTGTTTCAACTGTAAAACAAAAAATTAAAGTGTTGATCAAATAATATTTTCGTGTTGTCTTTGTGAATAAATAAAGGTACAGATGGGGGCATGTGATCAAATTATCACCCAGGCATTCATTGTGTCCCTCTTTATCCAACAGTTAGATAAAGAGGGTACATTTTGTGTATCATTCAGCCACCAGGTAAAGTACATTGAAAGAAGATGAAACTTCAACACAATATCTCTGAGAGAGCTATTGAATCTACCTGGGACTTTACACTAAACAACGCTGTGAGCTTGTAAATCTGCTCATTTTGAAACAGTGTGAAAACCCTTGAAAGGTTTGTGAATAATTGTGACACATTTTAACAACACAAATCAATATGTGGGTCCCTGGCACCAAAATATTTTCAGACGAGGTCCGCAGCCAAATATATTTGGGGGTAGGAAAATGTAACCACTGCCTACGGAGGTGTGAAGGGTGGAGACAGAGGTCTATACCAGGGCCTTCTTGGCCAGGTTTAGTCTAAGAAATGGATCCCCCAGCTTAGACTAAACCTGGTCCTTCTAACTGTTAGAAGGTGTAGCAGACCCCTAACATTGAATTTTCTCTTTGTTTGGGCCAACGATTGCATCCTTCGGGTAATAAAAGCATCAACACTCTGAGATAAAGAGTTCCTCAAACCAGAGGGTGCAACGCTGAATACACAGACACTTTTAGTCCTGTAGCAAGTCCTCAAAAAAGCCCTTAGTTTTTGAGATACCCCTACCCGAGTCAGAACAAAACACAACCATATTTTTTCTTATCTTTAGGGTCTCCCATTAATGACATGGATTGTTGTGAAATTTTATTTTGGGGCAAAATTCGTTTTTTTTTGCTATTCTTTAGACCAGTGTTTATCAACCCTGGTAGAAGGTACACTTTTGTACCGCGGGTACTGCTCAGGTGTACCGTGAAGTTTGAAGAAAGTGTGAACCCAGCCCCTCGAGAACAAAAGCGCCGATCGTCCGTCAATCGATACGGCCATCATCCGTTTCACACATGCCACGGCCGAGTCCATTCAGTGTAGCGACCATCACCCATAGGAATGCAAATATGTTGTCCTACCTGGTACTGTATAAAAAGGGCACAGGGTAGGCCTACATGCTTTGGCACTCAGTATTACTAAGTGGGTCGGAACGGGTCGATACACGGACCTGAACGTCGTACCTGCTAAGAGGGACTGTCCTGTCCCAAAAGCCCATGTTATAACATGCCATGATGAATGTCCAACAATAAAACAATACATAAGTGTTAGTTTTCTTATAAAGTGCTTCTAAATCACTCCAGTGTGTTTGTGTCAAATCCGTGTAGTTGTTTGTAGTGTTTAAGTTGTGTCGCAAGCTTCTTGCATTTGACGGTGTCAGGTTATAATTATTCCTCCACGGAGAGAAAAACTCTGTGAAAAGAAAAACTCCGGGCGGAAAACTCGCCCCAAAACACGCTCGCCCCCATTTCTTTTCGCAGACCAGCGGTTCTTGTATTCCTGTATTTGTTTTACTGAGGATAAGGTTAGAAATAAGTTTACGGTTAGCCATATTATTAGTTTTACTGAGGTTACGTTTAGGAATAAGGTTAGGTTTAGATATAGTTTAATGAGGTTACGTTTAGGAATACCAGGTGAATATCACCGGATTTCCCCGGGGGTGACTGTTTTGGGGCGAGAGTTTTGGTGTTCGTCTGTAGTCGGCAACAGAGCATGCGTCCGCAATAATGCTATCAGGATCAGATATGTATGTATGTATACATACATATATATATATATATATATATATATATATATATATACACACACACACACACACACACACACACACACACACACACACACACACACACACACACACACACACACACACCGTATATCTAGGTGTGCCCTGGGATCTTTTGGCTAAGCCAGGTGTGCCTTGGCACAAAAAAGGTTGATAAACACTGCTTTAGACTACCCCAATCTCTGAAAAAAAGGCAAATCTGAATAGGGCAATGGTGACCAAAAATGCTATAACTTGAGAATGCTCACTCTTGTCTTCATCAAATTTGCCGAGGTATGAACCAGGTGTCTACCCTACATCACCAAAGAGTCAGAATATAATTTACCTAAAGAAATACTGAAATATAGTCCTTTAAACATACCTTTAGTTTAGGCGGAAATTGTACTTTTGTAGTGAGGACTCTACTTTCAAATAAGCTGTTACTGCATAGCCTAAGATGCTATTAAACAATAACCAGTGGTTGTGTGGAGAGATCTAGTACAGTTTTATTGCAAATTAGACTTCTTTAGACATACCCCTTCTCTGGAAATAAAACAAATATGGTTTGATCCAAAAATAAGTAGAACAACAGGTTTCTCAATGGTTTATTGTAGTATCAGGTGTACTTAATAACATATCAAAAGTTTACCAAAATCTGATCATTAGAAATGTCAAATTTCCAAGATGGCCGCCACCAGTTCCTTAAAATACCATTAACTCCTTCATTATTTGCCCTACACAAGTAATTGTGGTGCCTAACCCCATGTTTTGGTGATCTAGGAATCCAACTAGCATATATACATTATAGTCAAGTGATTATAAGTACAATTATATATTATAGCAATTGGTTAAAAGCATATTTAACAATGTAATTTGACATTTCTCCCTTTTCTACATGCCATAATGCCCAGGATTGGTGAATTCATCATCACCTATACATGTAATTCACATTCTGTTGCTTTCAAGATTTATTTTGTTACCAATAAGGAATACATTAATTATTACTGGGTAGTACAGTGACATTTGTAAAAACATGGCTGTCAATAGATAGACTGGGAATATTACACAGATATTCATTTGGGGTCCCCCAAATGATTTTGGGGGGTCCCCAGATGGTTAGCTTGATGTGCAACATTGTTTTCTCACTCAACAGTAAACAAACCAACATACAGTATTTGTATACAGGGTATCTGCACATTTACAAAGTTTCTAATTACTCTTAAGACTCAATATTATCTCAAATATTAGGTAAGAAAGAGGCAAACATTGTGAAAATAGCCGATGTACAAGCTCACAACGCTACACAAACAAAAAAAATCCACTTGTCTGGTCTATGGGGAAGATAGACTCCTCAGTGGGGATACTGTGGAGAGAAATGGCCCCCTCCAGTCTCCTCATAGAATCCCAATCTAATGTGTTAAAACATCCATTTAATGTTTTTCAAAATCTTGTGTCTACAAGATGACACTGCACTTGTCCACAAGAAAAATAAATATTCTCGTGTATGTAGGGGATGAGTTATGAAGTTGGGTGGGTAAGGGGAGGGGTGCAGAGAGATTGGTTCATAATGCAAGACATTCTTTTGGGGTGGGGTGTATAGTCAAAGATGAATTTAGTTTTGGCTATATTTGATCCAAAACCTTTCGATATTGAAAACAATACTATCTATCAACTGACAATATTCTCTGCCACCACCTTCTGAATTACTGCAAATTGTGACTATTAGTTTTGTTGTGTTTTGAGGATATCTTGAAGCCTTGTTCGAAAAGAAATATAAGTAGTTGGACATTTATTATATAATTAGTTAAACGGGTGACCATTTCAGAGTGTTTTAATAGAGTCACAAACAAAATATTGGATTTCACAATTATCTAATTGTATCTCTGCAATTTTGAAGTCCAATTAATGGATTCCCAGGCCCCCAAAACATGGTATTAGACACAAAATGTACTTGTCTAGGATAGATAATGAAGGAATTAAGCTATTTTATTTATTTATTTATATATTATTTTGGGGGGAAAGTTTTTGCTTTTATTATAAAAAATATATACAAGCCAAATATGTAAATGTCACTTTCAAGTGCAACAAAACGATTAATATCGTTAAACAAAAACAAACTGCCAAAATATCTTCACCGAAGATAGCCGATCCACAAGCCCGCAACGCGTGGTGCTTGTAGATCAACCACCCTCGCCGAATGCTCACACCAGAATAAGAACGCTAGAAAACGCAACACCACAACAACAATATGACGGTAACACTGTATATGCATACAAATACATTTATCGTGCATTATAATGCCCTTATAATGCTTCATAAAACTGATTATAAATGTTTATAATTATGCATAACAACTTATAAAAAATAAGAAACTTTATAACTGACCTATGGTAGTTATACTGTGCTCTTCAGCTTAACATATAATGCATCATGACTAGCACTGTTTATAGTACTAGCACATAATTATAAACATCCACAACGATTGTTATAATGCATTATAAATGCACCTATTGTGCATTATAGACACAACCTTAATATACAGTATTTTACAGTTTTGAGGCAGTAACAAAATAATGTAAATATGTAACTTCCAAGTGGAACAAAACGATTAATATTGTTAAACAAAAACAAAGTGCCAAAATATCTTCACCGAAAATAGCAGATCTACAAGCCCGCAACACGTGGCGCGTTGCAAGCCTGTAGATCGGCCACCCCCGCTGAATGCTCACAACAGAATAAGAACGCTAAACAACTGTTGTAAGGTAGTAAAATAATTATGTAAACATGTCACTTTCAAGTAAATAAAGTGCCAAAATATCTTCACCAAAAAATAGCAGATCTACAAGCTCGCAACGCGAGCCTGTAGATCGGCCACTTTCGCCGAATGCTCACACCATAAGAACACTAGAGTTGGTGTTGTTAAACAGGAACAAATATGTCACTTTCAAGTGCAACAAAACGATTAATATCGTTAAACAAAAACAAAGTGCCAAAATATCTTCACCGAAAACAGCCGATCCACAAGCCCGCAACGCGTGGTGCGTTGTGAGCTTGTACATCGGCCACCCTAGCCGAATGCTCACACCAGAATAAGAACACTAGACAACGCAACACCACAACAACAATATGACGGTAACACCATATATGCATACAAATACATTTATCGTGCATTATAATGCCCTTATAAGGCTTCATAAAACTGATTATAAATGTTTATAATTATGCATAACAACTTGTAAAAAATAAGAAACTTTATAACTGACTTATGGTACAGTAGTTATAATGTGCTGTTCAGCTTAACATGTAATGCATCATGACTAGCACTGTTTATAATACTAGCACATAATTATAAACATCCACAACGATTGTTATAATGCATTATAAATGCACCTATTGTGCATTATAGACACAACCTTAATATACAGTATTTTACAGTTTTGAGGCAGTAACAAAATAATGTAAATATGTAACTTTCAAGTGGAACAAAACGATTAATATCGTTAAACAAAAACAAAGTACCAAAATATCTTCATCGAAAATAGCAGATCTACAAGCCCGCAACGTGTGGCGCGTTGCGAGCCTGTAGATCGGCCATCCCCGCTGAACGCTCACAACAGAATAAGAACGCTAGACAACTGTTGTAGTAAAATAATTATGTAAACATGTCGTAGTACACCAACTGATCCTTGTAATATCGCATGTCCTCATCTTCTGAGTCCTCCACCAGTGGCGGTTCTGTAGAACTGTATGTAGACGCCTCATCCTGGAGGGCCGGACCAGGAGTAGCCACGTCTGTAGACGTCTCATCCTGGGGGGCCGGACCAGGAGTAGCCACGTCTGTAGACGTCTCATCCTGGGGGGGGGGGGGGGGGGGGCGGACCAGGAGCAGCCACGTCTGTAGGCATGTCCACAATGACAGGTGTATTGTTCTCAAACAGCTTCACTCTGCTCCGCACGGATTGGGGCTTGCTGAATCTTCGTCGGACTCAAGGGGAGAAAGGGGAGAAGGGGGAGTAGCTATGCAGCCCAAGGCGAGGTCCGACCTACCTGGGGACGGTGGTGGTGACTCCAGTTCAGGAGAGGGTGTGGGAGGGTCAAAGTTCACCACAGGCTCAAGCATCCCTGACTCCAAGCCCCAGTTGGGAGACCCAGGGTGGTTTGGGGTCCCCACATAAGAGTCACCGTTATACTGCTTCAGGAGGTCAGGCGAGCGAGGTGAGTTGATAGGGAAGTCCTGTGGTTCTGCCCCATTAGGAGAGCGGGTGTTGCAGGCTGCAGGCAACAGGGACAGAGGTTTGCCATAACGCACAGGTCCTAGTTGACTTTGAAGTAGCTTGTCATCTGGCTGGTGAACTGATAGGGAGCCAACAGGTTGCCTCGAGGTCTGCTGGTCATGGGAGGGCTGCCGCTCATTGTAGTGAAACACACGGTTGTCGTAGTTGCCCCTGTTGTATCCGTATGACAGATCTGGCTGTTTGTCCTGGTTTCTCACAGGTGGCTTCACACGGTGGTTCACTTGCAAAGGTTTCTTCATGCTGTACAGATCTTTCCTGTAGTTCCGCTGCGAAGCGCCCATCTTGAACACGGTGTGGTTGAGGCGATTGGCTCGGTCAGGCTGTACTGGGTGCATGTATCCGGCCGGGTAAGCACGAGTGTCCTGAATGATGGTTGGGTCCTCCCATACAGACTCTGAGGAGCGGGTGAGGGTTGAAACTGAGGCCAGGCTGACCTCGTCGGTTAGCGTCTCGTCCAGCTCCCGGTCAGTCCAGGTTCCGGACTCTGAGTCGGTGTCTTGGTAGGAGGAGGTGTGGCAGCTGTCAGTGCTATACATTGAGTACTCGCTGCCTGGGGCAGACAGGTTGGACAGACTATCATCATGGACATCCAGGTCACCCTGTGGAGCACCGTCAACCTTTCCAGCTGTCACCCACACCCGCTGTTTCAGTTGTTGCTGAATGGTTTCCTTCAGGGCGCCATACCAGCCATCATTCATACTATTCATGTAGATGGTTTCGGTGAACAGGTGGTGTATGTTCCTTTTCAGTTCGATGGCTCTCTGGTACAGCTTCCTGGAACTATACCTGGATTCAGGACACAACCGGGTCCTCATTCTGACCACACCCTGCGGGTTGTCAGGGTTGAGGAACACCTTGATCGGGTGCCACTGAGTGTAGCTCAGCCTGCCCACAGCGTTGGAAGATATGTCCAACACTGCATGTTTGCCTCTCTCAATGATCTCATTGATGGTCTGAAGACGGATAATTCCTGAACTGCGCTGGTCAGTTGCTGCATCTCTAGGTTCAGTTTAGGCTAGCTGAAAAATATCCGGGTCTTCTCTGGCGAGTTTTTCTCGAGCCACGTTGGCGATGGGCCCAAATATCACGACAGGCCTCAAGAAACCAGCTTCGCTTAGCACCATCCTTTCATAGGCTGGGAACTTTGTTTGAAACGGCTGAGCAGAGAATATGGTCCCCTTCTTCTAGACCTCCTATAGCGGCTGGGCTGTCCATCACCACACTACCTACAAAGAGGCCAACATCGTTCCCTCCAGCCAGTGTCAGACCAATGGTATCTTCCTTGGTAAACTTCACCAGCTTCATATTTGACCGATCGATACAGCCATCCTGGGCAGCACAGGGCATGGGGGCATCAGATGGACTGGCTAGCAGATCTACACCATGCTTTCTGGGCTGGACGTACACAGGCTCAGGGAGCAGAGGAAGTGGTTTCTCCTCTCCGGCGGCTGACACCAGAGGTTTGGGAAGGCTTTCTTCATCACTTCTGTCATTGTTGAACTGTCTGACAGCTCTGGGGAATGGGATTGGGAGCTTGGCTCTCTGCCATGACATCCGTTGGAATGATCTGACACCAGAGAATGTACTTGTTCTGAAATGTTGGATCCGAAGGTGGTCGCTGGCTGCCCTAAGCCAGTATTGGTGGCAGCAGATCCAGTAGCTGTGTTGGGAGTTGCTGTAGCCGCAACACCAAACAGGCTGCCTGTTGTTACCGCTCCACCAAAAATGTCAGACCTTTCCTACCAGCCTGGTAGTCCTCTGGACGTAACACGTTGAATTTGAGGGTGGTGCCGGGCTGTTGGGTGGAGGAGACCCCAGAGCCAGTCGCTCCACCAAATGAGTTGGGTGGTGGTGTTTGTGTACCTCTACTGATGGTACATTGAAGCATTACACAAATGGAATACTGTGATTAGGGGTATGTCTCATTTGCAATAAAACTGTACTAGATCTCTCCGCAAAACCACTGGTTATTGTTTAATAGCATCTTAGGCTATGCAGTAACAGCTTATTTGACATAAATGTATGTTTTTTTTTCTAAATGACGGAAAGTAGCGAAGTCCTCACTACAAAAGTACAATTTCCGCCTAAACTAAAGGTATGTTTAAAGGACTATATTTCAGTATATTACTTTGGTGATGTCGAGTAGACACCTGGTTCATACCTCAAGCAAATTTGATGAAGATAAGAGTGAGCATTCTAAAGTTATAGCATTTTTGGTCACCTTTACCCTATTCGGATTTGCCTTTTTCAGAGATTGGGGTTGTCTAAAGAATAGCAAAAAAAAACAAATTTTGCCCCAAAATAAAATTTCACAACAATTCATTAATGGGAGACCCTAAAGATAAAAAAAAACATGGTTGTGTTTAGTTCTAACTAATCTGAGGGCCATCACGTTCACTCAGCAGTAATCTACATACACATTTCGTATGTAGATCGGCTGTATATTGCATACAGTACGTGCTGTGAGCTTGTAGATTGGCTATTTTTGCTACTTTTTCATGACACTCTTGTGCTACACCTTTTCAAGCCGCGAACCCCAAAATAATAATTTGAACTGGGGACCCCCCACCCTGACAAGCACTTGCATTTGTAGGAGTTGAGGCATTATGTTTAGAACTCGGCTCCACAGATACATATTGTGAAAATAGCTGATCTACAAGCTCACAACGCCTCGCATTGCTTTTTTGACAATTCGGCCAATGTTTGACCAGTTGTTGATGCAGCTTTTTTCATTTCTTTTTTCTTTATCTGTTTTAGGTATTAAAAATGTCTTAATAGTCCTTAAATTGTCACTTCATTGTCATCTAGGGACCACCCCAAAATCATGTGGGGACCCTCCTGGGTGTCCTGACCCACAGGTTGGGAACCACTGACGTAGGGCGTTCATTTACGAAACAAATAAGGTTTGACCTTAAGGTTTCTGCCCAAAAGCAACAAAATAGAATGTTAACTAACTGATGCCTGTTGTTGGTCAAGTAAGTAGAGGTGCTGCGATCAAGATTGTTCACTCCCGATCCGATTCCGATCAGGCAGCATTAATACCGATCCGATTCCGATCAGTACCGTTCCAATATGGCACATATTTAAGTCTCTATGCTGTCTAAGATTCCTTTTTATGTAGACATTGTCTTTTTTAATAAGACGGACTATATTAAATCCTGTGGGTTAATGATTAATCACCAGGTCCGAGAGAGCAGTGGTGGAAAAAGTACTCCCATTGTTTACTTAAGTAAAAGTATCAATACATAAGTATTGGTATCAAAATGGACCAAATGTAGGAAGTACTCATTATGCAGAATGTCCCATTTCACACGTATTCAAATGTATAAAATGTATACAAATCTTTTGAAAATAGCAGATCTACAAGCTCACAATGCTTCGCTTCACATCAAGATGCATTGTGAGCTTGAAGATCGACTATTTTCAAATGGCCAAAATAGTACGGCTGAAGTGGTTACTGTATGTTTTGTAATAATAATCAAAATCTACAAAGTAACTAGTAGTAACGGGTCATACTAATTGTCCAAAACTACCCAAAACTACCCAAAACTACCCAAAACAACCCAAAAGCGTACCCAAAACTACCCAAAACAACCCAAAACTACCCAAAACTACCCAAAAGCTTACCCAAAACTACCCAAAACAACCCAAAACTACCCAAAACAACCCAAAACTACCCAAAAGCGTACCCAAAACTACCCAAAACAACCCAAAACTACCCAAAAGCGTACCCAAAACTACCCAAAACAACCCAAAACTACCCAAAAGCGTACCCAAAACTACCCAAAACAACCCAAAACTACCCAAAACAACCCAAAACAACCCAAAACTACCCAAAACAACCCAAAACTACCCAAAAGCGTACCCAAAACTACCCAAAACAACCCAAAACTACCCAAAAGCATACCCAAAACTACCCAAAACTACCCAAAACTACCCAAAACAACCCAAAACTACCCAAAACAACCCAAAACTACCCAAAAGCGTACCCAAAACTACCCAAAACAACCCAAAACTACCCAAAAGCGTACCCCAAACTACCCAAAACCCAAAACTACCCCAAACTACCCAAAACTACACAAACGCGTACCCAAAACTACCCAAAACAACCCAAAACTACCCAAAAGCGTACCCAAAACTACCCAAAACAACCCAAAACTACCCAAAAGCGTACCCAAAACTACCCAAAACAACTCAAAACTACCCAAAACTACCCAAAAGCGTACCCAAAACTACCCAAAACAACCCAAAACTACCCAAAAGCGTACCCAAAACTACCCAAAACTACCCAAAACAACCCAAAACTACCCAAAAGCGTACCCAAAACTACCCAAAACAACCCAAAACTACCCAAAAGCGTACCCAAAACTACCCAAAACAACTCAAAACTACCCAAAAGCGTACCCAAAACTACCCAAAACTACCCAAAAGCGTACCCAAAACTACCCAAAACTACCCAAAAGTGTACCCAAAACTACCCAAAAGCATACCCAAAACTACCCCAAACTACCCAAAACTACCCAAAACTATACCAAAGGCGTACCCAAAGCTACCCAAAACTTCTGTATTTCTCCTGCATTATTATTATTGCATTATCGGCAAAAACAAAATCGCCCAATGATGGCTCTGTTTTGCTTCCATCCCGTGTGAATTCACATTTTCATGACATTTTAATTCATGTGACTGGGATGGTTTACCAGGCTACTGTTTTGCATCAGATCAAACTTCTGTTAACATTCTGTTGAATGTGTCTTTATAGCTTTAAGTATGGCTTGTTATGCTTGATCTTATACCCTATAGCTATGTCCTCTAATATTTGCCACAGAAAACTTTGACTTTAGGTGTGCAAAAAAATCATGGTATGTATGTCTCATAGCTGCCATCCCAGTGTAAATACAAAGGCCCAAGAAAAAGTGGTGGCTCCCAGACAGTATCTCTTTTTAAAAACTTTAAGTGTGGAAAAAACAGGGTCCTAAATTAAAAATTCTGTCCACCCCCAATACAGATGTTGCCTCTTCTCCACAACAGAATCTCCTAATATCATCAAGCTGTTGGTCAAGGTAACGGATGACACAAAGTGGTTTCCCCTTTCTTGATATGATCTGTATAGTTATTGTCTTGGAGCATGTTCAGGAATGTCATTGGAGTTTTGTAGGCGTACTTTTACCAGGAGACAAATTTTCCTCTGACAACTTTTCCTCCATATTTTGTACCTGATTCAAGTCTCTTAATGCATTTTCCTCCAAACAAAAAAAAAAAGAAAAACGTTTCAAACCCCTGCAATGAAAAAAAGGAATTAAAACAATTATTATTATTATTATTTTTTTTTTTTCGCAATAGTGAAGCAATATCGCGATATATTGCGGGATGATATATTGACACCCCTAGCCGTGTGTCGGTTCAAAAATAATATCAAATAATTTAATACTGAATTAAGCAACAGTCTGGGGTGCAGTGAAATATCCCTTTAAACACATTTACTGCGAGAATTATTTCAGATTTTTTGCTGTTTATTGCCAGATATATTTTGATTGAAAAAAAAAGTACTCAGGAGCCGAGATACAGAATTTTTAAGTTTTAAGTTAACAAGAAAGTGGATGGGAGTCTAAATCTTTGATCATATCTCCTTGGTTCAAATTAAAACATAAAAATAAAATAAAAACTTTTTTTTTTTTTTTTTTTTTTTAAACGAGTTAACTCGATCTAGGCAAGCAAGTGATGGATTCTAAAAACGAGTTAACTCGTTTTTGGCAAAGGGGAGCCAGTCAAACTAGCATCACTTCAGCCATATTGTCTTTTTCTACATGTTCTACATGCTACAGTGGGGTGCATTGAAATGACCCTTTAAGAGTACAGTTGTTGTACAGTAGGGGGAGCCAGTCAAACTAGCATCACTGCAGCCATATTGTCTTCTTCTACATGTTCTACATGCAACAGTCTGGGTGCAGTTAAATATCCCTTTAAGAGTACAGTTGTTGTACAGTAGGGGGAGCCAGTCAAACTAGCATCACTTCAGCCATATTGTCTTCTTCTACATGTTCTACATGCAACAGTCTGGGTGCAGTGGAATATCCCTTTAAGAAGTTGTTGTTCAGTATAGGGGGAGCCACTCAAAATAGCATCACATTCAGCTATATTGTCTTCTTCTCCATTTTCTACATGTTACAGCTATGGCTGCCAGAAAAGTCAAGGCTAATGCTAGACAAAGTCAACTATGTGGTTTTTGCACCAAATCTTGCAGCAAAACTGCATCTCTTCAGTGTCAAGACTGTAAGTTGTGTTACCATGCTTCATGTCTGTCTATGAATGAAAGACAGGTACAGCCATGGATATCCACAGATATGGAATTCATCTGCCCCAAGTGTGTGGGGCAACCATTTTCTTTGGAAAGATGTCTTCAAAGAATATTGAGTGCTTCAGGAGTGGAGGAAGTACAAAAGAAGTGCAAAAATGAAAAGGCTTTGCTGAAGCATTACAGAGTCAAGCTCCCAAAGCGATCATCCCACAGTGACCAGGCATGTACTGACACTATATCACTAAACATTTTGCAAAAATACCAACCAGGTCTCACCTCTGAGTACAGACCACTGAAGACTGGGGCTGATGGAAACTGTTTGTATCGTGCCATCTCTGCTGCTTGTTTTGGGTCAGAAGACCATCATCTACTTCTGAGACTTCTAGCATTACTTGAAATGGCAGATCATCCCACCTGGTATGACCCAAAGAAGGACAACTACTGCTCTCCTTTCCGGAACAATCCCTGTTTTTTACTGGATGACTATGAAAACTACCTGAGCAAAACAGCCTCGCTGGGGAGCTTTTCTGACATGAACCACATGCTTGCTCTCACTGCTGTACTTGGCATCCCTATCCAGAGCTATTACCCACCTGGTGAGTAAGATTTTGAAAATTTGCATACATTTTTTTATTCATGCCTTTTGTTTTTGTTATTATTGTTAAATAACAATAATGTGAGTGCACTTCCTCACTGATGCTAAAAATAAGATGGCACAATTTCTGTCTACTCACTGTGTCTCATTGGACAGTTCAGAATACTGCCTACCAATGACATCATCAATGAGGATTCCAAGCCAATAGTAGCTACAGCGTTTCTCTTCATGGAAAGTTAGCATGCTGAAATAGAAGCCATTGTTCTTGCATTAAATACAGTAATAAATTATTAAAATTAATCAAATTAATACAATTAATACAATAGATACATTCATAAAATTAATAAAATGAATACAATTAGTTAATAGATTAAAATTAATTAAAAAATACAATTCAAATTAATTAAAAATCTTGTTTGAAATGACCAAACTGGCCTACCAATGATGTCACTGGTATGGAGGTTTCTGTCCACAGCACTCACACAGCACATATGGAATAGACAGATATGGGTCATAATGAGGATTAGTGAGGACCAATTATATGACGGTTGAAATGGGTGAAGTGGGTCATAAGCATATATGCAATAATTTACAGATAATAGCTACAGTAGATATTATAGATAACACTAGTTGTTGTTACCAGTTATATATTGTTATACTAAGTTGTTATATATTCTCTCCCCCCACCCCCCACCCCCCACCTCCAGTTTCCAGCAAATTCTCTCTGTCCCCCTTCACACTCATGGTGAAAGGAAGAGGAGTTAAATCCAACTGTACAGCTCTTCACATTATGTGGACATCAGTGTCTTGGAAGCTATCTGATAAGCATCTATCTGTGAATCATTTTGTGCCGCTAGTGCCATTTACACAGGAAGTCGATAACCAGGAAAATGGCCAGTACATTTTTTGTGAAGCAGACTTTCCAAACCTTCCCTCCCTACGTAATCCAACATTGTCAAAGAAGACAGTGATAGACTGCCAGGCTGAGGAGACTTGCCAGTCCCCAGTAAGTGAAGCAGACTTTTCAGCGCTTCCCTCTGAAAATCCTCCCATTTCAAAGCAGCACAGTCCATGCCCTGAAACTGACCTCTACATACTTGAGGATGGAACCACTGAGCCAATAGAAGTTGAACCAAAGCAGCACAGTCATCATTGCAACCCTGATCAGCCTGACAGTCCAATTGAAACCTACCAAGACATCTGCATGGATTACCAAGACACAGAGGACATACTTGAGGACGGACTCAGTGAGCCATTAGAAGTTGAATCACACAATGTTACAGAGCCCATCAAAGTAAGAGCTATGTCAGAATCTCATAGCACACTTAATGGCCGGTTCATGGACATTAATAGGGTGTTCACTCTGCTGATGGAGCAGCAAGAAGACATTGTTCTATTAAATGTCCCAAAGGGTATAAAACAAAACCAATATTTCTTAATTGATAACAGCTATAATGTCCCCAGAAGAAAGAACAAGCAACACAGTGTATTTGTTGATGACTGTGGAGTTTGGCAGAGCAGTTCAGGAAGCACCACTAAAACATACTATTTGTTCAACAAAGGGTACCTTAAACATGTACACTACAGAAATGGTGTGTATGGCTTAATTAAAAGCAAGGTTTTTGAAACATTTGAGCCACAACCAACAGCAAATGACATTGTGGTGATGTGTCGCTATTATACAAAACTAAAAAGGGACAATAATTTAACAAGACGAATAACATGGATAGAAAGGCTTCCTGGGGCTTCACCAATTGGCAAAGATGCTGCTGTGTGGGAATATCTGGGTACATTTCCTTTGATACCAAGTCACCATGGGAATGGTAAAAACCATCCTCCACAGTACATCAGGACCCCAACTGATGTGAATAAGAGAGTGTCCGAGGCAGTGCTGACCCAGGCCCCTCGTGAAGTGTATTCACAA
This sequence comes from Gymnoscopelus microlampas, assembly GCF_963454915.1. Classification (NCBI taxonomy): domain Eukaryota; kingdom Metazoa; phylum Chordata; class Actinopteri; order Myctophiformes; family Myctophidae; genus Gymnoscopelus; species Gymnoscopelus microlampas. The sequence continues at coordinate 4,810,022 of NC_139939.1, read as the reverse complement.
TTTGTTAGAGAGGATGAGGAAAATGCACCAAGGGACTTGAAGCAGGTACAAAATATCAAACAAAAGGTATCAAGGGAAAAGAAGCCTCCTGGTAACAGGACAAATGTTGCAGATGATATTCAGACAGTCCTGAACATGCTCCAAGACAATAACTATGTCCAACAGGTAATATCAAGGAAGGGGAAACCGCCTTGTGTCATGCTATACCTTGACCAACAGCTTAAAGATGTTAGGAGATTCTGTTGTGGAGAAGAGGCAACATCGGTATTGGGGGTGGACAGAACTTTTAATTTAGGACCCTGTTTTCTCACACTTACAGTTTTTAAAAACCAAACTCTTGTAAAAAGAGATACTGGGGAACCACCACTTTTTCTCGGGCCATTATACTTACACTGGGATGGCAGCTATGAGACATACCATGATTTCTTTGCCCACCTGAAGTCTAAGTTGTCTGTGGCAGATATCTCAACAGAGATAAACATACATGAAGAAATAGCTATAGGGTCAGATCAAGAACAAGCCATACTCAAAGCTATAGCCTCTAACTTTCCAGTGGCATCACATGTGTTGTGTTCAAGACACATTAAGCAGAATGTTACACATTATCTGCGAGACAAGGTTGGATTGGATGCAAAACAGAGAGCCATTGTTGAAAATAAAATCTTCTTTGCCGATAATGCCCTCATGACCGCAAAGGACAACTGTGCGTTTCAAGAGAAAGTCCTTGACCTAGAAACATACATTCAGAACAACTGTCCAAAATTCATATCTTATTTTTCAAAGAATCTTGTCCCTGTTTTAAAGGAAAAGGTCATAGAGCCCAAAAACAAGATCAGCTGGCTCCCAGAAGGTTGGACCAACAATAATTGTGAGTCAATGAATCATGTCATAAAACTCACCACAGATTGGAAACCTCAAAAACTCCCTGACTTAATTTTAAGACTCAAATCCATATCTGAGCTGCAGTACTTGGACATACGGAGGAGCCTGCATGGACAGGGAAACTATAAAGTTGGGAGGGAATTCAAAGGGCATGAGGTTTCCCAGGCAATATGGGACAGTAAAAGTACAGAGGAAAAGGAGGTGGCTTTTCAGAAGTTTTTAAAAGCAAAGCTTCCAGAAAAAACTTCCAAGATAACATCACGAGATGGACATCTGGAGATCCCCTCTGTCTCTCAGCTGGCCAAAAAGCCTGGCCAGAAAAGATCAGCAAGGGCTCAGCGTAGTGTTACAACAAAAAAGAGGAAGACGGTTACCAAGTAACTTTAACCAGTAGCACCCCTATGCTAGGCATGTCAACTTGTAATAAGTGAACAATCTGCAGAAAGACCAGATCTCCAAGTTCATGATGGTGTTGTAAGCGTTTTGATCAGCTATGTTCGGCTAATAGATTTGTTGTACAGAGGGGGGGGGGGGGGGGGGGGGGGGCAGGTATAGACCCCTGGTGGACCCCGGTCAATGAAGTATCTAGGGTTAAAGTGAATAAACAAAAAACTAAACGGTTAAGATAATATTCCAAGTTTTGGCAACAGTTTCAATGACCAAATAATAATAAAAAGTTTAAAGAAAAAAATATCTATATACAGGGAGACAAAAAATGATTACTGCTGAATGTGTGAGATGTAGGTGACACAACATGGACATGCCTGTATCTTAGCCAGGATGTAAATACATAGGAACACATAACCCTGAACAAGTTGGAAGGCTGGAATGAAAGAAATAAACTCCCACTAAGGCTTAGCCTTTAAAAAACTTACTGAATTTTATACATACACATCCGGGAAAGCAGTAAAAAAAAAAAAAAAAAAAAAAAGACAAATGAAATGAGTTCATACTATGTTTCTACTGTGACATATAGTTCACCCTATTTGTTGTGTGCAATTATCTCACAATGTGGGTCATGAGACATTCAAATTGAGGAAATTGAGTAAAAATCATTTTTTTTGGGGAATTGGAATACACTTGAGCAATAAAATGCACAATGTTTAGGCCTAAATAAAATGCTGTTGTTGGCTTTTAATAAACCATTAATTGTTTAAGATTGTCTTTGTGTTGTATTTTATATATCTGATCCAGTGAAAATGGGTGTCTATATATATATTGCTTACCGTAATTTTGATTATCCATTTGATGTTTGAAGAACATAAACAGTTGGAGTAAGACCTGTTGAGAGCATGGCTCTGGCTATGTCTGTGTTAAATTATCCACACACCTGACTCTGGTAAATTGTCCACACACCTGACTCTCGTTGACCTACGTACTAACAGTTGCATTGAAACTATGTTTCAATGCAACTATATTTGAAGGGCAAATATATCTACATATCTATATCTACATTTGGGTACTTTTGGGTACTCTTTTGGGTACCTTTGGGTACATTTGGATACTTTTGGGTACGCTTTTGTGTAGCTTTGGGTAGTTTTGGGTATGCTTTTGGGTAGTTTTGGGTACGCTTTTGGGTAGTTTTGGGTAGTTTTGGGTTGTTTTGGGTAGTTTTGGGTACACTTTTGGGTAGTTTTGGGTAGTTTGGGGTAGTTTTGGGTTGTTTTGGGTAGTTTGGGGTACGCTTTTGGGTAGTTTTGGGTACGCTTTTGGGTAGTTTTGGGTTGTTTTGGGTAGTTTTGGGTACGCTTTTGGGTTGTTTTGGGTTGTTTTGGGTAGTTTTGGGTAGTTTTGGGTACTTTTGGGTAGTTTTGGGTTGTTTTGGGTACGCTTTTGGGTAGTTTTGGGTTGTTTTGGGTTGTTTTGGGTAGTTTTGGGTTGTTTTGGATAGTTTTGGGTACGCTTTTGGGTAGTTTTGGGTTGTTTTGGGTAGTTTTGGGTAGTTTTGGGTACGCTTTTGGGTAGTTTTGGGTTGTTTTGGGTAGTTTTGGGTTGTTTTGGGTTGTTTTGGGTAGTTTTGGGTTGTTTTGGATAGTTTTGGGTACGCTTTTGGGTAGTTTTGGGTTGTTTTGGGTAGTTTTGGGTAGTTTTGGGTACGCTTTTGGGTAGTTTTGGGTTGTTTTGGGTAGTTTTGGGTTGTTTTGGGTTGTTTTGGGTAGTTTTGGGTAGTTTTGGGTATGCTTTTGGGTAGTTTTGGGTTGTTTTGGGTAGTTTTGGGTACGCTTTTGGGTTGTTTTGGGTAGTTTTGGGTAGTTTTGGGTAGTTTTGGACAATTAGTATGACCCGTAGTAACTAAAGTTTTCAGATACTTGTTGTGGAGGAAAAGTATAATATTTACCTCTGAGATGTAGTGGAGTAGAAGTAAAAATACTGACAATTGGAAATACTCCATTAAAGTAAAAATACCTCAAAATTGTACTTAAGTACAGTACTTGAGTAAATGTACTTAGTTACTTTACACCACTGCGAGAGAGAGGGGCTCGAGTCGCAAAAGTGAGTGTTGTTGATCTTTCACTTGCGTTTCAAATTGTATACTTTGATCGGCTGGTGATATAACTTAACAGTCACAAGGTATTTATAAAAATACTTGTGTGGTTTACGGAGACATTTGAATGCAATCTTGATCAGAGACGCGCTACGCACTTCTGTGTTGCATGGAATTTGTGTCAGTCCGTGCAACATGTGGTGCGTGGCCCGACAGGGGTGGCTTGGAGCGGCAGGCGGTCCTCGCTCCCCACACATCTTTACTTTTTTATTACTGATTTTATGTTAAAACTAAATGTTAAAAAAAGGATTGATCAAGTGATATTACTCAAACATAGAACATAACCTCTCCATAATCAGAGTCAACAAAGTTCCACAACGTGCGGGGAAGAAGTGCTGGATAGAAGTGCTGGAGCAGAGTACTGGAATGGAGTGTTTTGATCAGAGCGTTTGATGTCATTTTCGCTGCAGTCCGATTCGATCCGATCTATCTTTTTTTAGCTGATATAGCGCCGATATCCGATCTGTTAATCAGATCGCAGCATCTCTACAAGTAAGCAATGGAATCTATTTAGTTGGAATGAATAAGTTAAATTATTATTAACACTAATCTGTGAATATTCATTCAGTCATAATATCATTATGCATTCATTATTTGATATACTCTTCTGTGGTCTGCCAATAAACAGTACCTTTATATTATTTGTTATATTTTGTGTATTGAAAGATAATAACTTTTCTCTCATTCAGAGTGCTTACCTGCGTGCAAGGTGTGTCGTAGCAGAAATGAGTCCAGACTGTAAGTGTTGTGCTGCAGTGAAAGTTATTCCTGTTAATCAAGTTCATGTTCACTGAGCGAGAATGACAGGAATGACAGTAATGAAGAGAGTCAGTCAGACAGACAGACAGACAGACAGTGTGTGTGTGTGTGTGTGTGTGCGTGCGTGCGTGCGTGCGTGCGTGCGTATATTTGCAAATATAACAGCAAATACCCTGGACGTCATTGTGATTGTCGAGAACAGCAGAGAGGTTTTCCTATAACCCGTTTCGCAAATACCGCCATCTTTGATATGCCCAACTGCATTGTGGGTATGCGCAAAGCATTATGGGAAAAGAAAGGTCCCTACCCGCATCTATTTGCTTGATAGTCTTGGGCTGTAGTGCGCTACGACGGCAAGATGACAGACGCAGCGATCAATTCAGTCATTTAACTGTTCATCAGCAAGGCTGCACCAAATTAAAACAATATGATAAAGAAATAGAGAACCAGAGGCGGTCCAAATTGCTAACTAAGTACATGTACTCAAGTACTGTACTTAAGTACAATTTGAGGTATGAGGTATCTTTGCTTGCAAGTCCCATTTAGTTACGGGCAGTGGTGGAAAAAGTACTAAAAGTTTGTACTTAAGTAAAAGTATCAATACTGCAATGTAGAAATACTCTGTTACAAGTAAATGTCCGGAATTCAAAATTTACTTGAGTAAAAGCACTAAAGTATTGGGATCGAAATATACTTAAAGTACCAAAAGTAGAAGTACTCATATGCAGAATGTCCCATTTCAAGTTTTCTAAATGTATACAAATATTTTAAAAATAGCTGATCTACAAGCTCACATGTTGTGAGCTTGTAGATCTGCTATCTTCAAATAGCCTAGGTATAAAATAGGTGGTTAATGCTAAAGTGTTTAATGTATGTTTTATAATGTAATAATTTATATCTGCAAAGTAACTAACCAATCAAATATAATTGTAGTGGAGTAAGATTACAATCTTTGCCTTTTGAGCCTAGTGGAGTAGAAAGTATTGAAAATTGGAAATACTCCAGTAAAGCAAAGATACCTCATACCTCAAATTGTACTTAAGTACAGTACTTGAGTAAATGTACTTAGTTAGCAATTTGGACCGCCTCTGGTTCTCTATTTCTTTATCATATTGTTTTAATTTGGTGCAGCCTTGCTGATGAACAGTTAAATGACTGAATTGATCGCTGCGTCTGTCATCTTGCCGTCGTAGCGCACTACAGCCCAAGACTATCAAGCAAATAGATGCGGGTAGGGACCTTTCTTTTCCCATAATGCTTTGCGCATACCCACAATGCAGTTGGGCATATCAAAGATGGCGGTATTTGCGAAACGGCTTATTGGAAATTGGCTGTGTTTTTGATTCAAGTTTAGAGGAAGCGATCTATTTGGAGGAGAAGGTGCTTCCTGTAACCATAATCTTTCTCCGGTGTTGGTAATATGGCAGCCTGAAGTGTATGACCAATGCTGACTGTGAATAAGTTCATGCGCATTTGTTGTTTACATTCTGTGCATTCTGGACTTGATTGGATTCAAGGGGAGGCATGCGTTAATCCGACAGATCTTTTCTCCGACTATGTGGCATCCGCGTGCGGTTAGGGTTAGGGTGCGGGTTTGGTTCGGGTTTAGTATTGGAAACGTCGGAGCGCTGCGCTGTCGGAGGAATGCGCTGTCGGACTAACGTACTGCACCCGGATTCAAGCACTGAGACACATGTTTTGAGTGTGTGGGACATCAGAAGCAACTGAAACATATTTGTGCCCTTCTAATGTATTTTATAAATGTGGACTCAAATAAAGAAATTGAAACACACACACACACACACACATACACATCGTGTTTTTTTCACATTGGCCTATTATAGCTCCACCAGGTTGCCACAATAACATACCTGACCTGGCGGAGACCTGTGCTCTGAGGAGCACTTTTTCTAGTTTATATTGCATTTTACGTATGAAACAAATCTCAAAGTGTTGCATTACAGAATGAAAATCATTTGCACAAGAAAAAAAACAAGGTGGGGGGGGGGGTCCTAGGGGGTAAAACCCGAAAAGCTAACTGAATGCTTTATTAAAAGTCTTTACTCCTCTCTTGAAATCATTGACAGGCTGTGGAGCTCTTAGCTGGTCCGGGACTGAGTTCCACAGTTGAGGGGCAGCTGAGCAGAAGGCTCTGTAAATCATTCTATACTGATAGATAAGTTGAAGGCAATTTATTGGTTTTGATGCACCTGTGATAAAATCCTATCTAGAGTAGAGAGAGAACAGGTGGTGGATGTGAACGGAACCCTATCCATGAAAGAAGACATTACCTACCTGGGTTGTATTTTAGAGAACAATCTTTTCAGTGGAAAAAATAGCAACAGTAATCAAGAAAAGAAATCAAGAAAGTCAACCAAACATTTTAGGGCAGGGTCCCCTCGTTGGTCAGGGGTGCAGTACGTTAGTCCGACAGCGCATTCCTCCGACAGCGCAGCGCTCCGACGTTTCCAAGACTAAACCCGAACCAAACCCGCACCCTAACCCCAACCGCACGCGGATGCCACATAGTCGGAGAAAAGGTCTGTCGGATTAACGCATGCCTCCCGTTGGTCAGTAGGAACACTCTGAGGACACTAGCTGGAGCACTCATCCAACGTCATTTTAACTATGCATACGCTTCATGGTACATGCATGGCATACAGGCATTAAAAGCCACAATGAGGCCACAATGGAACCAAGCCCTCAGGGCTTTTAATGTTATCCTTTAAGTATTATTGTATAACTGTACCTTTGTACCTTTTGCAAACTGTCAAGTATTCAATCAATCAAGCAGACTTAAAAGGCAACCAGACAGATACTGTAGGTGGTAAGAAGTGATTCATCCCTCCAGAGCTAGGCTTTGTTGCATGCTGCTGTTGTCCGGAACGGTGTGGAGGACCCAAAAGCAGTACGACACAAAACGGATCAAGATTCAAGAGGTTTATTAACCAACTTAGGCTTCCCTAATAAGAATGATAACGGATATTAAAGATGACTAGCAGCCTAAACACTTTACACTGACTGACAATAAAGCGATGATCTGACGAACACACAGACTAACAGAAGGGTATATAAAGACAAGGAAATTAACTAGAGACAGGTGAATTCAAAAGACAATCAACACAAGATAGGCTGACAAGCAAACAGGACACAGGTGACTAGGGTTACAATACAGGGTTACTGGGTATTGGCAGACAGGAAGGCACAAGAACATTACCACAAAATAACGGCTCGCTTAAATCTCATGCAGGTCTCAAGGTCGTGTACACCAGTTTTTTTCCATCGTAGACATGTGGTGTCACAATATTCACTTAAAATGATGTAACCGAACATATTAATTAGCTTAAGTAAGTATCCCTAACATAAATAGGTAGTTGTAATTGTGTTAACAGGTGACATAAATACAAGCATCTAAATGCGAGGTAGTCAAAACAATCTATTAGGTTGGATGCTTAATCCGTCACCCATTTAAAGGGATATTTCACTTTCAAAAAAACTTTTGGTCATTTTATCATCTACTCAGGCTTTTGTGAACCCCCCAGACCGTTTTTAAGTTGCTTGATTCAGTGTTTAGATATTTGATATTCATTTTATCAGACACGCCCCCTTCCTATACAAACCCATTATAACTTCAAACTCCATTTTAACCATGTTAGATTCATCAAAAACACCCGTCCTTGGTTCTGGTGACTCACTGCTCTCCTAATGCGTGAGGGGGCTGTGTTTTTTCAATTACTTTTTTCATTTATTTTTAATATGTTTTTTTGGAAAATGAAAAAATTAAATACAATAAAAAAATAAATAAAATAAATGAAAAAAGTAATTGAAAAAACACGGCCCCCTCACGCATTAGGAGGGCAGGGTGAGTCAGCAGAACCAAGGACGGGTATTTTTGATGAATCTACAGGGTTGGATTGAATTTGAAGTTATAATGGGTTTGTATAGGAAGGGGGCGTGTCTGATACAATGATTATCAAATATCTAAATACTGAATCAAGCTACTTAAAAACTGTCTGGGGGGCTCACAAAAGCCTGAGTAGACGATAAAATGACCAAAAGTTTTTTTGAAAGTTAAATATCCCTTTAAACGGGAGCTTGAAGCTTCAATTGTTATACAGATATCTCAGCATTTGGCTTTATTAATATCTACAGAATAAGCGCTTTCGAGAGGATCTTTATTTTGCAAACTCCAGGGCGCACATGTAGAGATGTCATATAAACAGTGCTGGGTGAAATTGTTTTCAAAACATATTCCAATCAGCAATCATACATTTTGGTCTGATACGTGTAGTTTGGCAAGGATTATTCCCTCATGATAGGCTATATGATAATCCCACTCACAAACAAAGTAGGAGTGCATGTTCCACAATGTGCCAAAAAAAACGCATGGGCAGGCCATTGACAGGGTGCCATCAGAGGCATAGGCACCAGAAGAGGGGTCAGAATTGCCTGAATGTGAAAAATCAGAGCTCAAAGGCTTGTTTAGCTGCAAATCAACTCAACCTGAACGAGAGAGGTTTTGTGAGATTATATATATCGTGTCAGTGTGGTTTTGGCAAATAATCAAATATGTTCAGAGTGTCATACACGGTGGCTGGGGTTTACATGAAGGCGTTCTTCGGCTATCTCGCTCACCGGTCGGAGAAAAACACCCAAATGGCGCTTCAGAGACTCTCAGAGGACAATACCGCACGTGAAGAGGCCCATGCAGCAAAAGAAAAGGCCCTGGCGGACCTGGGCCAACGAATCTTAGATGCCTTTGCAGAAAACCAGAAAGAGATGAAGGAACTGAGAGGTCAACTGAAGGCCCTGGAAAAGGGGAAGAAGTAATAGAATGCTCGGCTGGTTGGCAAGAGGGATCAGGATGTGGCGGGTGACAAGAAAAAATGAAGAAGGAAGAGGAGGCGGCGCCAAGGGGAACAGTTGCGGAGAAAATACCTTATTATTACAATTAACACATTGTACTGGTCACTATTGTCATGACTTGATGTGAAACAGGGTTCAAATTTAAGGGTTATTGTTTATTTTTTCTTTTATCCACAATAGTTCTGGTATGTTAACAGTTTGTTCTTCCATCTGGTAGTCAGTCGTCATAGATGTTTTGTGTGCCAATGTTCCCGTGGGGAAATGTTACATTGTTATTAAATGTTTTTCCTGTTCTTGACACCTGAGGAAACCTGCTGACTCTTTATGCAGAATGTCCCATTTCAGGTTGTCAAAATGTATAACAATATATTGAAAATAGCCGAAATATATAGAGCTTGAGTGGTTAATGTATGTTTAGTAATAACAATCTAAATCTAAAAAGTAACTAAAGTTTTAAAATGGTAGTGGAAGTTTTAAGTTGTGTATGTTTTTTTGTATTATTCATGATGCATCTTGTATGTATACTGGCATAACCAGTAGAAGTAAAAGTATTAAATTGGAAATGCTCAACTAAAGCAAAAATACTGCAATACTGTAGCTAAATGTATTAGGCTACTTCAGGAAATGCACTTAGTTAATTTACTTTACTTTAAATGTCTACTTCTATAAATACACAACTACAACGGCAAAAAAAGAAAGAAAAAGTGCCTGAATGTGCCGAGTTGGGACTGTGATGGATTTCACAGTCCCAACGCGGGACTGCACGACGGAGGTTTGAGACAGGGACCTCATCACTTCTAAAATGATGTCTGGCAAGTAGGCTTAACAAACAACACATGGTTCGTCAAACATTCTCCACATCAGTGATTTTCTTCCACACTGTTCTGACTTATGACACTTTTTGGTTTGTTGAACTTATCATAGTTGTGTCATATGTAGCCATAATGTCTGTGTGCTGTTCTGTTGACGGCTCAGGCTGCCTGTGTATGTAAATACGTGTGCGTGACTCCACTGATATGTTTGGAGGGGTAACTTTCCACCGGAGAATTTGCTTACTTATTGGCCTCCCAGAACTCGCCGGGACGCGCTGCTGAATGAAGGGCATGTTATTTAAATGCCGATTGTTTGCAGCTGCCAGATTTATCAACACATCGTCCAATCTCACGCTGTGATTGACAGGATACAACCCTTTGATAAATCACACGTGAGCCCCGTCCTGGGCTCGAATTTAAGCTAGTTTCTACGTTCCATTGATAAATGAGAGCCATTGCTTCCTTAAAGGAAATAATGTTTAACAGAGAAATTGTGTGGATTTTATTTGGTTCTGTTGACATCAGATCCTCTGCACTTCACATGTCTGGATTACAATGTCAAATGTGTTCCTTTTTCATAAAACGAAGAAAAGAAAAACATGTTACTGTAACTACCAGCGTTCTCTCCTGTATGAATACACGTGTTTCTTAAGAGTTGCATTTTTTTTGCAACCAAAGCATTTGCCACAAACTAAAACTGTTCCCCCTCTGTATGAGCTGTCATGTGTTTCTTTATATTATGTCTGTCATTAAAGGTTTTGCCACAAACGGTTCAAGTAAAGGGTTTTTCCCCTGTATGTCTCCACATGTGTGTCTTCAAATTACCCATCTGCCCAAATCCTTTGCTACAAACTGTACAAGTAAAGGGTTTTTCTCTTGTATGAATCCTCATGTGGGTCTTTAGATTGCCCATCTGACGAAAACATTTGCCACAAACAGAACACGTAAAGGGTTTTTCCCCTGTATGAATCCTCAAGTGTGTATTCAAATCACCCATATGACCAAATCCTTTGCCACAAACTGTACATGTGAAGGGTTTTTCCCCTGTATGACTCCTCATGTGTGTCCTCACATCACTCATCTGACCAAATCCCTTACCACAAACTGTACAAGTAAAGGGCTTTTCCCCATGAGTACTCATGTGTAACTTCAACTTGTCCTTGCGATTAAAGCTTTTGCTACAAACTGTACAGGTAAAGGTCCTTTCCCCTGTATGAATCATTGCATGTCTCTTAAAGTTTCCCTCATGATTAAAGGTTTTGCCACACTCTGTACAACTAATAATGTTCTTCTCTGCGTAAATGCAAGTTTGTTTTGATGAGTTCAGGTCCTGGGACAGCTTGCTACCCACAGACAATCTTTGTCCTTCCACATGTTGTGTCTTGTGTGATTTCGGTGTGTTTAGAGCTGACTGATCTTCCCTGGTCTGCTCCCACTCATCGCTGTCTTCAGTGTCAGATTCAGAACAGTGTGAAGAGAGGAGCTGCTCATCTCTAGTTGGTTGTGATGTTCCACAGCACTCTACATCAGCATGTGTTTTCATGTGTTGAGTTGAGGTGCTGGCTACAGGTTCTGTCTCTCTGTTTTCATCATCATCTTCCCTTTTTACTGACAGAAATGTCAACGTTGACCCAGCGGCCTCCTCTGGTCTTTGAAGTAGCTCTGCATGTCCGTCTTTAATCTGTGGAGGTTCTGGTTCCTCCTCGACCAGACTGGAGCTCCTCTCCTGCTGTTGAGGGGAATCCTCCTCTTTACATACGTGGAGGTGCAGGAACTCTAGAAAAAGAGAACATGAGAGTTAATTATTAGTTTTTCCGGTTTTAAGCGTTAGAAGGCAGATAATATCTCAAGAACAGATTCTGCTCTGCGTTTCAATCTGTCGGGGGGTTCGTCATATCGCGTACGCACTGGCCTACAAGTAGGCGTGCCTTCAGATCAGGAAGCAGGCCGCGCTTTACCCAATCTAATGTAGTGGGCGAGATTTACGTGTCCGCCGATCCTTTCCCACTAGAAACAAACCGAAACTAATTTAACAATAGCGTCCTCGGAGCAGACAAAACCACGGAAAGATATTCACATTTTTACTTGCTCTTTCATCATAGAAACAAGTGGGCTTATAACCAAAACGATCCATGTTCTCTGGGAGAAGTGGTGTTAGTGTTCCGTGTAGAAATATTGTTAGTGGGAATGAAAACATAGTCGCACCACCGGAAGTGAAAGGCTGAAGGCAGACCAAAACCCCGGTTTCCTTGCGCATGTGTGCTACATCGACTTCCTCCCAGAGCCAAGTGAAGTGGGCGGTGTGGTCACAGTGGTCATCACAGTGATGGAAGTGATTCACTTAAAAAAAACATAAATGTGTTTTTTTTAAGTGCATAGTCCTATTTATAGGGCTACGCACATGTGTCATGTGTTTCTAGCCAATCACAGTCCTGAATAGAGTCATGGTGGCCAATCACGGTGCAGGGTTAGGGGGGTACAATGGTGGCCTATCACAGCGCAGGGTTGGGGGGGTGCAATGGGTGGGGGGGTTCAATGGTGGCCAATCACAGTGCAGCGAATGTCGATGTCCAAACCTCACATATAGGGGCGGTTGCACCGCCCAAAAAACAGCAGAGGGCGCTGTTTTTCCTTTTCATTTGGCGATGGGTTCCCAGATTGTAATAAGGGTAATAATAATAATAACTAGAAAAAGTGCTCCTCGGAGCACAACTCTCTGCCAGCAGACTTGTGTTGGGAATGTTGGGAATGTTCTACTTCTAGGAATGTTCTACTTCTTATGTTCTAATTCTAACAAAAATCACACCCTGTGTGAAGGAAGCGGTGCCTTTGGGGCGGGGCTTAACTCATTTGAGTTCGTCCCTATTGGTGGTCTGAGTCCACTTACCAAATTTGTACTTGGTAGCATGCTGCAAACTGGAATAATGGCTGTTTAAAGCCCAGCCAATGGCCAGACAGAGGGGGCGGGGCTTAAGTAATTACAGTTTGTCCCTATTGGTGGTTTTAGTCCATGTCCAAAATTTGTAGTCCGTAGCATGCTGCGAACTTGAGTTATGGCTGTTTAAAGGCCAGCCAATGGGAAGACAGAGGGGGCGGGGCTTGAGCAATTCATGCTTGGCCCGTATTGGTGGTCTAAGTCCACATACCAAATTTGGACTTGGTGGCATGCTGCAAACTGGAGTTATAGCTGTTTAAAATCCCGTGCTCATCCCGTGCTCATACGGGCGGACGTCCCTGGGGGTCCCTGGACCCCTCTTTGATAACCGGTGGCACGTGTGGCAAATGAGAGGAGAGATGGCATAGGCAATTTCCAAGTCCGTGTGTGTGTGTGTGTGTGTGTGTGTGTGTGTGTGTGTGTGTGTGTGTGTGTGCGTGTGTTTGTATGTGTTGCTTCTTTGCCGTGCTCATCCCAGGCTCATACACACAGACACGGAGACGGCAATCTCCAAGTCTGTGTGTGTGTGTGTGTGTGTGTGTGTGTGTGTGTGTGTGCGTGTGTTTGTATGTGTTGCTTCTTTGCCGTGCTCATCCCAGGCTCATACACACAGACACGGAGACAAAGCCACGTATAGAGCGGTTGGCACCGCTAAAAAATAGACTGCACTTGTCCGATCCTTTGAGTGTACACGTGATGCGGAAGTCTGCCGCGGAGGAGCTGTTGAGAGTGGTCGAGGATACACTTGATGTACACTCGCTCAATGCGGAAGTGGAGAGCCTCCTCGCCTCCTCCACTCGACATCACTCGCCTCCTCTAAGACGCACATGAACAATTGGACCGCGACTACTTCCGGTTCGAAGTCGGGGGGACCGAGTGGGAGTGAGCGAGTGGCCGAGATTTTCGGTATTGGAATCTGGCTTATGACTCTTTCAAAGTGACACATGTATTTATAGGCCGCTATCCGTCCTGTCTATGTAAGTGTCCTATCCGTCCTGTCTGTGTAAGTGTCCTCTTCCTCCTGTCTGTATAAGTGTCCTATCCGTCCTGTCTATGTAAGTGTCCTATCCTTTCTGTCTGTGTAAGTGTTCTATCCGTCCTGTCTGTATAAGTGTCCTATCCGTCCTGTCTGTATAAGTGTCCTATCCGTCCTGTTTGTATAAGTGTCCTATCCGTCCTGTCTGTGTAAGTGTCATATCCCTCCTGTCTATATAAGTGTCCTATCTGTCCTATCTGTCCAATTATGTATCCTATCTAATTGTTATAGCCTGGTAAACCCTCCCTCCGGAAATCTCATTTCCATTTGATTTCAGGAAGGAGTCTGGCATGATTGCTCATTCTGCAATATTGGCTGTGGGCTGGAGTTGGGCGGGAGTAATACCGTTGACTGACAACCCCTTCAACCAATGATCGTTTTTCCCCTTCAGCCAATCAGCAGTTCATTTTGACGAGCTCCAGACTATGTGACGCAACGGGACTTTTGGGACGGCCATGCCGAACATAGGTTGCCTTATTGGGATACATGCGTGTCACTCCCCGGCCCTGCCGGTTCTCTAAATTTATATTTTTAAATAGGCTCTGTCATGATTAATTGACCACATATATGAAGTTAAACAACGAAATTCTATCCAAACGATATGTTAATAGTAAATTCCGTGCCTCAAAAAAGAAGTTTGAGACCGTTTTAAGAACGAAACTAAGAAGTGACGGCACTCGGACAACAACAATGGCTGCCGTTCGTCTTTTGTCGGCGGCTCTCAGGCTGCACTCGGCTTCATTCGGGCTCACTCGAACTCGCCACCTGATTGGCCAACGTAAGCTGTCAATCACAGAACGATGAGCGACGACGCTGATAGGCGCGGTTAGTTGGTGATTTCGCTAGAAACTCCCCAATATTGCAGAATGGGCGTTCATGCCAGACTCCTTCCTGAAATCAAATGGAAATGAGATTTCCGGAGGGAGGGTTTACCAGGCTATAATTGTTACAGTATCCACCATTTCTCAGCCATTTCGTGATGGTTCCTGTCTTACCTAGCCGCTATTCTATGTAAGTGTCCTATCCGTCCTGTCTGTGTAAGTGTCCTCTTCCGTCCTGTCTGTGTAAGTGTCCTATCCCTCCTGTCTGTATAAGTGTCCTATCCGTCCTGTCTATCTAAGTGTCCTATCCGTCCTGTCTGTGTAAGTGTTCTATCCGTCCTGTCTGTATAAGTGTCCTATCCGTCCTGTCTGTATAAGTGTCCTATCCCTCCTGTCTGTATAAGTGTCCTATCCGTCCTGTCTGTGTAAGTGTCATATCCCTCCTGTCTGTATAAGTGTCCTATCCGTCCTGTCTGTGTAAGTGTCATATCCCTCCTGTCTATATAAGTGTCCTATCTGTCCTATCTGTCCAATTATGTATCCTATCTAATTGTTAGAGTATCCACCATTTCTCAGCCATTTCGTGATGGTTCCTGTCTTACCTCACTTTGACAGTGGCGCAGACACTGTCAAAGTGACGCCATGTATTTATAGGCCGCTATGCGTCACTAGCCAATCAGATCACAGTATTTCACCGCATTGTCACGTGTCACGTGAGGCTTGACCAATCGGTGTGTCATATTTAGAAAGTGAAAACAAAACTCTCCTGGCGGAGAGAATAATAATAATAATAACTAGAAAAAGTGCTCCTCGGAGCACAACTCTCCGCTGTTGGGAATGTTGGGAATGTTCTATCTGTATAAGTGTCCTATCCGTCCTGTCTGTATAAGTGTCCTATCCCTCCTGTCTGTATAAGTGTCCTATCCGTCCTGTCTATGTAAGTGTCCTATCCGTCCTGTCTGTGTAAGTGTCCTATCCGTCCTGTCTGTGTAAGTGTCCTATCCAATTGTTACAGTATCCGCCATTTCTCAACCATTTCGTGATTGTTCCTGTCTTACCTCACTCTTACCAGACTTGTGTTGGGAATGTTGGGAATGTTCTAATTCTTATGTTCTAACTGTCCTATCCATCCTGTCTGTATAAGAGTCCGATCCGTCCTGTCTGTATAAGTGTCCTATCCGTCTGTATAAGTGTCCTATCCGTCTTGTCTGTATAAGTGTCCTATCCGTCCTGTCTATGTAAGTGTCCTATCCCTCCTGTCTGTGTAAGTGTCCTATCCCTCCTGTCTGTATAAGTGTCCTATCCGTCCTGTCTGTATACTGTAAGTGTCCTATCCGTCCTGTCTGTATACTGTAAGTGTCCTATCCGTCCTGTCTGTGTAAGTGTCATATCCCTCCTGTCTATGTAAGTGTCCTATCCG
The DNA here is from genome assembly GCF_963454915.1 of Gymnoscopelus microlampas. NCBI lineage: Eukaryota > Metazoa > Chordata > Actinopteri > Myctophiformes > Myctophidae > Gymnoscopelus > Gymnoscopelus microlampas. The sequence goes on along the minus strand of NC_139939.1, from coordinate 4,793,946 downwards.
TCCTGTCTGTGTAAGTGTTCTATCCGTCCTGTCTGTATAAGTGTCCTATCCGTCCTGTCTGTATAAGTGTCCTATCCGTCCTGTCTGTATAAGTGTCCTATCCGTCCTGTCTGTGTACTGTAAGTGTCCTATCCGTCTGTGTAAGTGTCATATCCCTCCTGTCTATATAAGTGTCCTATCTGTCCTATCTGCCAATTATGTATCAGCCATGCAGCCATTTCGTGATGGTTCCTGTCTTACCTCACTTTGACAGTGGCAAAGACACTGTCAAAGTGACGCCATGTATTTATACAGTATTTCACCGTATTGTCACGTGTCACGTGAGGCTTGACCAATCGGTGAGTCATATTTAGAAAGTGAAAACAATACTCTCCTGCGGAGAGTAATAATAACGTTTTTACCTGAGGGAGCGTCGCTCCACACCTTACTAACTAGTAATGTCGACGTTAGCCCAGCCACCTCCTCTGGTCTTTGAAATAGCTCCTCTTGTTCCTCTTTAATCTGTGGAGGTTCTGGTTCCTCCAGGACCAGACTGGGTCTCCTCTCCTGCGGTTCAGGGGAAACCTCCTCTTTACACACAGGAAAGAGTGGGAGATCTAGAAGGAGAGAGAGAGGAGGCAACATCAGCACAGAGCAACTCAATGCGTTTCCCCTTCCATACTTTTAGAGTTGTAGGTGGTTGATAGTATGTCAGACTGCAGGGCAGCCGGTCAGATGTAATGTGTAATAGGCTTTATGCACAGCAGCCATATTGGAAAGAAATTGGGCCTCTTCTTACTTCCTTCACAGGTGTTACCAATGATACTAATGAAGGCTCTGTTCCATTCTGGTCAGGGTGCTGATATTGTGCATGTTGGCTCACTAGAAACACTAGTGAGCCAACTATTTGGTTCCCAAATGGCCCCTTATGGTGGCAAATGGCCCCTTAACTCTGAGAGTGTACAAATGGAACCAAATGGACCCGTAAGGGTTCATTTGTTTCCATTTGTACACTCTCAGAGTTATGGGGGTCCTTGAAAATAAGCCAACCGCTATGCCACACTAAATGGAACAGAGCCTTAATTAGTATCATTGGTAACACCTGTGAAGGAAGTAAGGAAGGGGCCCAATTCATTCCCAATATGGCTGCTGTGCATATAGCCTATGGTGAGCAACACCGGTGCTTCCCAAGGAACCATGCTTCCCTATTCACCCTCTAAACCTCTGACTTCCACTTCAACTCAGGTACATGCCACCTACACAAGTTCTCAGATGACTCCACCATTGTCAGCTGCATCATAGATGACAACCAGGAGGAGTACAGAGCTCTGATGGAGAGCTTTATTTATTTATTACACGGCTTGGTTGAATGCTTGATTCTGATTGGTCAATCATCGGTCATTATTTCTTGATAATGACCGATGAGCTCTATAACAGACCGCTGTCTAATCAGAGACTCACCTGCTCATGTCAACCTGCGCTGCTTGGTTTTATGCTGTAATCCAACATGACAGCCATGTAAAAAACAAACAATGTCAACTAAACGTTGCTCTCAAGAATGTTTTTGAAAACATTTGAAGTGAGAAATAGACAATGCATTAACCAAAGAGTGATTCTATTTGATCCACTGCACTTCCTTGTTTATCGTGGCGCACCAACGCAAGAATACCAAAACGCTCGCCCCAAAACACAGTCGCCCCGGGGCAAATCCGACGGTATTGTAGGCAAATCCGGCGGTATATAGAATGGTGCGAGGGTGTTTTGGGGCGAGTCTTACGGTTACCTATGGACTGCTGTCATTTGTTTTCCAAGGCGAACTTCTCCACCCAGCCCAATACTTATGGAATACTTTCATTGCCGTAAGCAAGGAAATACTTTGTTTTGTTGTTACTTTTGGGTCAATTTATTTATTTATTTATTAAGTAGCCTTGTAATAAGCGGGATAATGTATGGGGATAGAGGTGATAGACTCATTGTCCCCCGGTACAGTCCGCTGCATGGACCGCATTTCACCGTTTTACCACTTCAGCATTGCTTCAGCACCTACAGCCCTTCCGTTAAGCCTGCACTGCCACTGCATCTGGGACGCCAGTTGTTGCTGTTGAACCCTCTGGAAGTGATGTGGGCCTATTCAATGAAACACCCAAGAAGGACACCACCCACCTGACGCCCCCAGTGAAACCCTTAGCCCTGTGATGACTTTATTATCCCCACCCACGTTTCTCAAGGTATAAGCAAGGATTGTAACACCTAGTCCTATTCAGGTATGTGGTCAGGAAGCAAGCTTGTCCATGGTACTTTGGGTAATAACATCATATCCTGTGTTTGTAAAACGGTCTAGTGCACACTTCCATTGACATTGTCACTGTCATTTCCTGGTCAAGATGTGTTCCAATCATGACAAACAACTATTGTAGGTAGGCATGTCACAACTAATACATAACTGCCTGATCCCAATTATTTGTCATAATCACAATTATATCATATAATCGTCATAATTGTTTCCATGTTGGAAAATGTTTTTGTTTTTTTAATAGCAGATCTACAAGCTCACCATGCATTGCGAAGTGACACATTTTGAGCTTGTTTGTAGATCAGCTATTAAGGTAATAAAAAATTGACAGTATAAAATGATTAAATATGTAGGTTTTTATCATATCTGACCAGTGCAATTTTAGTATACGACGCCACTCCTTGCAACTATTTGCAACCATTATCCAACCATTATCCCCAAATGGCACCGGTCTACAACTGGTCAGTCCAGTCCGCAGCACAATTAAATTGTGTTAATCACAATTACTTGTATGACAAGTAATCATCAAGTAAAATGTCATGATCGTGACAGCCCTGTAGGTGACAATTTAACCTATTAAAACCGGGGAAAGCATCCGTGTCATTTTTGATTTTATCTATATAGTTTTACGTTTTGTTTTTTTAAACTCTTAGTTTTTAGAACAGTGATATTAAAGGAAAGACAAAAATAGCAGATCTACAAACTCACAATCTGCTATTTTTGAACATTTTTGAAAAATCTTTTTTTAATTATTTACATTTTTATTTAGCACAAATCTTCTCTTCGACGCATTGTGAGCTTGTAGATCGGCTATTTTCAAATGGCCAAAATGTATATAGGGCTGAAGTGGGTAATGCATGTTTTGTATTAATAATCCAAATAAATGAAGTAAAAGTACTGAAAACCTGAAATACTCAAATAAAGTTAAAATACCTAAACATTTTACTGGCATATTTCACTTTAAAAACAAATTTGGGTAATTTTATCATCTACTCATGCTTTTGTGAGCCCCCCAGACAGTTTTTAAATTGCTTGATTCAGTATTTAGATATTTGATATTAATTTTATCAGACACGCCCCCTTCCTATAAAAACCCATTAGAACTTCAAACTCCATTTTTAACATGTTAGATTCATCAAAAACGTGTCAGTCAATGTCAGTCACCAGAACCAAGGACGGGTGTTTCCGATGAATCTAACATGGTTAAAATGGAGTTTGAAGTTACAATGGGTTTTAGAGGAAAGGGGTGTGTCTGATAAAATTAATATCAAATATCTAAATACTGAATCAAATGAAGCAACTTAAAAACTGTCTGGGGTGCTCACAAAAACCTGAGTCGACGATAAAATGACCCAAATGTGTTTTGAAAGTGAAATATCCCTTTAAGTACAGTACTTGAGTAAATGTACTTAGTTACTTTACACCACTGACCGTACCTCTGTACAATTTGCAAACTGTTAATAAATTATTCAATCAATCAATCAAAAGATTGAAGGCCTTGCCTTACATTTAGTGTATATGTATGTATGTGAGCCAATTGCGCCACTCAGTGGCCGTAAGTGGTCGTGCATCATGGTCAGCTGTGGAAGGTACAGATGATATTAATGTTGGCCATTTTAAAAGTTACATTGATTTTGAATGGTAATATCATACTATTTTTACTGAAATGTCATGGAGACATCAATATCGAACAAGACTAATATCCATCGATGGGTGATATGTTCATGCATATATTCACTGGTGATATATTGTACATTATACTTTTATTTATTGATGGAATATATAGGCTACAATCTCAGCCAGATTAAATGAAGATGCCTAAGAAGATGCCCCCCCCCCCCAAAAAAAATACAAATAATTTGGGGGCCCCTACCATAGACTGTAAAAAAGAATGGACAAATCCCCTGCCGATAGTTCAGGAACATGCATTCCTCCATCGTTAATATACAGTTGGCCACGCCGGAACTCAAACGCTATTGGTTGAGACCAGACACGTGACCAGCGAACCGGAAAACAACCCCCAAAAATGCTATTGGTTGGGTAGCTTGTCAATCAAGAGTAGGGCGGGGAATGAATGCTATTGGTTGTGTAGGTTGTCAATCAAATCATCCCGCCCCTCCTGGAGCATAGCCTACTTTATCGTCAATTTTAGAATAAATGGGACCATAATGTAGCAAAACGCATACCATGATGATTGAAAGGAGACTTTAAACTAGCGACTGGAAGCATATAGAATTTATGACAATTTTTATTACGGTAAGAAAATCTAGTCTAAAGTTTGTCAAAAACCCATTCACTTGCGTTAAAATAAATTCTTTCTGACACTGCAGGTCGGCGCAGGGTAAAACAGTGCCTCACTCTGGCCATTCATAAGCTTCCGTGTTGGCCTCATCGTAAATATCCAAGCCTTGCCCCTTGGCCCCTACCCAGAGCGTTAGTGAGTTAGAGAGAACTCACTATAACGCCATGTACTTCATGGTATCACAACACCTCCAAGGCCTTAAAAACAAGGCTCCAAACATCCCAAAACAAACTTGTAAGGCTACTTCTTGGCCTCAACTACAAAACCCATCTAACCCCTGATCATTTTGATAGGATTGGATGGCTTAGGGTTGCGGACAGAGTACAGCAACTTGCTATGGGCCTGGTCTTCAAGATATATCACAACATTGGAAGTAACTCGTTCTCATGCTATTCATCAAAAATGTGGAACGCCCTACCAAAAGGAGTAAAGGAGTGTAAAACCCTACTCTCTTTCAAAACAGCCCTAAAGATACACCTTCAGGAGGCTGCAATTGGAAAATGGCCCCATGTCTAAGTCCTAACCCAACCTACCCCCCTACCCCCCCCCCCCCTCTCTCCTACTCCCTTTGTACATATTTCTCACTCTTCATACCAGTAACCTGTAAACTGATTGTATGACATTCTATAGTAGTTGTGTATATCTGTCTGTCTCTTATATGTCATCATGATTTGTGTGCATGGGGAACTCATTTGAAACAAGCTCAGTGCTTTTATGAGTCTTCCAGTTTAGTAGACCTTGTATTGTGAATTTGTACTTCCATGTACTGTTGTTCTCATGTCTTACTAAATAAAGTACATCAATCAATCAATCAGACCAGGGCTATAGTCCCGACCCACAGGTTGAGAACCACTGACATAGGGTGACAATTCTCTCTCTCTCTCTCTCTCTCTCTCTCTCTCTCTCTCTCTCTCTCTCTCTCTCTCTCTCTCTCTCATATAAGTATATCATGCACAGTATACATTGCTGCTATGCTCAGGCACCTTTGTCATATTTTTTTATCTCAGGTACTAGAGTAGCCATTACGGAACCTCTCCCTCCGCTGTATAGCTCCGAGATGAGGTTCCTCGTTTCCCTCTGCCGTTTGAGCAGGACATTGTCGTACATTTTCCACTTTACATGTTTCTTACCCCTTTCTGCACATCGTAGCCAAAAAGTAAAGTTTTTCCGCCATTCTCTCAGATGTTTTAAGTTTTAACGCACCATAAAAGCTATCCAACGAGTTGAAGAAAGTATTTAATTTGCCTCGGTCCTCATCCTATCCGGTTCCATGTTTTTAAGACATTGCGCAAGAGTTGCGCCCGTAGAGATAACATTACTGATTCCCCTACTGGTCAAATGTTGAATTGCATCTTCTAATGCAAAATATTATGGAACACACACACACACACACACACACACACACACACACACACACACACACACACACACACACACACACACACACACACACACACACACACACTTCTGAAGCTACAGTGCAGTGTAGTGTACGGAAAGGAAAATAAAAGCCTGGAAATCGAGGCTATGTTTTCCTCGAGGCTATGTTTTCCACCAACCTGCTGTGTGTAATGTGATGGCTGCTGTGTTTAAATCCATGTCCACTATTCTATGTTGTTGCTCATAACGTGTTGTTTGGATCGGAACAGCCTGGTCCTCATTGTCTGTCATTAATACCACCACATTCTAATCTACACCGTTTATATTACAATACGACTTTATATAGCTATGATATTCATGCTAATAAATATAATATTATGCTCCTCATAATGTCTGTTATAAATCTCTCAACGACCACAACACAGGCAGTGTTGCCAGGCTCTGCGAGAGAAATAAGCACCCAGGTCTATGAAAACAAGCCCAACAGAAGTGAGCCCTTCTACATTGGCTATTAAAAAAATATATAATCTTGAAGAAAATTTGAAAAATGTGGAATATTTTATGAAATATTTTAACAACACTTGTATGGGGGTCCCTGCCATAACATGTTTTCAGATGGGGGTCCGTGGACAAATATCTACATTTGGGTGGTTTCCTTGACAGGAAAATGTTTGAGAACCACTGATATTAACAACATTAGGAAACAAGACCAAAGAAGTAACTACACTTTAGAAACAAGCCCCCAAAAACGACCAATTTATTTACAAGCCACTTTTACAGGAAAAAGAGCCCAAAGTCGCTTATAATAAGCGGACATGGCAACACTGGGTCGCTGGTTTTTATTAGAGAAATTAATGTTATCATTTAAAACATTGAACAAATAAAGCAACAGAAAATTGTGGGGATTATTATTAATACCACCAGGTTCTAATTTACACCAATTACACCACAGAGTTTATATTATGATGTAACTTTATATAGATATAATATTATATACACAAGTAACACAACACTTGACCATAGAGCTGTGCGCTGCTTCACACGGCTTGTTTACATGGACGCATCGCTCCGTCACCAGTGTTGCCATGTCGGCTTATTATAAGCGACTTTGGGCTTCTTTTTAAGTTTCTTGTAAATATTGGTAGTTACGGGTTGCGTTTTTTTGGGGGGCCTGTTTCTAAAGTGTAGTTGCTTACTTCTCAAATATTTTTCATTAATGTTTTTGTGAACATAAAAATAAAATAAAAAATATTCCAAATACTCCACATTTTATTGCAAGAGTTGAAAACAGCCGATCTACAAGCTCACAACGCGTTGCATCCCGACGCATTGTAAGCTTGTAGATCGGCTATTTGTGCTCATGTGACCTTGTTCAAGAATTAGCCTAAGTTGCTTCTTTTGGGCTTGCTTGTTTTCTCGAAGATCCGTGTTGCTTATTTCTCTCACAAAATATGGCAACATTGTCCGTCACCGCAATGCTTCCTACCGGAAACAGCGCGGACGACGATGAATGGTTCCGATGATTCGTTGTTTTCAGGTTTTTGTTTGTTTGTTTGTTTACATTTTATGAAATCACTTGAATATAACATTGATGTTTTTTAAGTCAGTCAAACTATTTTTGAGATGCTGAACAAACTAAGTATGACTAGAGCAGTGGAAGGACCCCCAAATAAACAGTGGTGTAAGTAACTAAGTACATTTACTCAAGTACTGTACTTAAGTAAAACGTTGAGGTATTTTTTACTTCACTGGAGTATGTACATTTCAGTACTTTCACTTCTACTCCACATCTCCACTACATCTCAGAGGCAAATATTGTACTTTTACTCCACTACAATTATTTTAAAACTTTTACTGGTTACTTTACTACTACTACTATACTTTTATTACTACTACTTTTAGATTTAGATTATTATTACAAAACATACATTAACCACTTCAGCCCTGTATACATATCGGCCATTTGAAAATAGCAGATCTACAAGCTCACATGTGAGCTTGTAGATCTGCTATTTTTACAGATGTGTATACAATTTATACATTTGAAAACTTGTAAAATTCTGCATAATAATTACTTTCTACTTTTGGTACTTTAGTACATTTTGTAATACTTTTGTACTGATGCTGATGACGTAGTGCAATTCCCTCGCATACAAAGTTGTACATGGATCGGTGCAGTTATAGGTAAAAGCACGAATCGGCCTGTAATAGCGCCACCATGAAGCTGATTTGAAAATGTTCAAGTGGCATTTCTTCCTCGGTGTTGGAGACAGGTATAGGCAGCTATAATGGGTTGTTATGGTTTCTTATTGATTCATTGATCATGTCATTGACAAAGAGGTCACCACGTGGTGATGGTGCTACAGTACTTCAGTCAGGCAGTGGTAGTAAAGTCAGCTGTTCACCTGCGGTTTTTATCAATGAAATGGAGAGGGGGTGAATGGGGCCACACGGTATAGCGCAACGCAGTATGCTATGATTCACCTTGTCATGATGTCGCTAGAATGAAATGCTTTTAACTTTAATAAAATGAACAAAACACAGTACCCTGGAACAGTGATTTAATGACAAGCAGGTAAACATTTCCCCGATTTAGCCTCTCAGTGACTGAATAAGTTTGTTTGACAGTCGGCATACATTTGTCAGCAAAAAGTGACACAAACCAAGACGGATTGGAGCCACGGAAGGACCCGGCAAGTACGGGAGGCATGCGTTAATCCGACAGACCTTTTCTCCGACTATGTGGCATCCGCGTGCGGTTAGGGTTAGGGCGCGGGTTTGGTTCGGCTTTAGTATTGGAAACGTCGGAGCGCTGCGCTGTCGGAGGAATGCGCTGTCGGACTAACGTACTGCACCCGGCAAGTACACGTTGGACGCGGAGCAAACGAGCAATGCATGGTATGCAAACAATGGAATGATCACACACACACACGGACGCACACACACACACCAAGGACCGGACCGGAGCGTCTCAAAGGTACCACGGTAACGTAACATAACCCGACCATACGACAGCATATCAAACCATAGCACCAAAAATCATGGTTCAAAGTCCATAAGATCAAAGGTTTCCTCTACTGCATCTGCACGTGTTAAAGACGAGGCTGCAATGACTGCTTTAATGGCTCGGAAAAGGTCGCTTGCACAAAAGCATGCTCTTGAAGAAGAGGAAGCTAAAATAAAGCATGCGTTTGAAGAACAGGAAGCTAAAATAAAGTATGCTCTAGAAGAACAAGCCACTCGAATAATAAAACAAAAGGAACAACTTCAGTCGCATCGGTGGCAAAGCTGAATGTTTGGACGTCTGGGTCAGGGGTGCGGAACGCTGCTTCTCGGAAATTGGATGGAATGGAATCCTACTTTGAAAAGGGCCTCAACATTAATGCAGAGACCTTTGTAACACACACGGATGGAAGAGGACAACCTGCATATGTTGGAGACACAAAGCCAAAGCAAAGGCAAACTGATGGAGCCAAACATCTCCCCTGAACACTCACACAGACCCAGAGTACAGTACCAAATGCTACAGAGCACTCAGCGGCAGCGCTCACACAGAGACAGAGCATGATCCCAAAGGCTACAGGCCTCCACAATCTGTTTCTAGGAACACCAGCAGTGAACAGAACAACATGATGTCTATCAGTGGCGGCTGGTCCATAGAGGGCGCAAGTGCGCCGCACCACCACCACCCCCACGAGCTGAATAAAAATCACTTTCACTTTGATATCTGCGTCGTCCTGTAATTTATTTAAAATGAACAAGGTAAATATATAATAGCAAGTAGGCCTAACCAGTGGGTAAAAGGTATAATCTGCCCTGATTAAATGTCAAATGTTGATAAAAATGTTCTACGTTGTATAACGTTACTGATAGGTTACAGACTGTCACATGTTTGTGCGCAGAGATCTTTACTCAGTGCCTCTCGTTGTAAGTTGGACATGCGCATTGGCTCCTCTTCAATGCAAACGATAGGAGACCTGTTGGTCACACATTAGCTGCGTTCAGACCAATACACACCACCAACCTCTTGGGGGCAGCATACACATCATAACAGAGACAGACTGACAGTGACACACAGCGTTCATCAATGAATGATATTGAGGAGGAGAAGCGTTGTGGAAACAGACAGTAAAGTAGTGTTAACCTTATTTTATTTTTTTAACTCTATGGTGTAAAAGGATGGAGGAAAAAGAGAATTCAGTCAAATCACTACAGAAAACTCCATTTGAGAGAAGAACACTGCCAGATAAACTAAGAATAAAACAGCTTGGACCTGATCAACCTGATGATGTCAACATCACTCAGAAAACTAAGGACAGAGGAAGGGAATACACAAGATCATTTTCTAAGAGCTGGTACAGCAAGAAGGCTTGGCTAACTGGATGTAATCAGTCCAATGCTTTATTTTGCTTTCCCTGCCTCCTTTTTCAGACAGCAGGGTCAGACCCAGCATGGATAAAGACTGGAGTGACAGATATGAGGCACTTATCAATTAAAGCTGTAAAACATGAGGGAACCTCAGTCCACATGGACAATGCAGTGAAACTAGGCATGTTTGGAAAAGTGAACATAGCTGCTCAGCTTAATGAAGGCTACAGGCTAGGGATCCGTAAACACAAAGAGGAGGTTGACAAAAACAGGCACATCTTGTCTAAAATAATAGATTGTGTCAAATTATGTGGTGCCTTTGAGTTAGCCCTACGTGGGCATGATGAAAGTGAAGACTCAGCAAATCCTGGTGTTTTCAGAGGATTGGTGGATTTTGTAGCAGCAATAGATGCAGTTGTACAAGAGCACCTGCAGGCTGCTACTGTGTTTAAGGGAACATCTAAGACAGTACAGAATGAACTCCTTGACTGTATGCTCTCTGTTTTGAGAGAACGCATCATAGAAGAAATCCAGAGTGCAGACTTTGTCTCCATACAGGCTGATGAAACAACTGATGTTTCCACTCAAAATCAACTGGTTATTGTTTTCCGCTACATTGACCAAGCCCATGTTGTGCAAGAGAGATTTTTTGAATTTGTACCTCTCCAGAGTGCCACAGCTGATTCCATCTCCACAGCACTTCTGGCTAGGTTGAGCTCCATTCTCCCTGATGACCAGAAGAAGAAGCTCATCGCCCAGACATATGATGGTGCAAGTGTCATGAGAGGAGCCACAGGTGGTGTGAATAAGAAGGTGCAAGATGTTTATGAGAATGCACACTATGTCCACTGCTATGCACATCAATTAAATCTCATCATGCAGCAGGTGACATCTGGCATTTCCAAAGTCAGGCAGTTCTTCTCTGACCTGGGTGGATTCACTACCTTTTTTTCACAATCTCCTAAGAGAACCAATGTTATGGATAGAGTGGTGGCACACAGACTCCCAAGAGCAAGCACAGTAAGATGGAACTTCCACAGCCGTACTGTGAACACTGTGTTTGAGAACAAAGATGACCTCCTCCAGTGTTTTGAAACCATTAGGGACTCGGGTGATTTTGATCATACCACTGTGCGAGAAGCTGGAGGGTTTGTGAGGCTACTGGAGGATGATATGTTCACCTTCTTCTTGGAACTGTTCCATCACATCATGCCTCATGTGGACATTCTCTACAACCAGCCCCAGAAGAGGAACATTGACTCAGTCTTTGTCCAGAGAAGCATGCAGCAGTTCACAGAAAAAGTGCAAGAGATCAGGTAAATGTATATGTATGTTGTATTACTGATACTGTGTTAATGTCTATGATATGATCCTTGAATAACTTAAACTATGTGTAGGTAATAACATACCTGACAACTAAAGCTAAACTTTTCTATTCTGGTTCTATTTAGAGATTCCATCCCTACACTCTGTGGAGAACATAGCACCCGTGTATCTCAGCAGCAGCTTGGCAAGAAGAAACGTCACACACTGGGCCCAGATGAACTTCAGAGGATAGCTACAGAGGTGAGAAATATGCTGTTAGTCTTTTACAAAGTTGATACAGTTGAGTTGTTGTTATTATTGTAGTAGTGCTGTATTGTGCTTAAAGTAGGCCCTATGTAATATAACAGTCTAGTTTTATAATACTGCTGTACTAATTTGCATTGTCCCTATCAATTAAATGCATACATTGATAAAACTATATAGTGTTTTTATTATTATATTGATATATTATACTGTTGTTGACTTATCCATCTCCATATTCTATTAAGTTGGTGCATTCATTTTGTTCCCCTTCTTTTTAGGTGTGTGACACTATCTTGGGCCATGCAAAACAGAGGTTTTCCTTCACCAAGCACCTAATCAGTGTTGCACTGCTGCAGAGTGTCAATTTCCACCAGTACAGGAGCCGGTTCCCTGAAGCAGCACTGAACACTACCATGGAGGCCTACCCACTGCTGAACAAGAACAAGCTGAAAACTGAGCTGTCACTCATCTACAGAAATGATGAGTTCAAGAACTGTAGTGGTGCTGTGGCTCTGTACCAGGTCTTCATGGAGAACAACCTTCAGGACACCTTCTCAGAGACTGTAGCTTTGTTGAAGATCCTCATCACAACTCCTATGACTACAGCTGAATCTGAGAGGTGCTTCTCAACACTGAAGAGAATCAAGACCTTCCTCAGAAACTCAATGACAGAGGATCGCCTCAATGCATTGGCCATGCTCTCTATGGAGAATAAACTTGTCAAAGACATCCCTGACTTTAACCAAAAAGTCATTGAAAGATTTGCATCTCTCAAAGAGAGGAGGGCCAAATTTCTGTACAAGAAGTAAAACTTAAGCCTTAAGGTGGCAAAGTCATGTCTTTCAGCCATTTCATTTTTTGATGGGACCAGTTGTTGCCCAATGATTTTATTCTTTCTATTATTATTAACATTTTTACCTTATTTGTTTATTTATTTTTCAAGGCAGCGTATAGCCTCATTCACGTAGCCTAAGTTATTTTCCATTTGGGACCATTTGGAAAAACTCCTGCTGTGTATTTAATTATAAATATATGGAAACTATGTAGACATAAATCAGTTTTCTAAGCAATTACCAGCAGCAGTCTTTATTGTTTTTTTGTTTTGTTTTGTTTTGAACCGTAAAGACATTTAAAATGATTCCTTGTTAGTTTCAAAGATAAGAGAAATGCAAGCATGTGTTGACCCCCATGGGTCCTTGGGGGGGTACCAGTGGGTCGCCAGCCAAATGTGTTAATATAGTGTCACAATCCTTTTAACCACTTTATTGGCACTGGTTAATTTTTTGTAGATTTATTTTGCACTTATCATAAGGCACTTTTTGTCATATGACTGATAATGGGAAAAAATAAAAGCCTTCCTCTGAATGTGATAATACCTTTGTGCATGTTTGCTTGATTTTTGAGAAAGAAAAAGAGATGCATCATAAGTAATTAATAATGAAGAATTAACATAAGACAGTGTCAAATTAGCTAGATTTGCGCCCGCACGCACCCCCTGCCCAATAAATGACCAGCCGTCACTGATGTCTATAATGCAAAAACTAAATTATTTGTTTCACTACCTTAAAGAGTTTTTCAATTCAACATTGTTTTCTTATTTCAGCTTAAAACACTGAGCGCAATTATAGCGCTCCGTTGTCTCCCTATGGCAGAATTTCAGTAAAAGTTCTGGGTTTGATTTTTAATAATGGTTTGCTCACATGTCATTTCATTGGTGCTATTACATTTAAGCTTGGGCTTTTTGTATGGAATTTGGTCACTGACCTGGTGGGATCTATATGGATAACATGAACTGCACAGTGCTATGTTTTAAGTCTATGCAATACATGTGTTTATCATTGCATTTCATAGTTACAAAAACAAATGGTACATTCAAGTTCATATGATATAATGAGTCACAAACATGTCAACATGAGGAATGATACAAAAATGGTGTTTATCAGCTATCTTTAAACAATGTTTTTAAATGTACACATGGCACAAATAGTGAACAACAACATTGGCTTGTCATCACTTGTTTTAAGTTTATGAACTTCTTGCCAAACAGTTCCATGGTTATATTGTGGTTTTGAGATCACATCTCTTGGCACATTTTGATAGTTAACCAAGAGGCAGGCTACTGTGTAAAGTTGATTGATGCTACCTGAGTGAAAGAGGGATTACTGTATTAAATATTTTTTGTGCTCCTTAACCCTTCGAATGAGGCGCTCTACATGGATTCTCAGTCTTGCAATAGACTGTGTCTGCCTAACCTCTAGTGCAGACAGTTGTGCTCTCTTGGACAGGAAGGCAGGTATGTACACCTTGCAGGGAACACAGTCCTCCACAAGGAACCCCTTGTCTACCATGATGGCCATTGTTGGTTTGAGGAGAGGCACAATGGCACTCTGCTTCAGGGTCTCTTTATCGCTGATGGAGCCTGCATAAAGAGCTGACACGAAGGTTATTGCACTATGAGGGGCAATTCCAACTAACCCTTTAAAGGTGCAATGTGATTTGTAGTTAGAGAACACCTCACTCTGAAGGAGAAGAGAGTTTGGTGTTTGGCAATGCAGTTCTGTGCAGTCCAACACCACCTGTGTATCAGAGTAGTTGTGGAAAACATCTGGCAGGTAAGCCTTTACGGCTTCCTCAGACATCCAAATGCCTACAGCTCCAAGTACAGTGTAAAGAAAGTTAACGCATGTTTTGATGATGCGGCTCACTGTTGACTGGTGGATTTTGAATCTATGGGCCAGATCTTTCTGCATCAGACCCAAAGACAGATAGTTCATGAACAGAAAAAAAACTCATCAATGGGTTGTTGAGATTGTAAATGAGTAGCCTTAGCTGCAGGGTGAGCTTTTGTACAGGTGAGCATCCTGTGTGTTGCTGGCTCTGCCTCCAAAAGGCCATCAGGTGAGCGTGAGTTGCAAACCTGTGGGACAAAATGTAAATGTATTAGGTGTCAATAGGCTGTACTACATTGCAGATACTCAGGTTCATAGTTATAATGTACGCATATTAATGACAAGATAACAACTTTGTAGATTCTTGTGCAGAAATGCAGGTGTCATAGCAACAGCAGTAAGTCTCAAACACAGGATAGGAACAGGTATGTGTAGAGTAGTGGTTTTCAACCTTTTTCATGCCAAGGACCCCTAAATTGATATACATTTGGATCTGAAAACGTTTTTTGCCAGGGACCCCCAAATGCTAAGATTTGAGTTAAAAATGTTCACTTTACAAAATATATATATTCAAAGATATGCACACATTCATATTCAAGATTTTTCAAAAATAGCAGATCTACAAGCTCATAGCGCAGCACTGAGCTTGTAGATCTGCTATTTTTGAATAGCCAAATCTAAAGCTAAGTTATAATGATTGTGATGCTATGTTAACTAATTTCGCTGGGGACCAACTGGTACAAGGCCAATGTTTACAGAATAAATCATTTTACATAAATCCAACACTGTTGGCATTTTAGCTGGTTGCTTGCTGAGTGTTTGCTTCTTTCCTTTTCAAGTTGGCATTTTAGCTTACCTTGTGAAAAACCTTATATTGTCTTCTTAAGCAGCAAAGCGTTCCAAGCCAAACTTGTTGCGGATGGACATGTCCAACATCTGTTTCTCTAGCTCTGCTATATATATTCCAGGGCGAGATCAAGTGCAGAAGGCTCAGGGCTAGAACAGTAGTCGTGGTCTTGATCATCTATTTCCATAGGGGGGTCCTCCTTTTGGCTTATTATCTCAGTATTCGGCCACTCTTTCCTTTGCCAAACCCCGGGCCGAGGGGTAGGTAGGTTAAAGTCATTCCACTTAAAAAGCACCGGGACAGACCCATTTTTAAGACGCCTACATGACGATGCATTTGCAGGCTCGATCAGGCCTGTGCTCTCAAAGTGTCTACTGCAGACTTTTGTTTTCTCCGTGATTGTAAAGTTGTCTCTTTTGATATTAGTCACCCACCGCTTCTCCTGTTGTTTGTCTTTTGGAAATCGGTGGAAACTGAGAACAGAGTTGAACTTTGCTGACGCGGTACACTGTGGGACACAGCAGTGGTATGTTGCAGAACTGTCCTACCGTTTTTGAAAGGAGATTTTAAGACGTTTAGAAGTCATTGCGTATGTAAACGTCGACACACACATAATAAAAAGTATAAAAGAACATGACACAAAACAATCAATTAAAACAATGTAGTTTGTACCGTTTTGTTTGCTACAATATGAAGACTGTACATCCACTATCATTGCTGCTGACCGGGACCGGAAATAGACCAGCGGCCCAAGCTGAACGCGGAAGGGGCATGTCTGAGTTGTGTGCATAGAGCCAATAGTTTTAAACTCTTGTCAGAAGCGGGATTTGAACCCACGCCTCCAGAGGAGACTGTAACCTGAACGCAGCGCCTTAGACCGCTCGGCCATCCTGACATTGAGTGCTGTAGTATATGTCGCTTTGTCTCGCTTCGACACTACTAATTACTCTACAGGAAAAAGGTGTGTTCAAGGATCGATACATATCGTCTTTGTGCATAGTTAACAATTGCATTGACTGAAGCCAAGGTCATGCAATTGTCCTAAACTCTTGTCAGAAGTGGGATTTGAACCCACGCCTCCAGAGGAGACTGCGACCTGAACGCAGCGCCTTAGACCGCTCGGCCATCCTGGCGTTGAGTGCTGCAGTTTATGTCGCTCTATCTCGCTTCGACACTACTAATTACTCTACAGGAAAAAGGGATGTTCAAGGATCGATACATATCATCTTTGTGCAAAGTTAACAATTGCATTGACAGAAGCCAAAGTCATGCAATTGTCCTGAACTCTTGTCAGAAGTGGGATTTGAACCCACGCCTCCAGAGGAGACTGCGACCTGAACGCAGCGCCTTAGACCGCTCGGCCATCCTGACGTTGAATGCTGCAGTTTATGTCGCTCTATCTCACTTCGACACTACTAATTACTCTACAGGAAAAAGGTGTGTTCAAGGATCGATACATATCGTCTTTGTGCATAGTTAACAATTGCATTGACTGAAGCCAAGGTCATGCAATTGTCCTAAACTCTTGTCAGAAGTGGGATTTGAACCCACGCCTCCAGAGGAGACTGCGACCTGAACGCAGCGCCTTAGACCGCTCGGCCATCCTGACATTGAGTGCTACAGTTCTTCTACACTACTAATTACTCTACAGGAAAAAGGTGTGTTCAAGGATCGATACATATCGTCTTTGTGCATAGTTAACAATTGCATTGACTGAAGCCAAGGTCATGCAATTGTCCTAAACTCTTGTCAGAAGTGGGATTTGAACCCACGCCTCCAGAGGAGACTGCAACCTGAACGCAGCGCCTTAGACCGCTCGGCCATCCTGACGTTGAGTGCTGCAGTTTATGTCGCTCTATCTCACTTCGACACTACTAATTACTCTACAGGAAAAAGGTGTGTTCAAGGATCGATACATATCATCTTCGTGCATAGTTAACAATTGCATTTAATGAAGCCAACGTCATGCAATTGTCCTGAACTCTTGTCAGAAGTGGGATTTGAACCCACGCCTCCAGAGGAGACTGCGACCTGAACGCAGCGCCTTAGACCGCTCGGCCATCTTGACGTTGAGTGCTGCAGTTTATGTCGCTCTATCTCAGTTCGACACTACTAATTACTCTACAGGAAAAAGGTGTGTTCAAGGATCGATACATATCGTCTTTGTGCATAGTTAACAATTGCATTGACTGAAGCCAAGGTCATGCAATTGTCCTAAACTCTTGTCAGAAGTGGGATTTGAACCCACGCCTCCAGAGGAGACTGCGACCTGAACGCAGCGCCTTACACCGCTCGGCCATCCTGACGTTGAGTGCTGCAGTTTATGTCGCTCTATCTGGCTTCGACACTACTAATTACTCTACAGGAAAAAGGTGTGTTCAAGGATCGATACATATCGTCTTTGTGCATAGTTAACAATTGCATTGACTGAAGCCAAGGTCATGCAATTGTCCTAAACTCTTGTCAGAAGTGGGATTTGAACCCACGCCTCCAGAGGAGACTGCGACCTGAACGCAGCGCCTTAGACCGCTCGGCCATCCTGACGTTGAGTGCTGCAGTTTATGTCGCTCTATCTGGCTTCGACACTATTAATTACTCTACAGGAAAAAGGTGTGTTCAAGGATCGATACATATCGTCTTTGTGCATAGTTAACAATTACATTGACTGAAGCCAAGGTCATGCAATTGTCCTAAACTCTTGTCAGAAGTGGGATTTGAACCCACGCCTCCAGAGGAGACTGCAACCTGAACGCAGCGCCTTAGACCGCTCGGCCATCCTGACGTTGAGTGCTGCAGTTTATGTCGCTCTATCTCACTTCGACACTACTAATTACTCTACAGGAAAAAGGTGTGTTCAAGGATCGATACATATCGTCTTTGTGCATAGTTAACAATTGCATTGACTGAAGCCAAGGTCATGCAATTGTCCTAAACTCTTGTCAGAAGTGGGATTTGAACCCACGCCTCCAGAGGAGACTGCGACCTGAAAGCAGAGCCTTAGACCGCTCGGCAATCCTGACGTTGAGTGCTGCAGTTTATGTCGCTCTATCTTGCTTCAACACTACTAATTACTCTACAGGAAAAAGGTGTGTTCAAGGATCGATACATATCGTCTTTGTGCATAGTTAACAATTGCATTGACTGAAGCCAAGGTCATGCAATTGTCCTAAACTCTTGTCAGAAGTGGGATTTGAACCCACGCCTCCAGAGGAGACTGCGACCTGAACGCAGCGCCTTAGACCGCTCGGCCATCCTGACGTTGAATGCTGCAGTTTATGTCGCTCTATCTCGCTTCGACACTACTAATTACTCTACAGGAAAAAGGTGTGTTCAAGGATCGATACATATCGTCTTTGTGCATAGTTAACAATTGCATTGACTGAAGCCAAGGTCATGCAATTGTCCTAAACTCTTGTCAGAAGTGGGATTTGAACCCACGCCTCCAGAGGAGACTGCGACCTGAACGCAGCGCCTTAGACCGCTCGGCCATCCTGACATTGAGTGCTACAGTTCTTCTACACTACTAATTACTCTACAGGAAAAAGGTGTGTTCAAGGATCGATACATATCGTCTTTGTGCATAGTTAACAATTGCATTGACTGAAGCCAAGGTCATGCAATTGTCCTAAACTCTTGTCAGAAGTGGGATTTGAACCCACGCCTCCAGAGGAGACTGCAACCTGAACGCAGCGCCTTAGACCGCTCGGCCATCCTGACGTTGAGTGCTGCAGTTTATGTCGCTCTATCTCACTTCGACACTACTAATTACTCTACAGGAAAAAGGTGTGTTCAAGGATCGATACATATCATCTTCGTGCATAGTTAACAATTGCATTTAATGAAGCCAACGTCATGCAATTGTCCTGAACTCTTGTCAGAAGTGGGATTTGAACCCACGCCTCTAGAGGAGACTGCGACCTGAACGCAGCGCCTTAGACCGCTCGGCCATCCTGACGTTGAGTGCTGCAGTTTATGTCGCTCTATCTGGCTTCGACACTACTAATTACTCTACAGGAAAAAGGTGTGTTCAAGGATCGATACATATCGTCTTTGTGCATAGTTAACAATTGCATTGACTGAAGCCAAGGTCATGCAATTGTCCTAAACTCTTGTCAGAAGTGGGATTTGAACCCACGCCTCCAGAGGAGACTGCGACCTGAAAGCAGAGCCTTAGACCGCTCGGCAATCCTGACGTTGAGTGCTGCAGTTTATGTCGCTATATCTTGCTTCAACACTACTAATTACTCTACAGGAAAAAGGTGTGTTCAAGGATCGATACATATCGTCTTTGTGCATAGTTAACAATTGCATTGACTGAAGCCAAGGTCATGCAATTGTCCTAAACTCTTGTCAGAGGTGGGATTTGAACCCACGCCTCCAGAGGAGACTGCTACCTGAACGCAGCGCCTTAGACCGCTCGGCCATCCTGACGTTGAGTGCTGCAGTTTATGTCGCTTCATCTTGCTTCGACACTACTAATTACTCTACAGGAAAAAGGTGTATTCAAGGATCGATACATATCGTCTTTGTGCATAGTTCACACTTGCATTGACTGAAGCCAAGGTCATGCAATTGTCCTAAACTCTTGTCAGAAGTGGGATTTGAACCCACGCCTCCAGAGGAGACTGCGACCTGAACGCAGCGCCTTAGAACGCTCGGCCATCCTGACGTTGAGTGCTGCAGTTTATGTCGCTCTAACTCGCTTCGACACTACTAATTACTCTACAGGAAAAAGGTGTGTTCAAGGATTGATACATATCATCTTCGTGCAAAGTTAACAATTGCATTGACTGAAGCCAAGGTCATGCAATTGTCCTGAACTCTTGTCAGAAGTGGGATTTGAACCCACGCCTCTAGAGGAGACTGCGACCTGAACGCAGCGCCTTAGACCACTCGGCCATCCTGACGTTGAGTGCTGCAGTTTATGTCGCTCTATCTCACTTCGACACTACTAATTACTCTACAGGAAAAAGGTGTGTTCAAGGATCGATACACATCGTCTTTGTGCATAGTTAACAATTGCATTGACTGAAGCCAAGGTCATGCAATTGTCCTAAACTCTTGTCAGAAGTGGGATTTGAACCCACGCCTCCAGAGGAGACTGCGACCTGAACGCAGCGCCTTAGACCGCTCGGCCATCCTGACGTTGAGTGCTGCAGTTTATGTCGCTCTATCTCTCTTCGACACTACTAATTACTCTACAGGAAAAAGGTGTGTTCAAGGATCGATACATATCGTCTTTGTGCACAGTTCACAATTGCATTGACTGAAGCCAAGGTCATGCAATTGTCCTAACCTCTTGTCAGAAGTGGGATTTGAACCCACGCCTCCAGAGGAGACTGCGACCTGAACGCAGCGCCTTGGACCGCTCGGCCATCCTGACATTGAATGCTGCAGTTTATGTCGCTCTATCTCGCTTCGACACTACTAATTACTCTACAGGAAAAAGGTGTGTTCAAGGATCGATACATATCATCTTCGTGCAAAGTTAACAATTGCATTGACTGAAGCCAAGGTCATGCAATTGTCCTGAACTCTTGTCAGAAGTGGGATTTGAATCCACGCCTCCAGAGGAGACTGCGACCTGAACGCAGCGCCTTAGACCGCTCTGCCATCCTGACGTTGAGTGCTGCAGTTTATGTCGCTGTATATCTCTTCGACACTACTATTTACCCTACAGGAAAAAGGTGTGTTCAAGGATCGATACATATCGTCTTTGTGCATAGTTAAAGGAGCACTTTACCCCTGGAAGAACTTACAGTCACTCAATGTTAATAATATTTCTAGTAGATAACAGTAGAAAAATTTGAAATTTGCACCCTATGGCCAGAAAAATATAGAAGTCTGTGTGTTTTACTGGGGTTTGACTGGACTGCTGCATTACTACAATGACCATAATGCTTTGGGGCACTGCCCTTCATTGTGGGAGGGGAGGCTGCGTGGGGGTGTGGTCTACATTGTAACTTCCCCTCCCAGTTCTCACTACAACAACATCAACACATGTTGATGTTGTCATCAACACATACACATTGACCACTGACCAGTGTTGCCATGTCTGCTTATTATAAGCAACTCTGGGACTTTGTAAATATTGGTAGTTGTGGGTGACGTTTTTTTGGGCTTGTTTTTAAATACATAAATAAAATAATTGTGTACTTGTCCACGGACCCTCATCTGAAATTATAATTTCTGCCAGGGACCTCAGATTTGTGTTGTTAAAATGTTTAAAAAATATTCCATACATTTAGCGCTTTTTTTCCTCAAGATTTCTTAGAAAATAGTCACATCAACAAGATGGCAACACTGAATAGACTTCATGAATGTTCCATTCCGACTTCGTTTACATTTTTATTTACCCAATTTGGATCACAGAACACGACATGAAGCCATGTTCTTTCTTGGACCATGTGAAATCTGCCTCTTGTTGAACCAGTACACAGTTGGACCAGTACACATTGCAAGTTAGCTATATATACAGAAGGATATAACAGTCCCCAATCCCCATCATCATCGTCTCAACAGTGGCACTACTGCGCCAGCCAGGTGAAAATATTCAATCTTTGCTGCTGTTGTATTGTGTTCTGTATTGATTGCATCTTTTAGCAAACTAAATATATCATGTGTAAATTAGCAGAGTAGCACTAAACGTGTGTTCAACATTCCTTCCCAGTTCCCACCATGAAGACAGTCCAGTGCAGGTGACGTCCATCTGGGACTCGGGACATCCATGGCGATGAGGCATAGTCAACAATATAATAATAAAACAAAACGTTTCATACTCATGGCATGTGTGATTCCTTATTTCTGAGAGCATAATGTTTCACTATCATTTCCAGTTATATTCTTTGGGCTAAACTTATAGAAAACATGATGGGCATTACTTTAGAATAGATGACATGCTAATGTTCAAATACCTTGTCATACACAGCCTAATCGTTGTTTTTTTTGTTCAACTGAGACCGTGATGATGATGATCATATGTAGAAGTAAATACTAATATATCATGTAATGGTTCAAAATAACCATTATAGAATTGTGGGTCATACATTTTGTCATTATGAATGCAATGTAAAATGTACCATGAACAATGAGTACAGCAAGCAGGGTATAAATGTAACCGTTTTATTTAGAAAAAGAATATATATGAATATGACTATCTCATAAGGTGAGTCCGAGGTCTTTATTCATCAGCAGTTCCTCCATTCTGTCCTGTTGAAAATAACACATTAGATAATTAGACTTGTAGATTAGATATCATCCGAGGTGAAGCCTAATTTATACTAATATTGCATGTGAGCCGAAAATAGCAGACCCACAAGCTCACAAAGTGTCGAGTCTGACGCGTTGTGAGCTTGTAGATCTGCTATTTTCGGGACCCGCCCGGCGAGTCTATGGACGAAATAGCCGTGACACATGACTGTCATGGCGGCGCTTCAACCTGGTGTTTGCACTTTCTACATGTACAATCCGTACATCTACATAAATGTTCAGATTTCAAATATAAAGTGCTTATCCCATGACCACGGATGTTACAATTTGAATCGGGTGGGTCTAAGTACCAGTATCTTCCGTATTATTTAATAAAAAAGCATTTTAATCCGATCGGCGGCCATTTATTATGCCGATCCTATCGGTGGGGAGGTGTAGTGCACTTCACACACATTATATATCAATGAGAAAATGGCCACCGATCGGATAAAAGTGCTTTTTTATTTAACAATACGACAGATACGGGTACTTACACCCACCCGATTCAAATTGTAACATCTGTGGCCAAGGCATAAGCACTTTATATTTGAAATCTGACGAGAGACAAAGCATAAATTAGGCTTGTCACACAAGTGGTTTAGCTTAGCATTTGGCTAGCTATTGGAACGGTACGGTACAATGTAAACAATGGGCTGCGTGCATGCGTCTATCAGAAGTTACACATCGTACACTACCCTAACTTTATTAATCTCTAACATTAAAGCAATCAAGTACAATTACACGTTGGATTATTATGTCAAGTTGGCATAATGTTTACAGCAATCATACTTACTCTAAAGTAATCCATAAAAGCATGTGTCCACTGTCCAGCATTATTTCAGCAGGCAGCCTGTTGAATTCCTCTGCAGTGGAGCTGCTCTTCTGTGTTTTATGGTTCAAATAAATATCTGTTGTGTTAGCGTGTCTTCAGTGGAGAATCTCCACTGAGTGTTTACCGACGCCATTGTACAACTGAGGAGGAAGGGGAAAAAAGAAGGCTGGTCCCACTCTTTGGGAAACACCCCCTGGGGTGTGTGGGTTTGTCACTACATCACTACATGACGTCTCACTGAGACGTCATGTAGTGTGGACATAAGGTGAGCTGATCCAGCCGCGTCATTTGAGGCGTGTGGATCATCTCACGGATAAAAAAATCTAAAAACACAGACACAACACAAAAAACACACCAGGATCATGTTTATGGGTCCTAGACCTCATACAAATAGGATTTTTTATCAAAATCGGTGAAGTTTCCCTTTAACAATTGCATTGACTGAAGCCAAGGTCATGCAATTGTCCTAAACTCTTGTCTGAAGTGGGATTTGAACCCACGCCTCCAGAGGAGACTGCGACCTGAACGCAGCGCCTTAGACCGCTCGGCCATCCTGACGTTGAGTGCTGCAGTTTATGGCGCTCTATCTCGCTTCGACACTACTAATTACTCTACAGGAAAAAGGTGTGTTCAAGGATCGATACATATCGTCTTTGTGCATAGTTAACAATTGCATTGACTGAAGCCAAGGTCATGCAATTGTCCTAAACCCTTGTCAGAAGTGGGATTTGAACCCACGCCTCCAGAGGAGACTGCGACCTGAACGCAGCGCCTTAGACCGCTCGGCCATCCTGACGTTGAATGCTGCAGTTTATGTCGCTCTATCTCGCTTCGACACTACTAATTACTCTACAGGAAAAAGGTGTGTTCAAGGATCGATACATATCGTCTTTGTGCATAGTTAACAATTGCATTGACTGAAGCCAAGGTCATGCACTTGTCCTAAACCCTTGTCAGAAGTGGGATTTGAACCCACGCCTCCAGAGGAGACTGCGACCTGAACGCAGCGCCTTAGACCGCTCGGCCATCCTGACGTTGAATGCTGCAGTTTCTGTCGCTCTATCTCGCTTCGACACTACTAATTACTCTACAGGAAAAAGGTGTGTTCAAGGATCGATACATATCGTCTTTGTGCATAGTTCACAATTGCATTGACTGAAGCCAAGGTCATGCAATTGTCCTAAACTCTTGTCAGAAGTGGGATTTGAACCCACGCCTCTAGAGGAGACTGCGACCTGAACGCAACGCCTTAGACCGCTCGGCCATCCTGACGTTGAGTGCTGCAGTTTATGTCGCTCTATCTCGCTTCGACACTACTAATTACTCTACAGGAAAAAGGTGTGTTCAAGGATCGATACATATCGTCTTTGTGCATAGTTAACTATTGCATTGACTGAAGCCAAGGTCATGCAATTGTCCTAAACCCTTGTCAGAAGTGGGATTTGAACCCACGCCTCTTGAGGAGACTGCGACCTGAACGCAGCGCCTTAGACCGCTCCGCCATCTTGACGTTGAGTGCTGCACTTTATGTCGCTCTATCTCGCTTCGACACTACTAATTACTCTACAGGAAAAAGGTGTGTTCAAGGATCGATACATATCGTCTTTGTGCATAGTTCACAATTGCATTGACTGAAGCCAAGGTCATGCAATTGTCCTAAACTCTTGTCAGAAGTGGGATTTGAACCCACGCCTCCAGAGGAGACTGCGAACTGAACGCAGCGCCTTAGACCGCTCGGCCATCCTGACGTTGAGTGCTGCAGTTTATGTCGCTCTATCTCGCTTCGACACTACTAATTACTCTACAGGAAAAAGGTGTGTTCAAGGATCGATACATATCATCTTCGTGCATATATAACAATTGCATTGACTGAAGCCAAGGTCATGCAATTGTCCTAAACTCTTGTCAGAAGTGGGATTTGAACCCACGCCTCTAGAGGAGACTGCGACCTGAACGCAGCGCCTTAGACCGCTCGGCCATCCTGACGTTGAGTGCTGCTGTTTATGTCGCTCTATCTCGCTTCAACAGTACTAATTACTCTACAGGAAAAAGGTGTGTTCAAGGATCGATACATATGGTCTTTTTGCATAGTTAACAATTGCATTGACTGAAGCCAAGGTCATGCAATTGTCCTAAACTCTTGTCAGAAGTGGGATTTGAACCCACGCCTCCAGAGGAGACTGCGACCTGAACGCAGCGCCTTAGACCGCTCGGCCATCCTGACGTTGAGTTCTGCAGTTTATGTCGCTCTATCTCGCTTCGACACTACTAATTACTCTACAGGAAAAAGGTGTGTTCAAGGATCGATATATATCGTCTTTGTGCATAGTTAACAATTGCATTGACTGAAGCCAAGGTCATGCAATTGTCCTAAACCCTTGTCAGAAGTGGGATTTGAACCCACGCCTCCAGAGGAGACTGCGACCTGAACGCAGCGCCTTAGACCGCTCGGCCATCCTGACGTTGAGTGCTGCAGTTTATGTCGCTCTATCTCGCTTCGACACTACTAATGACTCTACAGGAAAAAGGTGTGTTCAAGGATCGATACATATCATCTTCGTGCAAAGTTAACAATTGCATTGACTGAAGCCAAGGTCATGCAATTGTCCTAAACTCTTGTCAGAAGTGGGATTTGAACCCAAGCCTCCAGAGGAGACTGCGACCTGAACGCAGCGCCTTAGACCGCTCGGCCATCCTGACGTTGAGTGCTGCAGTTTATGTCGCTTTGTCTCGCTTCGACACTACTAATTACTCTACAGGAAAAAGGTGTGTTCAAGGATCGATACATATCGTCTTTGTGCATAGTTAACAATTGCATTGACTGAAGCCAAGGTCATGCAATTGTCCTAAACCCTTGTCAGAAGTGGGATTTGAACCCACGCCTCCAGAGGAGACTGCGACCTGAACGCAGCGCCTTAGACCGCTCGGCCATCCTGACGTTGAGTGCTGCAGTTTATGTCGCTGTATCTCGCTTCGACACTACTAATTACTCTACAGGAAAACGGTGTGTTCAAGGATCGATACATATCGTCTTTGTGCATAGTTCACAATTGCATTGACTGAAGCCAAGGTCATGCAATTGTCCTAAACTCTTGTCAGAAGTGGGATTTGAACCCACGCCTCCAGAGGAGACTGCGACCTGAACGCAGCTCCTTAGACCGCTCGGCCATCCTGACGTTGAGTGCTGCAGTTTATGTCGCTCTATCTCTCTTCGACACTACTAATTACTCTACAGGAAAAAGGTGTGTTCAAGGATCGATACATATCATCTTCGTGCAAAGTTAACAATTGCATTGACTGAAGCCAAGGTCATGCAATTGTCCTAAACTCTTGTCAGAAGTGGGATTTAAACCCACGCCTCCAGAGGAGACTGCGACATGAACGCAGCGCCTTAGACCGCTCGGCCATCCTGACGTTGAGTGCTGCAGTTTATGTCGCTTTGTCTCGCTTCGACACTACTAATTACTCTACAGGAAAAAGGTGTGTTCAAGGATCGATACATATCGTCTTTGTGCATAGTTAACAATTGCATTGACTGAAGCCAAGGTCATGCAATTGTCCTAAACCCTTGTCAGAAGTGGGATTTGAACCCACGCCTCCAGAGGAGACTGCGACCTGAACGCAGCGCCTTAGACCGCTCGGCCATCCTGACGTTGAGGGCTGCAGTTTATGTCGCTCTATCTCGCTTCGACACTACTAATTACTCTACAGGAAAAAGGTGTGTTCAAGGATCGATACATATCATCTTCGTGCAAAGTTAACAATTGCATTGACTGAAGCCAAGGTCATGCAATTGTCCTAAACTCTTGTCAGAAGTGGGATTTGAACCCACGCCTCCAGAGGAGACTGCGACCTGAACGCAGCGCCTTAGACCGCTCGGCCATCCTGACGTTGAGTGCTGCAGTTTATGTCGCTATATCTCGCTTCGACACTACTAATTACTCTACAGGAAAAAGGTGTGTTCAAGGATCGATACATATCGTCTTTGTGCATAGTTAACAATTGCATTGACTGAAGCCAAGGTCATGGAATTGTCCTAAACCCTTGTCAGAAGTGGGATTTGAACCCACGCCTCCAGAGGAGACTGCGACCTGAACGCAGCGCCTTAGACCGCTCGGCCATCCTGACGTTGAGTGCTGCAGTTTATGTCGCTCTATCTCGCTTCGACACTACTAATTACTCTACAGGAAAAAGGTGTGTTCAAGGATCGATACATATCATCTTCGTGCAAAGTTAACAATTGCATTGACTGAAGCCAAGGTCATGCAATTGTCCTAAACTCTTGTCAGAAGTGGGATTTAAACCCACGCCTCCAGAGGAGACTGCGACCTGAACGCAGCGCCTTAGACCGCTCGGC
The DNA here is from genome assembly GCF_963454915.1 of Gymnoscopelus microlampas. Taxonomy (NCBI): domain Eukaryota; kingdom Metazoa; phylum Chordata; class Actinopteri; order Myctophiformes; family Myctophidae; genus Gymnoscopelus; species Gymnoscopelus microlampas. The sequence goes on along the minus strand of NC_139939.1, from coordinate 4,766,102 downwards.
CATCCTGACGTTGAGTGCTGCAGTTTATGTCGCTTTGTCTCGCTTCGACACTACTAATTACTCTACAGGAAAAAGGTGTGTTCAAGGATCGATACATATCGTCTTTGTGCATAGTTAACAATTGCATTGGCTGAAGCCAAGGTCATGCAATTGTCCTAAACTCTTGTCAGAAGTGGGATTTGAACACACGCCTCCAGAGGAGAGTGCGACCTGAACGCAGCGCCTTAGACCGCTCGGCCATCCTGACGTTGAGTGCTGCAGTTTATGTCGCTATATCTCGCTTCGACACTACTAATTACTCTACAGGAAAAAGGTGTGTTCAAGGATCGATACATATCATCTTCGTGCAAAGTTAACAATTGCATTGACTGAAGCCAAGGTCACGCAATTGTCCTAAACTCTTGTCAGAAGTGGGATTTGAACCCACGCCTCCAGAGGAGACTGCGACCTGAACGCAGCGCCTTAGACCGCTCGGCCATCCTGACGTTGAGTGCTGCAGTTTATGTCGCTTTCTCTCGCTTCGACACTACTAATTACTCTACAGGAAAAAGGTGTGTTCAAGGATCGATACATATCGTCTTTCTGCATAGTTAACAATTGCATTGATTGAAGCCAAGGTCATGCAATTGTCCTAAACTCTTGTCAGAAGTGGGATTTGAACCCACGCCTCCAGAGGAGACTGCGACCTGAACGCAGCGCCTTAGACCGCTCGGCCATCCTGACGTTGAGTGCTGCAGTTTATGCCGCTCTATCTCGCTTCGACACTACTAATTACTCTACAGGAAAAAGGTGTGTTCAAGGATTGATATATATCGTCTTTGTGCATAGTTAACAATTGCATTGACTGAAGCCAAGGTCATGCAATCGTCCTAAACCCTTGTCAGAAGTGGGATTTGAACCCACGCCTCCAGAGGAGACTGCGACCTGAACGCAGCGCCTTAGACCGCTCGGCCATCCTGACGTTGAGTGCTGCAGTTTATGTCGCTTTGTCTCGCTTCGACACTACTAATTACTCTACAGGAAAAAGGTGTGTTCAAGGATCGATACATATCGTCTTTGTGCATAGTTAACAATTGCATTGACTGAAGCCAAGGTCATGCAATTGTCCTAAACTCTTGTCAGAAGTGAGATTTGAACCCACGCCTCCAGAGGAGACTGCGACCTGAACGCAGCGCCTTAGACCGCTCGGCCATCCTGACGTTGAGTGCTGCAGTTTATGCCGCTCTATCTCGCTTCGACACTACTAATTACTCTACAGGAAAAAGGTGTGTTCAAGGATCGATATATATCGTCTTTGTGCATAGTTAACAATTGCATTGACTGAAGCCAAGGTCATGCAATTGTCCTAAACCCTTGTCAGAAGTGGGATTTGAACCCACGCCTCCAGAGGAGACTGCGACCTGAACGCAGCGCCTTAGACCGCTCGGCCATCCTGACGTTAAGTGCTGCAGTTTATGTCGCTCTATCTCGCTTCGACACTACTAATTACTCTACAGGAAAAAGGTGTGTTCAAGGATCGATACATATCATCTTCGTGCAAAGTTAACAATTGCATTGACTGAAGACAAGGTCATGCAATTGTCCTAAACTCTTGTCAGAAGTGGGATTTGAACCCACGCCTCCAGAGGAGACTGCGACATGAACGCAGCGCCTTAGACCGCTCGGCCATCCTGACGTTGAGTGCTGCAGTTTATGTCGCTATATCTCGCTTCGACATTACTAATTACTCTACAGGAAAAAGGTGTGTTCAAGGATCGATACATATCGTCTTTGTGCATAGTTAACAATTGCATTGACTGAAGCCAAGGTCATGGAATTGTCCTAAACCCTTGTCAGAAGTGGGATTTGAACCCATGCCTCCAGAGGAGACTGCGACCTGAACGCAGCGCCTTAGACCGCTCGGCCATCCTGACGTTGAGTGCTGCAGTTTATGTCGCTCTATCTCTCTTCGACACTACTAATTACTCTACAGGAAAAAGGTGTGTTCAAGGATCGATACATATCATCTTCGTGCAAAGTTAACAATTGCATTGACTGAAGCCAAGGTCATGCAATTGTCCTAAACTCTTGTCAGAAGTGGGATTTAAACCCACGCCTCCAGAGGAGACTGCGACCTGAACGCAGCGCCTTAGACCGCTCGGCCATCCTGACGTTGAGTGCTGCAGTTTATGTCGCTTTCTCTCGCTTCGACACTACTAATTACTCTACAGGAAAAAGGTGTGTTCAAGGATCGATACATATCGTCTTTGTGCATAGTTAACAATTGCATTGATTGAAGCCAAGGTCATGCAATTGTCCTAAACTCTTGTCAGAAGTGGGATTTGAACCCACGCCTCCAGAGGAGACTGCGACCTGAACGCAGCGCCTTAGACCGCTCGGCCATCCTGACGTTGAGTGCTGCAGTTTATGTCGCTCTATCTCGCTTCGACACTACTAATTACTCTACAGGAAAAAGGTGTGTTCAAGGATCGATACATATCATCTTCGTGCAAAGTTAACAATTGCATTGACTGAAGCCAAGGTCATGCAATTGTCCTAAACTCTTGTCAGAAGTGGGATTTAAACCCACGCCTCCAGAGGAGACTGCGACCTGAACGCAGCGCCTTAGACCGCTCGGCCATCCTGACGTTGAGTGCTGCAGTTTATGTCGCTTTGTCTCGCTTCGACACTACTAATTACTCTACAGGAAAAAGGTGTGTTCAAGGATCGATACATATCGTCTTTGTGCATAGTTAACAATTGCATTGACTGAAGCCAAGGTCATGCAATTGTCCTAAACTCTTGTCAGAAGTGGGATTTGAACCCACGCCTCCAGAGGAGAGTGCGACCTGAACGCAGCGCCTTAGACCGCTCGGCCATCCTGACGTTGAGTGCTGCAGTTTATGTCGCTATATCTCGCTTCGACACTACTAATTACTCTACAGGAAAAAGGTGTGTTCAAGGATCGATACATATCATCTTCGTGCAAAGTTAACAATTGCATTGACTGAAGCCAAGGTCACGCAATTGTCCTAAACTCTTGTCAGAAGTGGGATTTGAACCCACGCCTCCAGAGGAGACTGCGACCTGAACGCAGCGCCTTAGACCGCTCGGCCATCCTGACGTTGAGTGCTGCAGTTTATGTCGCTTTCTCTCGCTTCGACACTACTAATTACTCTACAGGAAAAAGGTGTGTTCAAGGATCGATACATATCGTCTTTGTGCATAGTTAACAATTGCATTGACTGAAGCCAAGGTCATGCAATTGTCCTAAACTCTTGTCAGAAGTGAGATTTGAACCCACGCCTCCAGAGGAGACTGCGACCTGAACGCAGCGCCTTAGACCGCTCGGCCATCCTGACGTTGAGTGCTGCAGTTTATGCCGCTCTATCTCGCTTCGACACTACTAATTACTCTACAGGAAAAAGGTGTGTTCAAGGATCGATATATATCGTCTTTGTGCATAGTTAACAATTGCATTGACTGAAGCCAAGGTCATGCAATTGTCCTAAACCCTTGTCAGAAGTGGGATTTGAACCCACGCCTCCAGAGGAGACTGCGACCTGAACGCAGCGCCTTAGACCGCTCGGCCATCCTGATGTTAAGTGCTGCAGTTTATGTCGCTCTATCTCGCTTCGACACTACTAATTACTCTACAGGAAAAAGGTGTGTTCAAGGATCGATACATATCATCTTCGTGCAAAGTTAACAATTGCATTGACTGAAGACAAGGTCATGCAATTGTCCTAAACTCTTGTCAGAAGTGGGATTTGAACCCACGCCTCCAGAGGAGACTGCGACATGAACGCAGCGCCTTAGACCGCTCGGCCATCCTGACGTTGAGTGCTGCAGTTTATGTCGCTATATCTCGCTTCGACACTACTAATTACTCTACAGGAAAAAGGTGTGTTCAAGGATCGATACATATCGTCTTTGTGCATAGTTAACAATTGCATTGACTGAAGCCAAGGTCATGCAATTGTCCTAAACTCTTGTCAGAAGTGAGATTTGAACCCACGCCTCCAGAGGAGACTGCGACCTGAACGCAGCGCCTTAGACCGCTCGGCCATCCTGACGTTGAGTGCTGCAGTTTATGCCGCTCTATCTTTCTTCGACACTACTAATTACTCTACAGGAAAAAGGTGTGTTCAAGGATCGATATATATCGTCTTTGTGCATAGTTAACAATTGCATTGACTGAAGCCAAGGTCATGCAATTGTCCTAAACCCTTGTCAGAAGTGGGATTTGAACCCACGCCTCCAGAGGAGACTGCGACCTGAACGCAGCGCCTTAGACCGCTCGGCCATCCTGACGTTAAGTGCTGCAGTTTATGTCGCTCTATCTCGCTTCGACACTACTAATTACTCTACAGGAAAAAGGTGTGTTCAAGGATCGATACATATCATCTTCGTGCAAAGTTAACAATTGCATTGACTGAAGACAAGGTCATGCAATTGTCCTAAACTCTTGTCAGAAGTGGGATTTGAACCCACGCCTCCAGAGGAGACTGCGACATGAACGCAGCGCCTTAGACCGCTCGGCCATCCTGACGTTGAGTGCTGCAGTTTATGTCGCTATATCTCGCTTCGACACTATTAATTACTCTACAGGAAAAAGGTGTGTTCAAGGATCGATACATATCGTCTTCGTGCAAAGTTAACAATTGCATTGACTGAAGCCAAGGTCACGCAATTGTCCTAAACTCTTGTCAGAAGTGGGATTTGAACCCACGCCTCCAGAGGAGACTGCGACCTGAACGCAGCGCCTTAGACCGCTCGGCCATCCTGACGTTGAGGGCTGCAGTTTATGTCGCTCTATCTCGCTTCGACACTACTAATTACTCTACAGGAAAACGGTGTGTTCAAGGATCGATACATATCATCTTCGTGCAAAGTTAACAATTGCATTGACTGAAGCCAAGGTCATGCAATTGTCCTAAACTCTTGTCAGAAGTGGGATTTGAACTCACGCCTCCAGAGGAGACTGCGACCTGAACGCAGCGCCTTAGACCGCTCGGCCATCCTGACGTTGAGTGCTGCAGTTTATGTCGCTATATCTCGCTTCGACACTACTAATTACTCTACAGGAAAAAGGTGTGTTCAAGGATCGATACATATCGTCTTTGTGCATAGTTAACAATTGCATTGACTGAAGCCAAGGTCATGGAATTGTCCTAAACCCTTGTCAGAAGTGGGATTTGAACCCATGCCTCCAGAGGAGACTGCGACCTGAACGCAGCGCCTTAGACCGCTCGGCCATCCTGACGTTGAGTGCTGCAGTTTATGTCGCTCTATCTCGCTTCGACACTACTAATTACTCTACAGGAAAAAGGTGTGTTCAAGGATCGATACATATCATCTTCGTGCAAAGTTAACAATTGCATTGACTGAAGCCAAGGTCATGCAATTGTCCTAAACTCTTGTCAGAAGTGGGATTTAAACCCACGCCTCCAGAGGAGACTGCGACCTGAACGCAGCGCCTTAGACCGCTCGGCCATCCTGACGTTGAGTGCTGCAGTTTATGTCGCTATATCTCGCTTCGACACTACTAATTACTCTACAGGAAAAAGGTGTGTTCAAGGATCGATACATATCATCTTCGTGCAAAGTTAACAATTGCATTGACTGAAGCCAAGGTCACGCAATTGTCCTAAACTCTTGTCAGAAGTGGGATTTGAACCCACGCCTCCAGAGGAGACTGCGACCTGAACGCAGCGCCTTAGACCGCTCGGCCATCCTGACGTTGAGTGCTGCAGTTTATGCCGCTCTATCTCGCTTCGACACTACTAATTACTCTACAGGAAAAAGGTGTGTTCAAGGATTGATATATATCGTCTTTGTGCATAGTTAACAATTGCATTGACTGAAGCCAAGGTCATGCAATCGTCCTAAACCCTTGTCAGAAGTGGGATTTGAACCCACGCCTCCAGAGGAGACTGCGACCTGAACGCAGCGCCTTAGACCGCTCGGCCATCCTGACGTTGAGTGCTGCAGGTTATGTCGCTTTGTCTCGCTTCGACACTACTAATTACTCTACAGGAAAAAGGTGTGTTCAAGGATCGATACATATCGTCTTTGTGCATAGTTAACAATTGCATTGACTGAAGCCAAGGTCATGCAATTGTCCTAAACTCTTGTCAGAAGTGAGATTTGAACCCACGCCTCCAGAGGAGACTGCGACCTGAACGCAGCGCCTTAGACCGCTCGGCCATCCTGACGTTGAGTGCTGCAGTTTATGTCGCTTTGTCTCGCTTCGACACTACTAATTACTCTACAGGAAAAAGGTGTGTTCAAGGATCGATACATATCATCTTCGTGCAAAGTTAACAATTGCATTGACTGAAGCCAAGGTCATGCAATTGTCCTAAACTCTTGTCAGAAGTGGGATTTAAACCCACGCCTCCAGAGGAGACTGCGACCTGAACGCAGCGCCTTAGACCGCTCGGCCATCCTGACGTTGAGTGCTGCAGTTTATGTCGCTTTGTCTCGCTTCGACACTACTAATTACTCTACAGGAAAAAGGTGTGTTCAAGGATCGATACATATCGTCTTTGTGCATAGTTAACAATTGCATTGACTGAAGCCAAGGTCATGCAATTGTCCTGAACTCTTGTCAGAAGTGGGATTTGAACCCACACCTCCAGAGGAGAGTGCGACCTGAACGCAGCGCCTTAGACCGCTCGGCCATCCTGACGTCGAGTGCTGCAGTTTATGTCGCTATATCTCGCTTCGACACTACTAATTACTCTACAGGAAAAAGGTGTGTTCAAGGATCGATACATATCATCTTCGTGCAAAGTTAACAATTGCATTGACTGAAGCCAAGGTCACGCAATTGTCCTAAACTCTTGTCAGAAGTGGGATTTGAACCCACGCCTCCAGAGGAGACTGCGACCTGAACGCAGCGCCTTAGACCGCTCGGCCATCCTGACGTTGAGTGCTGCAGTTTATGCCGCTCTATCTCGCTTCGACACTACTAATTACTCTACAGGAAAAAGGTGTGTTCAAGGATTGATATATATCGTCTTTGTGCATAGTTAACAATTGCATTGACTGAAGCCAAGGTCATGCAATCGTCCTAAACCCTTGTCAGAAGTGGGATTTGAACCCACGCCTCCAGAGGAGACTGCGACCTGAACGCAGCGCCTTAGACCGCTCGGCCATCCTGACGTTGGGTGCTGCAGGTTATGTCGCTTTGTCTCGCTTCGACACTACTAATTACTCTACAGGAAAAAGGTGTGTTCAAGGATCGATACATATCGTCTTTGTGCATAGTTAACAATTGCATTGACTGAAGCCAAGGTCATGCAATTGTCCTAAACTCTTGTCAGAAGTGAGATTTGAACCCACGCCTCCAGAGGAGACTGCGACCTGAACGCAGCGCCTTAGACCGCTCGGCCATCCTGACGTTGAGTGCTGCAGTTTATGCCGCTCTATCTTTCTTCGACACTACTAATTACTCTACAGGAAAAAGGTGTGTTCAAGGATCGATATATATCGTCTTTGTGCATAGTTAACAATTGCATTGACTGAAGCCAAGGTCATGCAATTGTCCTAAACCCTTGTCAGAAGTGGGATTTGAACCCACGCCTCTAGAGGAGACTGCGACCTGAACGCAGCGCCTTAGACCGCTCGGCCATCCTGACGTTAAGTGCTGCAGTTTATGTCGCTCTATCTCGCTTCGACACTACTAATTACTCTACAGGAAAAAGGTGTGTTCAAGGATCGATACATATCATCTTCGTGCAAAGTTAACAATTGCATTGACTGAAGACAAGGTCATGCAATTGTCCTAAACTCTTGTCAGAAGTGGGATTTGAACCCACGCCTCCAGAGGAGACTGCGACATGAACGCAGCGCCTTAGACCGCTCGGCCATCCTGACGTTGAGTGCTGCAGTTTATGTCGCTATATCTCGCTTCGACACTATTAATTACTCTACAGGAAAAAGGTGTGTTCAAGGATCGATACATATCGTCTTCGTGCAAAGTTAACAATTGCATTGACTGAAGCCAAGGTCACGCAATTGTCCTAAACTCTTGTCAGAAGTGGGATTTGAACCCACGCCTCCAGAGGAGACTGCGACCTGAACGCAGCGCCTTAGACCGCTCGGCCATCCTGACGTTGAGGGCTGCAGTTTATGTCGCTCTATCTCGCTTCGACACTACTAATTACTCTACAGGAAAAAGGTGTGTTCAAGGATCGATACATATCATCTTCGTGCAAAGTTAACAATTGCATTGACTGAAGCCAAGGTCATGCAATTGTCCTAAACTCTTGTCAGAAGTGGGATTTGAACCCACGCCTCCAGAGGAGACTGCGACCTGAACGCAGCGCCTTAGACCGCTCGGCCATCCTGACGTTGAGTGCTGCAGTTTATGTCGCTCTATCTCGCTTCGACACTACTAATTACTCTACAGGAAAAAGGTGTGTTCAAGGATCGATACATATCATCTTCGTGCAAAGTTAACAATTGCATTGACTGAAGCCAAGGTCATGCAATTGTCCTAAACTCTTGTCAGAAGTGGGATTTAAACCCACGCCTCCAGAGGAGACTGCGACCTGAACGCAGCGCCTTAGACCGCTCGGCCATCCTGACGTTGAGTGCTGCAGTTTATGTCGCTTTGTCTCGCTTCGACACTACTAATTACTCTACAGGAAAAAGGTGTGTTCAAGGATCGATACATATCGTCTTTGTGCATAGTTAACAATTGCATTGACTGAAGCCAAGGTCATGCAATTGTCCTAAACTCTTGTCAGAAGTGGGATTTGAACCCACGCCTCCAGAGGAGAGTGCGACCTGAACGCAGCGCCTTAGACCGCTCGGCCATCCTGACGTCGAGTGCTGCAGTTTATGTCGCTATATCTCGCTTCGACACTACTAATTACTCTACAGGAAAAAGGTGTGTTCAAGGATCGATACATATCATCTTCGTGCAAAGTTAACATTTGCATTGACTGAAGCCAAGGTCACGCAATTGTCCTAAACTCTTGTCAGAAGTGGGATTTGAACCCACGCCTCCAGAGGAGACTGCGACCTGAACGCAGCGCCTTAGACCGCTCGGCCATCCTGACGTTGAGTGCTGCAGTTTATGCCGCTCTATCTCGCTTCGACACTACTAATTACTCTACAGGAAAAAGGTGTGTTCAAGGATTGATATATATCGTCTTTGTGCATAGTTAACAATTGCATTGACTGAAGCCAAGGTCATGCAATCGTCCTAAACCCTTGTCAGAAGTGGGATTTGAACCCACGCCTCCAGAGGAGACTGCGACCTGAACGCAGCGCCTTAGACCGCTCGGCCATCCTGACGTTGAGTGCTGCAGGTTATGTCGCTTTGTCTCGCTTCGACACTACTAATTACTCTACAGGAAAAAGGTGTGTTCAAGGATCGATACATATCGTCTTTGTGCATAGTTAACAATTGCATTGACTGAAGCCAAGGTCATGCAATTGTCCTAAACTCTTGTCAGAAGTGAGATTTGAACCCACGCCTCCAGAGGAGACTGCGACCTGAACGCAGCGCCTTAGACCGCTCGGCCATCCTGACGTTGAGTGCTGCAGTTTATGCCGCTCTATCTTTCTTCGACACTACTAATTACTCTACAGGAAAAAGGTGTGTTCAAGGATCGATATATATCGTCTTTGTGCATAGTTAACAATTGCATTGACTGAAGCCAAGGTCATGCAATTGTCCTAAACCCTTGTCAGAAGTGGGATTTGAACCCACGCCTCCAGAGGAGACTGCGACCTGAACGCAGCGCCTTAGACCGCTCGGCCATCCTGACGTTAAGTGCTGCAGTTTATGTCGCTCTATCTCGCTTCGACACTACTAATTACTCTACAGGAAAAAGGTGTGTTCAAGGATCGATACATATCATCTTCGTGCAAAGTTAACAATTGCATTGACTGAAGACAAGGTCATGCAATTGTCCTAAACTCTTGTCAGAAGTGGGATTTGAACCCACGCCTCCAGAGGAGACTGCGACATGAACGCAGCGCCTTAGACCGCTCGGCCATCCTGACGTTGAGTGCTGCAGTTTATGTCGCTATATCTCGCTTCGACACTATTAATTACTCTACAGGAAAAAGGTGTGTTCAAGGATCGATACATATCGTCTTCGTGCAAAGTTAACAATTGCATTGACTGAAGCCAAGGTCACGCAATTGTCCTAAACTCTTGTCAGAAGTGGGATTTGAACCCACGCCTCCAGAGGAGACTGCGACCTGAACGCAGCGCCTTAGACCGCTCGGCCATCCTGACGTTGAGGGCTGCAGTTTATGTCGCTCTATCTCGCTTCGACACTACTAATTACTCTACAGGAAAACGGTGTGTTCAAGGATCGATACATATCATCTTCGTGCAAAGTTAACAATTGCATTGACTGAAGCCAAGGTCATGCAATTGTCCTAAACTCTTGTCAGAAGTGGGATTTGAACCCACGCCTCCAGAGGAGACTGCGACCTGAACGCAGCGCCTTAGACCGCTCGGCCATCCTGACGTTGAGTGCTGCAGTTTATGTCGCTATATCTCGCTTCGACACTACTAATTACTCTACAGGAAAAAGGTGTGTTCAAGGATCGATACATATCGTCTTTGTGCATAGTTAACAATTGCATTGACTGAAGCCAAGGTCATGGAATTGTCCTAAACCCTTGTCAGAAGTGGGATTTGAACCCATGCCTCCAGAGGAGACTGCGACCTGAACGCAGCGCCTTAGACCGCTCGGCCATCCTGACGTTGAGTGCTGCAGTTTATGTCGCTCTATCTCGCTTCGACACTACTAATTACTCTACAGGAAAAAGGTGTGTTCAAGGATCGATACATATCATCTTCGTGCAAAGTTAACAATTGCATTGACTGAAGCCAAGGTCATGCAATTGTCCTAAACTCTTGTCAGAAGTGGGATTTAAACCCACGCCTCCAGAGGAGACTGCGACCTGAACGCAGCGCCTTAGACCGCTCGGCCATCCTGACGTTGAGTGCTGCAGTTTATGTCGCTATATCTCGCTTCGACACTACTAATTACTCTACAGGAAAAAGGTGTGTTCAAGGATCGATACATATCATCTTCGTGCAAAGTTAACAATTGCATTGACTGAAGCCAAGGTCACGCAATTGTCCTAAACTCTTGTCAGAAGTGGGATTTGAACCCACGCCTCCAGAGGAGACTGCGACCTGAACGCAGCGCCTTAGACCGCTCGGCCATCCTGACGTTGAGTGCTGCAGTTTATGCCGCTCTATCTCGCTTCGACACTACTAATTACTCTACAGGAAAAAGGTGTGTTCAAGGATTGATATATATCGTCTTTGTGCATAGTTAACAATTGCATTGACTGAAGCCAAGGTCATGCAATCGTCCTAAACCCTTGTCAGAAGTGGGATTTGAACCCACGCCTCCAGAGGAGACTGCGACCTGAACGCAGCGCCTTAGACCGCTCGGCCATCCTGACGTTGAGTGCTGCAGGTTATGTCGCTTTGTCTCGCTTCGACACTACTAATTACTCTACAGGAAAAAGGTGTGTTCAAGGATCGATACATATCGTCTTTGTGCATAGTTAACAATTGCATTGACTGAAGCCAAGGTCATGCAATTGTCCTAAACTCTTGTCAGAAGTGAGATTTGAACCCACGCCTCCAGAGGAGACTGCGACCTGAACGCAGCGCCTTAGACCGCTCGGCCATCCTGACGTTGAGTGCTGCAGTTTATGCCGCTCTATCTTTCTTCGACACTACTAATTACTCTACAGGAAAAAGGTGTGTTCAAGGATCGATATATATCGTCTTTGTGCATAGTTAACAATTGCATTGACTGAAGCCAAGGTCATGCAATTGTCCTAAACCCTTGTCAGAAGTGGGATTTGAACCCACGCCTCCAGAGGAGACTGCGACCTGAACGCAGCGCCTTAGACCGCTCGGCCATCCTGACTTTAAGTGCTGCAGTTTATGTCGCTCTATCTCGCTTCGACACTACTAATTACTCTACAGGAAAAAGGTGTGTTCAAGGATCGATACATATCATCTTCGTGCAAAGTTAACAATTGCATTGACTGAAGACAAGGTCATGCAATTGTCCTAAACTCTTGTCAGAAGTGGGATTTGAACCCACGCCTCCAGAGGAGACTGCGACATGAACGCAGCGCCTTAGACCGCTCGGCCATCCTGACGTTGAGTGCTGCAGTTTATGTCGCTATATCTCGCTTCGACACTATTAATTACTCTACAGGAAAAAGGTGTGTTCAAGGATCGATACATATCGTCTTCGTGCAAAGTTAACAATTGCATTGACTGAAGCCAAGGTCACGCAATTGTCCTAAACTCTTGTCAGAAGTGGGATTTGAACCCACGCATCCAGAGGAGACTGCGACCTGAACGCAGCGCCTTAGACCGCTCGGCCATCCTGACGTTGAGGGCTGCAGTTTATGTCGCTCTATCTCGCTTCGACACTACTAATTACTCTACAGGAAAAAGGTGTGTTCAAGGATCGATACATATCATCTTCGTGCAAAGTTAACAATTGCATTGACTGAAGCCAAGGTCATGCAATTGTCCTAAACTCTTGTCAGAAGTGGGATTTGAACCCACGCCTCCAGAGGAGACTGCGACCTGAACGCAGCGCCTTAGACCGCTCGGCCATCCTGACGTTGAGGGCTGCAGTTTATGTCGCTATATCTCGCTTCGACACTACTAATTACTCTACAGGAAAAAGGTGTGTTCAAGGATCGATACATATCGTCTTTGTGCATAGTTAACAATTGCATTGACTGAAGCCAAGGTCATGGAATTGTCCTAAACCCTTGTCAGAAGTGGGATTTGAACCCATGCCTCCAGAGGAGACTGCGACCTGAACGCAGCGCCTTAGACCGCTCGGCCATCCTGACGTTGAGTGCTGCAGTTTATGTCGCTCTATCTCGCTTCGACACTACTAATTACTCTACAGGAAAAAGGTGTGTTCAAGGATCGATACATATCATCTTCGTGCAAAGTTAACAATTGCATTGACTGAAGCCAAGGTCATGCAATTGTCCTAAACTCTTGTCAGAAGTGAGATTTAAACCCACGCCTCCAGAGGAGACTGCGACCTGAACGCAGCGCCTTAGACCGCTCGGCCATCCTGACGTCGAGTGCTGCAGTTTATGTCGCTTTGTCTCGCTTCGACACTACTAATTACTCTACAGGAAAAAGGTGTGTTCAAGGATCGATACATATCGTCTTTGTGCATAGTTAACAATTGCATTGACTGAAGCCAAGGTCATGCAATTGTCCTAAACCCTTGTCAGAAGTGGGATTTGAACCCACGCCTCCAGAGGAGACTGCGACCTGAACGCAGCGCCTTAGACCGCTCGGCCATCCTGACGTTGAGGGCTGCAGTTTATGTCGCTCTATCTCGCTTCGACACTACTAATTACTCTACAGGAAAAAGGTGTGTTCAAGGATCGATACATATCGTCTTTGTGCATAGTTAACAATTGCATTGACTGAAGCCAAGGTCATGGAATTGTCCTAAACCCTTGTCAGAAGTGGGATTTGAACCCACGCCTCCAGAGGAGACTGCGACCTGAACGCAGCGCCTTAGACCGCTCGGCCATCCTGACGTTGAGTGTTGCAGTTTATGTCGCTCTATCTCGCTTCGACACTACTAATTACTCTACAGGAAAAAGGTGTGTTCAAGGATCGATACATATCATCTTCGTGCAAAGTTAACAATTGCATTGACTGAAGCCAAGGTCATGCAATTGCCCTAAACTCTTGTCAGAAGTGGGATTTAAACCCACGCCTCCAGAGGAGACTGCGACCTGAACGCAGCGCCTTAGACCGCTCGGCCATCCTGACGTTGAGTGCTGCAGTTTATGTCGCTTTGTCTCGCTTCGACACTACTAATTACTCTACAGGAAAAAGGTGTGTTCAAGGATCGATACATATCGTCTTTGTGCATAGTTCACAATTGCATTGACTGAAGCCAAGGTCATGCAATTGTCCTAAACTCTTGTCAGAAGTGGGATTTGAACCCACGCCTCCAGAGGAGACTGCGACCTGAACGCAGCGCCTTAGACCGCTCGGCCATCCTGACGTTGAGTGCTGCAGTTTATGTCGCTATATCTCGCTTCGACACTACTAATTACTCTACAGGAAAAAGGTGTGTTCAAGGATCGATACATATCATCTTCGTGCAAAGTTAACAATTGCATTGACTGAAGCCAAGGTCACGCAATTGTCCTAAACTCTTGTTAGAAGTGGGATTTGAACCCACGCCTCCAGAGGAGACTGCGACCTGAACGCAGCGCCTTAGACCGCTCGGCCATCCTGACGTTGAGTGCTGCAGTTTATGTCGCTTTCTCTCGCTTCGACACTACTAATTACTCTACAGGAAAAAGGTGTGTTCAAGGATCGATACATATCGTCTTTCTGCATAGTTAACAATTGCATTGATTGAAGCCAAGGTCATGCAATTGTCCTAAACTCTTGTCAGAAGTGGGATTTGAACCCAGGCCTCCAGAGGAGACTGCGACCTGAACGCAGCGCCTTAGACCGCTCGGCCATCCTGACGTTGTGTGCTGCAGTTTATGTCGCTATATCTCGCTTCAACACTACTAATTACTCTACAGGAAAAAGGTGTGTTCAAGGATCGATACATATCGTCTTTGTGCATAGTTAACAATTGCATTGACTGAAGCCAAGGTCATGGAATTCTCCTAAACTCTTGTCAGAAGTGGGATTTGAACCCATGCCTCCAGAGGAGACTGCGACCTGAACGCAGCGCCTTAGACCGCTCGGCCATCCTGACGTTGAGTGCTGCAGTTTATGTCGCTATATCTCGCTTCGACACTACTAATTACTCTACAGGAAAAAGGTGTGTTCAAGGATCGATACATATCATCTTCGTGCAAAGTTAACAATTGCATTGACTGAAGCCAAGGTCATGCAATTGTCCTAAACTCTTGTCAGAAGTGGGATTTGAACCCACGCCTCCAGAGGAGACTGCGACCTGAACGCAGCGCCTTAGACCGCTCGGCCATCCTGACGTTGAGGGCTGCAGTTTATGTCGCTCTATCTCGCTTCGACACTACTAATTACTCTACAGGAAAAAGGTGTGTTCAAGGATCGATACATATCGTCTTTGTGCATAGTTAACAATTGCATTGACTGAAGCCAAGGTCATGCAATTGTCCTAAACTCTTGTCAGAAGTGGGATTTGAACCCACGCCTCCAGAGGAGACTGCGACCTGAACGCAGCGCCTTAGACCGCTCGGCCATCCTGACGTTGAGTGCTGCAGTTTATGCCGCTCTATCTCGCTTCGACACTACTAATTACTCTACAGGAAAAAGGTGTGTTCAAGGATCGATACATATCGTCTTTGTGCATAGTTAACAATTGCATTGACTGAAGCCAAGGTCATGCAATTGTCCTAAACCCTTGTCAGAAGTAGGATTTGAACCCACGCCTCCAGAGGAGACTGCGACCTGAACGCAGCGCCTTAGACCGCTCGGCCATCCTGACGTTGAGTGCTGCAGTTTATGTCGCTATATCTCGCTTCGACACTACTAATTACTCTACAGGAAAAAGGTGTGTTCAAGGATCGATACATATCATCTTCGTGCAAAGTTAACAATTGCATTGACTGAAGCCAAGGTCACGCAATTGTCCTAAACTCTTGTTAGAAGTGGGATTTGAACCCACGCCTCCAGAGGAGACTGCGACCTGAACGCAGCGCCTTAGACCGCTCGGCCATCCTGACGTTGAGTGCTGCAGTTTATGTCGCTATATCTCGCTTCGACACTACTAATTACTCTACAGGAAAAAGGTGTGTTCAAGGATCGATACATATCATCTTCGTGCAAAGTTAACAATTGCATTGACTGAAGCCAAGGTCATGCAATTGTCCTAAACTCTTGTCAGAAGTGGGATTTAAACCCACGCCTCCAGAGGAGACTGCGACCTGAACGCAGCGCCTTAGACCGCTCGGCCATCCTGACGTTGAGTGCTGCAGTTTATGTCGCTTTGTCTCGCTTCGACACTACTAATTACTCTACAGGAAAAAGGTGTGTTCAAGGATCGATACATATCGTCTTTGTGCATAGTTAACAATTGCATTGACTGAAGCCAAGGTCATGCAATTGTCCTAAACCCTTGTCAGAAGTGGGATTTGAACCCACGCCTCCAGAGGAGAATGCGACCTGAACGCAGCGCCTTAGACCGCTCGGCCATCCTGACGTTGAGGGCTGCAGTTTATGTCGCTCTATCTCGCTTCGACACTACTAATTACTCTACAGGAAAAAGGTGTGTTCAAGGATCGATACATATCATCTTCGTGCAAAGTTAACAATTGCATTGACTGAAGCCAAGGTCATGCAATTGTCCTAAACTCTTGTCAAAAGTAGGATTTGAACCCACGCCTCCAGAGGAGACTGCGACCTGAACGCAGCGCCTTAGACCGCTCGGCCATCCTGACGTTAAGAGCTGCAGTTTATGTCGCTATATCTCGCTTCGACACTACTAATTACTCTACAGGAAAAAGGTGTGTTCAAGGATCGATACATATCATCTTCGTGCAAAGTTAACAATTGCATTGACTGAAGCCAAGGTCATGCAATTGTCCTAAACTCTTGTCAGAAGTGGGATTTAAACCCACGCCTCCAGAGGAGACTGCGACCTGAACGCAGCGCCTTAGACCGCTCGGCCATCCTGACGTTGAGTGCTGCAGTTTATGTCGCTTTGTCTCGCTTCGACACTACTAATTACTCTACAGGAAAAAGGTGTGTTCAAGGATCGATACATATCGTCTTTGTGCATAGTTCACAATTGCATTGACTGAAGCCAAGGTCATGCAATTGTCCTAAACTCTTGTCAGAAGTGGGATTTGAACCCACGCCTCCAGAGGAGACTGCGACCTGAACGCAGCGCCTTAGACCGCTCGGCCATCCTGACGTTGAGTGCTGCAGTTTATGTCGCTCTATCTCGCTTCGACACTACTAATTACTCTACAGGAAAAAGGTGTGTTCAAGGATCGATACATATCATCTTCGTGCAAAGTTAACAATTGCATTGACTGAAGCCAAGGTCATGCAATTGTCCTAAACTCTTGTCAGAAGTGGGATTTGAACGCACGCCTCCAGAGGAGACTGCTACCTGAACGCAGCGCCTTAGACCGCTCGGCCATCCTGACGTTGAGGGCTGCAGTTTATGTCGCTCTATCTCGCTTCGACACTACTAATTACTCTACAGGAAAAAGGTGTGTTCAAGGATCGATACATATCGTCTTTGTGCATAGTTAACAATTGCATTGACTGAAGCCAAGGTCATGCAATTGTCCTAAACTCTTGTCAGAAGTGGGATTTGAACCCACGCCTCCAGAGGAGACTGCGACCTGAACGCAGCGCCTTAGACCGCTCGGCCATCCTGACGTTGAGTGCTGCAGTTTATGCCGCTCTATCTCGCTTCGACACTACTAATTACTCTACAGGAAAAAGGTGTGTTCAAGGATCGATATATATCGTCTTTGTGCATAGTTAACAATTGCATTGACTGAAGCCAAGGTCATGCAATTGTCCTAAACCCTTGTCAGAAGTAGGATTTGAACCCACGCCTCCAGAGGAGACTGCGACCTGAACGCAGCGCCTTAGACCGCTCGGCCATCCTGACGTTGAGTGCTGCAGTTTATGTCGCTCTATCTCGCTTCGACACTACTAATTACTCTACAGGAAAAAGGTGTGTTCAAGGATCGATACATATCATCTTCGTGCAAAGTTAACAATTGCATTGACTGAAGCCAAGGTCATGCAATTGTCCTAAACTCTTGTCAGAAGTGGGATTTAAACACACGCCTCCAGAGGAGACTGCGACCTGAACGCAGCGCCTTAGACCGCTCGGCCATCCTGACGTTGAGTGCTGCAGTTTATGTCGCTTTGTCTCGCTTCGACACTACTAATTACTCTACAGGAAAAAGGTGTGTTCAAGGATCGATACATATCGTCTTTGTGCATAGTTCACAATTGCATTGACTGAAGCCAAGGTCATGCAATTGTCCTAAACTCTTGTCAGAAGTTGGATTTGAACCCACGCCTGCGAGGAGACTGCGACCTGAACGCAGCGCCTTAGACCGCTCGGCCATCCTAACGTTGAGTGCTGCAGTTTATGTCGCTATATCTCGCTTCGACACTACTAATTACTCTACAGGAAAAAGGTGTGTTCAAGGATCGATACATATCATCTTCGTGCAAAGTTAACAATTGCATTGACTGAAGCCAAGGTCACGCAATTGTCCTAAACTCTTGTTAGAAGTGGGATTTGAACCCACGCCTCCAGAGGAGACTGCGACCTGAACGCAGCGCCTTAGACCGCTCGGCCATCCTGACGTTGAGTGCTGCAGTTTATGTCGCTATATCTGGCTTCGACACTACTAATTACTCTACAGGAAAAAGGTGTGTTCAAGGATCGATACATATCATCTTCGTGCAAAGTTAACAATTGCATTGACTGAAGCCAAGGTCACGCAATTGTCCTAAACTCTTGTCAGAAGTGGGATTTGAACCCACGCCTCCAGAGGAGACTGCGACCTGAACGCAGCGCCTTAGACCGCTCGGCCATCCTGACGTTGAGTGCTGCAGTTTATGTCGCTTTGTCTCGCTTCGACACTACTAATTACTCTACAGGAAAAAGGTGTGTTCAAGGATCGATACATATTGTCTTTCTGCATAGTTAACAATTGCATTGATTGAAGCCAAGGTCATGCAATTGTCCTAAACTCTTGTCAGAAGTGGGATTTGAACCCACGCCTCCAGAGGAGACTGCGACCTGAACGCAGCGCCTTAGACCGCTCGGACATCCTGACGTTGAGTGCTACAGTTTATGCCGCTCTATCTCGCTTCGACACTACTAATTACTCTACAGGAAAAAGGTGTGTTCAAGGATTGATATATATCGTCTTTGTGCATAGTTAACAATTGCATTGACTGAAGCCAAGGTCATGCAATGGTCCTAAACCCTTGTCAGAAGTGGGATTTAAACCCACGCCTCCAAAGGAGACTGCGACCTGAACGCAGCGCCTTAGACCGCTCGGCCATCCTGACGTTGAGTGCTGCAGTTTATGTCGCTTTGTCTCGCTTCGACACTACTAATTACTCTACAGGAAAAAGGTGTGTTCAAGGATCGATACATATCATCTTCGTGCAAAGTTAACAATTGCATTGACTGAAGCCAAGGTCATGCAATTGTCCTAAACTCTTGTCAGAAGTGGGATTTAAACCCACGCCTCCAAAGGAGACTGCGACCTGTACGCAGCGCCTTAGACCGCTCGGCCATCCTGACGTTGAGTGCTGCAGTTTATGTCGCTTTGTCTCGCTTCGACACTACTAATTACTCTACAGGAAAAAGGTGTGTTCAAGGATCGATACATATCGTCTTTGTGCATAGTTCACAATTGCATTGACTGAAGCCAAGGTCATGCAATTGTCCTAAACTCTTGTCAGAAGTGGGATTTGAACCCACGCCTCCAGAGGAGACTGCGACCTGAACGCAGCGCCTTAGACCGCTCGGCCATCCTGACGTTGAGTGCTGCAGTTTATGTCGCTATATCTCGCTTCGACACTACTAATTACTCTACAGGAAAAAGGTGTGTTCAAGGATCGATACATATCATCTTCGTGCAAAGTTAACAATTGCATTGACTGAAGCCAAGGTCACGCAATTGTCCTAAACTCTTGTCAGAAGTGGGATTTGAACCCACGCCTCCAGAGGAGACTGCGACCTGAACGCAGCGCCTTAGACCGCTCGGCCATCCTGACGTTGAGTGCTGCAGTTTATGTCGCTTTGTCTCGCTTCGACACTACTAATTACTCTACAGGAAAAAGTGTGTTCAAGGATCGATACATATCGTCTTTCTGCATAGTTAACAATTGCATTGATTGAAGCCAAGGTCATGCAATTGTCCTAAACTCTTGCTAGAAGTGGGATTTGAACCCACGCCTCCAGAGGAGACTGCGACCTGAACGCAGCGCCTTAGACCGCTCGGCCATCCTGACGTTGAGTGCTGCAGTTTATGCCGCTCTATCTCGCTTCGACACTACTAATTACTCTACAGGAAAAAGGTGTGTTCAAGGAATGATATATATCGTCTTTGTGCATAGTTAACAATTGCATTGACTGAAGCCAAGGTCATGCAATTGTCCTAAACCCTTGTCAGAAGTGGGATTTGAACCCACGCCTTCAGAGGAGACTGCGACCTGAACGCAGCGCCTTAGACCGCTCGGCCATCCTGACGTTGAGTGCTGCAGTTTATACCGCTCTATCTCGCTTCGACACTACTGATTACTCTACAGGAAAAAGGTGTGTTCAAGGATCGATACATATCGTCTTTGTGCATAGTTAACAATTGCATTGACTGAAGCCAAGGTCATGCAATTGTCCTAAACTCTTGTCAGAAGTGGGATTTGAACCCACGCCTCCAGAGGAGACTGCGACCTGAACGCAGCGCCTTAGACCGCTCGGCCATCCTGACGTTGAGGGCTGCAGTTTATGTCGCTATATCTCGCTTCGACACTACTAATTACTCTACAGGAAAAAGGTGTGTTCAAGGATCGATACATATCATCTTCGTGCAAAGTTAACAATTGCATTGACTGAAGCCAAGGTCATGCAATTGTCCTAAACTCTTGTCAGAAGTGGGATTTGAACCCACGCCTCCAGAGGAGACTGCGACCTGAACGCAGCGCCTTAGACCGCTCGGCCATCCTGACGTTGAGTGCTGCAGTTTATGTCGCTATATCTCGCTTCGACACTACTAATTACTCTACAGGAAAAAGGTGTGTTCAAGGATCGATACATATCGTCTTTGTGCATAGTTAACAATTGCATTGACTGAAGCCAAGGTCATGGAATTGTCCTAAACCTTTGTCAGAAGTGGGATTTGAACCCACGCCTCCAGAGGAGACTGCGACCTGAACGCAGCGCCTTAGACCGCTCGGCCATCCTGACGTTGAGTGCTGCAGTTTATGTCGCTCTATCTCACTTCGACACTACTAATTACTCTACAGGAAAAAGGTGTGTTCAAGGATCGATACATATCATCTTCGTGCAAAGTTAACAATTGCATTGACTGAAGCCAAGGTCACGCAATTGTCCTAAACTCTTGTCAGAAGTGGGATTTTGCGCTGCGTTCAGGTCGCAGTCTCCTCTGGAGGCGTGGGTTCAAATCCCACTTCTGACAAGAGTTTAGGACAATTGCATGACCTTGGCTTCAATCAATGCAATTGTTAACTATGCAGAAAGACGATATGTATCGATCCTTGAACACACTTTTTCCTGTAGAGTAATTAGACCGCTCGGCCATCCTGACGTTGAGTGCTACAGTTTATGCCGCTCTATCTCGCTTCGACACTACTAATTACTCTACAGGAAAAAGGTGTGTTCAAGGATTGATATATATCGTCTTTGTGCATAGTTAACAATTGCATTGACTGAAGCCAAGGTCATGCAATTGTCCTAAACCCTTGTCAGAAGTGGGATTTGAACCCACGCCTCCAGAGGAGACTGCGACCTGAACGCAGCGCCTTAGACCGCTCGGCCATCCTGACGTTGGGTGCTGCAGTTTATGTCACTCTATCTCGCTTCGACACTACTAATTACTCTACAGGAAAAAGGTGTGTTCAAGGATCGATACATATCGTCTTTGTGCATAGTTAACAATTGCATTGACTGAAGCCAAGGTCATGCAATTGTCCTAAACTCTTGTCAGAAGTGGGATTTGAACCCACGCCTCGAGAGGAGACTGCGACCTGAATGCAGCGCCTTAGACCGCTCGGCCATCCTGACGTTAAGTGCTGCAGTTTATGCCGCTCTATCTCTCTTCGACACTACTAATTACTCTACAGGGAAAAGGTGTGTTCAAGGATCGATACATATCGTCTTTGTGCATAGTTAACAATTGCATTGACTGAAGCCAAGGTCATGGAATTGTCCTAAACCCTTGTCAGAAGTGGGATTTGAACCCACGCCTCCAGAGGAGACTGCGACCTGAACGCAGCGCCTTAGACCGCTCGGCCATCCTGACGTTGAGTGCTACAGTTTATGCCGCTCTATCTCGCTTCGACACTACTAATTACTCTACAGGAAAAAGGTGTGTTCAAGGATTGATACATATCGTCTTTGTGCATAGTTAACAATTGCATTGACTGAAGCCAAGGTCATGCAATTGTCCTAAACCCTTGTCAGAAGTGGGATTTGAACCCACGCCTCCAGAGGAGACTGCGACCTGAACGCAGCGCCTTAGACCGCTCGGCCATCCTGACGTTGAGTGCTGCAGTTTATGTCGCTCTATCTTGCTTCGACACTACTAATTACTCTACAGGAAAAAGGTGTGTTCAAGGATCGATACATATCATCTTCGTGCAAAGTTAACAATTGCATTGACTGAAGCCAAGGTCATGCAATTGTCCTAAACTCTTGTCAGAAGTGGGATTTGAACCCACGCCTCCAGAGGAGACTGCGACCTGAACGCAGCGCCTTAGACCGCTCGGCCATCCTGACGTTGAGTGCTGCAGTTTATGTCGCTTTGTCTCGCTTCGACACTACTAATTACTCTACAGGAAAAAGGTGTGTTCAAGGATCGATACATATCGTCTTTCTGCATAGTTAACAATTGCATTGATTGAAGCCAAGGTCATGCAATTGTCCTAAACTCTTGTCAGAAGTGGGATTTGAACCCACGCCTCCAGAGGAGACTGCGACCTGAACGCAGCGCCTTAGACCGCTCGGCCATCCTGACGTTGAGTGCTGCAGTTTATGTCGCTCTATCTCGCTTCGACACTACTAATTACTCTACAGGAAAAAGGTGTGTTCAAGGATCGATACATATCGTCTTTGTGCATAGTTAACAATTGCATTGACTGAAGCCAAGGTCATGCAATTGTCCTAAACTCTTGTCAGAAGTGGGATTTGAACCCACGCCTCCAGAGGAGACTGCGACCTGAACGCAGCGCCTTAGACCGCTCGGCCATCCTGACGTTAAGTGCTGCAGTTTATGCCGCTCTATCTCTCTTCGACACTACTAATTACTCTACAGGGAAAAGGTGTGTTCAAGGATCGATACATATCGTCTTTGTGCATAGTTAACAATTGCATTGACTTATCCAAGGTCATGGAATTGTCCTAAACCCTTGTCAGAAGTGGGATTTGAACCCACGCCTCCAGAGGAGACTGCGACCTGAACGCAGCGCCTTGGACCGCTCGGCCATCCTGACGTTGAGTGCTGCAGTTTATGTCGCTATATCTCGCTTCGACACTACTAATTACTCTACAGGAAAAAGGTGTGTTCAAGGATCGATACATATCATCTTCGTGCAAAGTTAACAATTGCATTGACTGAAGCCAAGGTCACGCAATTGTCCTAAACTCTTGTCAGAAGTGGGATTTGAACCCACGCCTCCAGAGGAGACTGCGACCTGAACGCAGCGCCTTAGACCGCTCGGCCATCCTGACGTTGAGTGCTGCAGTTTATGTCGCTTTGTCTCGCTTCGACACTACTAATTACTCTACAGGAAAAAGGTGTGTTCAAGGATCGATACATATCGTCTTTGTGCATAGTTAACAATTGCATTGACTGAAGCCAAGGTCATGCAATTGTCCTAAACTCTTGTCAGAAGTGGGATTTGAACCCACGCCTCCAGAGGAGACTGCGACCTGAACGCAGCGCCTTAGACCGCTCGGCCATCCTGACGTTGAATGCTGAAGTTTATGTCGCTCTATATCGCTTCGACACTACTAATTACTCTACAGGAAAAAGGTGTGTTCAAGGATCGATACATATCATCTTCGTGCAAAGTTAACAATTGCATTGACTGAAGCCAAGGTCATGCAATTGTCCTAAACTCTTGTCAGAAGTGGGATTTGAACCCACGCCTCCAGAGGAGACTGCGACCTGAACGCAGCGCCTTAGACCGCTCGGCCATCCTGACGTTAAGTGCTGCAGTTTATGCCGCTCTATCTCTCTTCGACACTACTAATTACTCTACAGGGAAAAGGTGTGTTCAAGGATCGATACATATCGTCTTTGTGCATAGTTAACAATTGCATTGACTGAAGCCAAGGTCATGGAATTGTCCTAAACCCTTGTCAGAAGTGGGATTTGAACCCACGCCTCCAGAGGAGACTGCGACCTGAACGCAGCGCCTTAGACCGCTCGGCCATCCTGACGTTGAGTGCTGCAGTTTATGTCGCTATATCTCGCTTCGACACTACTAATTACTCTACAGGAAAAAGGTGTGTTCAAGGATCGATACATATCATCTTCGTGCAAAGTTAACAATTGCATTGACTGAAGCCAAGGTCACGCAATTGTCCTAAACTCTTGTCAGAAGTGGGATTTGAACCCACGCCTCCAGAGGAGACTGCGACCTGAACGCAGCGCCTTAGACCGCTCGGCCATCCTGACGTTGAGTGCTGCAGTTTATGTCGCTTTGTCTCGCTTCGACACTACTAATTACTCTACAGGAAAAAGGTGTGTTCAAGGATCGATACATATCGTCTTTCTGCATAGTTAACAATTGCATTGATTGAAGCCAAGGTCATGCAATTGTCCTAAACTCTTGTCAGAAGTGGGATTTGAACCCACGCCTCCAGAGGAGACTGCGACCTGAACGCAGCGCCTTAGACCGCTCGGCCATCCTGACGTTGAGTGCTGCAGTTTATGTCGCTCTATCTCGCTTCGACACTACTAATTACTCTACAGGAAAAAGGTGTGTTCAAGGATCGATACATATCATCTTCGTGCAAAGTTAACAATTGCATTGACTGAAGCCAAGGTCATGCAATTGTCCTAAACTCTTGTCAGAAGTGGGATTTGAACCCAAGCCTCCAGAGGAGACTGCGACCTGAACGCAGCGCCTTAGACCGCTCGGCCATCCTGACGTTGAGTGCTGCAGTTTATGTCGCTTTGTCTCGCTTCGACACTACTAATTACTCTACAGGAAAAAGGTGTGTTCAAGGATCGATACATATCGTCTTTGTGCATAGTTAACAATTGCATTGACTGAAGCCAAGGTCATGCAATTGTCCTAAACCCTTGTCAGAAGTGGGATTTGAACCCACGCCTCCAGAGGAGACTGCGACCTGAACGCAACGCCTTAGACCGCTCGGCCATCCTGACGTTGAGTGCTGCAGTTTATGTCGCTTTGTCTCGCTTCGACACTACTAATTACTCTACAGGAAAAAGGTGTGTTCAAGGATCGATACATATCGTCTTTGTGCATAGTTAACAATTGCATTGACTGAAGCCAAGGTCATGCAATTGTCCTAAACTCTTGTCAGAAGTGGGATTTGAACCCACGCCTCCAGAGGAGACTGTGACCTGAACGCAGCGCCTTAGACCGCTCGGCCATCCTGACGTTAAGTGCTGCAGTTTATGCCGCTCTATCTCTCTTCGACACTACTAATTACTCTACAGGAAAAAGGTGTGTTCAAGGATCGATACATATCATCTTCGTGCAAAGTTAACAATTGCATTGACTGAAGCCAAGGTCATGCAATTGTCCTAAACTCTTGTCAGAAGTGGGATTTGAACCCACGCCTCCAGAGGAGACTGCGACCTGAACGCAGCGCCTTAGACCGCTCGGCCATCCTGACGTTGAGTGCTGCAGTTTATGTCGCTATATCTCGCTTCGACACTACTAATTACTCTACAGGAAAAAGGTGTGTTCAAGGATCGATACATATCGTCTTTGTGCATAGTTAACAATTGCATTGACTGAAGCCAAGGTCATGGAATTGTCCTAAACCTTTGTCAGAAGTGGGATTTGAACCCACGCCTCCAGAGGAGACTGCGACCTGAACGCAGCGCCTTAGACCGCTCGGCCATCCTGACGTTGAGTGCTGCAGTTTATGTCGCTCTATCGCACTTCGACACTACTAATTACTCTACAGGAAAAAGGTGTGTTCAAGGATCGATACATATCATCTTCGTGCAAAGTTAACAATTGCATTGACTGAAGCCAAGGTCACGCAATTGTCCTAAACTCTTGTCAGAAGTGGGATTTTGCGCTGCGTTCAGGTCGCAGTCTCCTCTGGAGGCGTGGGTTCAAATCCCACTTCTGACAAGAGTTTAGGACAATTGCATGACCTTGGCTTCAATCAATGCAATTGTTAACTATGCAGAAAGACGATATGTATCGATCCTTGAACACACTTTTTCCTGTAGAGTAATTAGACCGCTCGGCCATCCTGACGTTGAGTGCTACAGTTTATGCCGCTCTATCTCGCTTCGACACTACTAATTACTCTACAGGAAAAAGGTGTGTTCAAGGATTGATATATATCGTCTTTGTGCATAGTTAACAATTGCATTGACTGAAGCCAAGGTCATGCAATTGTCCTAAACCCTTGTCAGAAGTAGGATTTGAACCCACGCCTCCAGAGGAGACTGCGACCTGAACGCAGCGCCTTAGACCGCTCGGCCATCCTGACGTTGGGTGCTGCAGTTTATGTCGCTCTATCTCGCTTCGACACTACTAATTACTCTACAGGAAAAAGGTGTGTTCAAGGATCGATACATATCGTCTTTGTGCATAGTTAACAATTGCATTGACTGAAGCCAAGGTCATGCAATTGTCCTAAACTCTTGTCAGAAGTGGGATTTGAACCCACGCCTCGAGAGGAGACTGCGACCTGAATGCAGCGCCTTAGACCGCTCGGCCATCCTGACGTTAAGTGCTGCAGTTTATGCCGCTCTATCTCTCTTCGACACTACTAATTACTCTACAGGGAAAAGGTGTGTTCAAGGATCGATACATATCGTCTCTGTGCATAGTTAACAATTGCATTGACTGAAGCCAAGGTCATGGAATTGTCCTAAACCCTTGTCAGAAGTGGGATTTGAACCCACGCCTCCAGAGGAGACTGCGACCTGAACGCAGCGCCTTAGACCGCTCGGCCATCCTGACGTTGAGTGCTACAGTTTATGCCGCTCTATCTCGCTTCGACACTACTAATTACTCTACAGGAAAAAGGTGTGTTCAAGGATTGATACATATCGTCTTTGTGCATAGTTAACAATTGCATTGACTGAAGCCAAGGTCATGCAATTGTCCTAAACCCTTGTCAGAAGTGGGATTTGAACCCACGCCTCCAGAGGAGACTGCGACCTGAACGCAGCGCCTTAGACCGCTCGGCCATCCTGACGTTGAGTGCTGCAGTTTATGTCGCTCTATCTTGCTTCGACACTACTAATTACTCTACAGGAAAAAGGTGTGTTCAAGGATCGATACATATCATCTTCGTGCAAAGTTAACAATTGCATTGACTGAAGCCAAGGTCATGCAATTGTCCTAAACTCTTGTCAGAAGTGGGATTTGAACCCACGCCTCCAGAGGAGACTGCGACCTGAACGCAGCACCTTAGACCACTCGGCCATCCTGACGTTGAGTGCTGCAGTTTATGTCGCTTTGTCTCGCTTCGACACTACTAATTACTCTACAGGAAAAAGGTGTGTTCAAGGATCGATACATATCGTCTTTCTGCATAGTTAACAATTGCATTGATTGAAGCCAAGGTCATGCAATTGTCCTAAACTCTTGTCAGAAGTGGGATTTGAACCCACGCCTCCAGAGAAGACTGCGACCTGAACGCAGCGCCTTAGACCGCTCGGCCATCCTGACGTTGAGTGCTGCAGTTTATGTCGCTCTATCTCGCTTCGACACTACTAATTACTCTACAGGAAAAAGGTGTGTTCAAGGATCGATACATATCGTCTTTGTGCATAGTTAACAATTGCATTGACTGAAGCCAAGGTCATGCAATTGTCCTAAACTCTTGTCAGAAGTGGGATTTGAACCCACGCCTCCAGAGGAGACTGCGACCTGAACGCAGCGCCTTAGACCGCTCGGCCATCCTGACGTTAAGTGCTGCAGTTTATGCCGCTCTATCTCTCTTCGACACTACTAATTACTCTACAGGGAAAAGGTGTGTTCAAGGATCGATACATATCGTCTTTGTGCATAGTTAACAATTGCATTGACTGATCCAAGGTCATGGAATTGTCCTAAACCCTTGTCAGAAGTGGGATTTGAACCCACGCCTCCAGAGGAGACTGCGACCTGAACGCAGCGCCTTAGACCGCTCGGCCATCCTGACGTTGAGTGCTGCAGTTTATGTCGCTATATCTCGCTTCGACACTACTAATTACTCTACAGGAAAAAGGTGTGTTCAAGGATCGATACATATCATCTTCGTGCAAAGTTAACAATTGCATTGACTGAAGCCAAGGTCACGCAATTGTCCTAAACTCTTGTCAGAAGTGGGATTTGAACCCACGCCTCCAGAGGAGACTGCGACCTGAACGCAGCGCCTTAGACCGCTCGGCCATCCTGACGTTGAGTGCTGCAGTTTATGTCGCTTTGTCTCGCTTCGACACTACTAATTACTCTACAGGAAAAAGGTGTGTTCAAGGATCGATACATATCGTCTTTCTGCATAGTTAACAATTGCATTGATTGAAGCCAAGGTCATGCAATTGTCCTAAACTCTTGTCAGAAGTGGGATTTGAACCCACGCCTCCAGAGGAGACTGCGACCTGAACGCAGCGCCTTAGACCGCTCGGCCATCCTGACGTTGAGTGCTGCAGTTTATGTCGCTCTATCTCGCTTCGACACTACTAATTACTCTACAGGAAAAAGGTGTGTTCAAGGATCGATACATATCATCTTCGTGCAAAGTTAACAATTGCATTGACTGAAGCCAAGGTCATGCAATTGTCCTAAACTCTTGTCAGAAGTGGGATTTGAACCCAAGCCTCCAGAGGAGACTGCGACCTGAACGCAGCGCCTTAGACCGCTCGGCCATCCTGACGTTGAGTGCTGCAGTTTATGTCGCTTTGTCTCGCTTCGACACTACTAATTACTCTACAGGAAAAAGGTGTGTTCAAGGATCGATACATATCGTCTTTGTGCATAGTTAACAATTGCATTGACTGAAGCCAAGGTCATGCAATTGTCCTAAACCCTTGTCAGAAGTGGGATTTGAACCCACGCCTCCAGAGGAGACTGCGACCTGAACGCAACGCCTTAGACCGCTCGGCCATCCTGACGTTGAGTGCTGCAGTTTATGTCGCTTTGTCTCGCTTCGACACTACTAATTACTCTACAGGAAAAAGGTGTGTTCAAGGATCGATACATATCGTCTTTGTGCATAGTTAACAATTGCATTGACTGAAGCCAAGGTCATGCAATTGTCCTAAACTCTTGTCAGAAGTGGGATTTGAACCCACGCCTCCAGAGGAGACTGTGACCTGAACGCAGCGCCTTAGACCGCTCGGCCATCCTGACGTTAAGTGCTGCAGTTTATGCCGCTCTATCTCTCTTCGACACTACTAATTACTCTACAGGAAAAAGGTGTGTTCAAGGATCGATACATATCATCTTCGTGCAAAGTTAACAATTGCATTGACTGAAGCCAAGGTCATGCAATTGTCCTAAACTCTTGTCAGAAGTGGGATTTGAACCCACGCCTCCAGAGGAGACTGCGACCTGAACGCAGCGCCTTAGACCGCTCGGCCATCCTGACGTTGAGTGCTGCAGTTTATGTCGCTATATCTCGCTTCGACACTACTAATTACTCTACAGGAAAAAGGTGTGTTCAAGGATCGATACATATCGTCTTTGTGCATAGTTAACAATTGCATTGACTGAAGCCAAGGTCATGGAATTGTCCTAAACCTTTGTCAGAAGTGGGATTTGAACCCACGCCTCCAGAGGAGACTGCGACCTGAACGCAGCGCCTTAGACCGCTCGGCCATCCTGACGTTGAGTGCTGCAGTTTATGTCGCTCTATCGCACTTCGACACTACTAATTACTCTACAGGAAAAAGGTGTGTTCAAGGATCGATACATATCATCTTCGTGCAAAGTTAACAATTGCATTGACTGAAGCCAAGGTCACGCAATTGTCCTAAACTCTTGTCAGAAGTGGGATTTTGCGCTGCGTTCAGGTCGCAGTCTCCTCTGGAGGCGTGGGTTCAAATCCCACTTCTGACAAGAGTTTAGGACAATTGCATGACCTTGGCTTCAATCAATGCAATTGTTAACTATGCAGAAAGACGATATGTATCGATCCTTGAACACACTTTTTCCTGTAGAGTAATTAGACCGCTCGGCCATCCTGACGTTGAGTGCTACAGTTTATGCCGCTCTATCTCGCTTCGACACTACTAATTACTCTACAGGAAAAAGGTGTGTTCAAGGATTGATATATATCGTCTTTGTGCATAGTTAACAATTGCATTGACTGAAGCCAAGGTCATGCAATTGTCCTAAACCCTTGTCAGAAGTGGGATTTGAACCCACGCCTCCAGAGGAGACTGCGACCTGAACGCAGCGCCTTAGACCGCTCGGCCATCCTGACGTTGGGTGCTGCAGTTTATGTCGCTCTATCTCGCTTCGACACTACTAATTACTCTACAGGAAAAAGGTGTGTTCAAGGATCGATACATATCGTCTTTGTGCATAGTTAACAATTGCATTGACTGAAGCCAAGGTCATGCAATTGTCCTAAACTCTTGTCAGAAGTGGGATTTGAACCCACGCCTCGAGAGGAGACTGCGACCTGAATGCAGCGCCTTAGACCGCTCGGCCATCCTGACGTTAAGTGCTGCAGTTTATGCCGCTCTATCTCTCTTCGACACTACTAATTACTCTACAGGGAAAAGGTGTGTTCAAGGATCGATACATATCGTCTCTGTGCATAGTTAACAATTGCATTGACTGAAGCCAAGGTCATGGAATTGTCCTAAACCCTTGTCAGAAGTGGGATTTGAACCCACGCCTCCAGAGGAGACTGCGACCTGAACGCAGCGCCTTAGACCGCTCGGCCATCCTGACGTTGAGTGCTACAGTTTATGCCGCTCTATCTCGCTTCGACACTACTAATTACTCTACAGGAAAAAGGTGTGTTCAAGGATTGATACATATCGTCTTTGTGCATAGTTAACAATTGCATTGACTGAAGCCAAGGTCATGCAATTGTCCTAAACCCTTGTCAGAAGTGGGATTTGAACCCACGCCTCCAGAGGAGACTGCGACCTGAACGCAGCGCCTTAGACCGCTCGGCCATCCTGACGTTGAGTGCTGCAGTTTATGTCGCTCTATCTTGCTTCGACACTACTAATTACTCTACAGGAAAAAGGTGTGTTCAAGGATCGATACATATCATCTTCGTGCAAAGTTAACAATTGCATTGACTGAAGCCAAGGTCATGCAATTGTCCTAAACTCTTGTCAGAAGTGGGATTTGAACCCACGCCTCCAGAGGAGACTGCGACCTGAACGCAGCACCTTAGACCACTCGGCCATCCTGACGTTGAGTGCTGCAGTTTATGTCGCTTTGTCTCGCTTCGACACTACTAATTACTCTACAGGAAAAAGGTGTGTTCAAGGATCGATACATATCGTCTTTCTGCATAGTTAACAATTGCATTGATTGAAGCCAAGGTCATGCAATTGTCCTAAACTCTTGTCAGAAGTGGGATTTGAACCCACGCCTCCAGAGAAGACTGCGACCTGAACGCAGCGCCTTAGACCGCTCGGCCATCCTGACGTTGAGTGCTGCAGTTTATGTCGCTCTATCTCGCTTCGACACTACTAATTACTCTACAGGAAAAAGGTGTGTTCAAGGATCGATACATATCGTCTTTGTGCATAGTTAACAATTGCATTGACTGAAGCCAAGGTCATGCAATTGTCCTAAACTCTTGTCAGAAGTGGGATTTGAACCCACGCCTCCAGAGGAGACTGCGACCTGAACGCAGCGCCTTAGACCGCTCGGCCATCCTGACGTTAAGTGCTGCAGTTTATGCCGCTCTATCTCTCTTCGACACTACTAATTACTCTACAGGGAAAAGGTGTGTTCAAGGATCGATACATATCGTCTTTGTGCATAGTTAACAATTGCATTGACTGATCCAAGGTCATGGAATTGTCCTAAACCCTTGTCAGAAGTGGGATTTGAACCCACGCCTCCAGAGGAGACTGCGACCTGAACGCAGCGCCTTAGACCGCTCGGCCATCCTGACGTTGAGTGCTGCAGTTTATGTCGCTATATCTCGCTTCGACACTACTAATTACTCTACAGGAAAAAGGTGTGTTCAAGGATCGATACATATCATCTTCGTGCAAAGTTAACAATTGCATTGACTGAAGCCAAGGTCACGCAATTGTCCTAAACTCTTGTCAGAAGTGGGATTTGAACCCACGCCTCCAGAGGAGACTGCGACCTGAACGCAGCGCCTTAGACCGCTCGGCCATCCTGACGTTGAGTGCTGCAGTTTATGTCGCTCTATCTCGCTTCGACACTACTAATTACTCTACAGGAAAAAGGTGTGTTCAAGGATCGATACATATCGTCTTTGTGCATAGTTAACAATTGCATTGACTGAAGCCAAGGTCATGCAATTGTCCTAAACTCTTGTCAGAAGTGGGATTTGAACCCACGCCTCCAGAGGAGACTGCGACCTGAACGCAGCGCCTTAGACCGCTCGGCCATCCTGACGTTAAGTGCTGCAGTTTATGCCGCTCTATCTCTCTTCGACACTACTAATTACTCTACAGGGAAAAGGTGTGTTCAAGGATCGATACATATCGTCTTTGTGCATAGTTAACAATTGCATTGACTGATCCAAGGTCATGGAATTGTCCTAAACCCTTGTCAGAAGTGGGATTTGAACCCACGCCTCCAGAGGATACTGCGACCTGAACGCAGCGCCTTAGACCGCTCGGCCATCCTGACGTTGAGTGCTGCAGTTTATGTCGCTATATCTCGCTTCGACACTACTAATTACTCTACAGGAAAAAGGTGTGTTCAAGGATCGATACATATCATCTTCGTGCAAAGTTAACAATTGCATTGACTGAAGCCAAGGTCACGCAATTGTCCTAAACTCTTGTCAGAAGTGGGATTTGAACCCACGCCTCCAGAGGAGACTGCGACCTGAATGCAGCGCCTTAGACCGCTCGGCCATCCTGACGTTGAGTGCTGCAGTTTATGTCGCTTTGTCTCGCTTCGACACTACTAATTACTCTACAGGAAAAAGGTGTGTTCAAGGATCGATACATATCGTCTTTCTGCATAGTTAACAATTGCATTGATTGAAGCCAAGGTCATGCAATTGTCCTAAACTCTTGTCAGAAGTGGGATTTGAACCCACGCCTCCAGAGGAGACTGCGACCTGAACGCAGCGCCTTAGACCGCTCGGCCATCCTGACGTTGAATGCTGAAGTTTATGTCGCTCTATCTCGCTTCGACACTACTAATTACTCTACAGGAAAAAGGTGTGTTCAAGGATCGATACATATCATCTTCGTGCAAAGTTAACAATTGCATTGACTGAAGCCAAGGTCATGCAATTGTCCTAAACTCTTGTCAGAAGTGGGATTTGAACCCACGCCTCCAGAGGAGACTGCGACCTGAACGCAGCGCCTTAGACCGCTCGGCCATCCTGACGTTAAGTGCTGCAGTTTATGCCGCTCTTTCTCTCTTCGACACTACTAATTACTCTACAGGGAAAAGGTGTGTTCAAGGATCGATACATATCGTCTTTGTGCATAGTTAACAATTGCATTGACTGAAGCCAAGGTCATGGAATTGTCCTAAACCCTTGTCAGAAGTGGGATTTGAACCCACGCCTCCAGAGGAGACTGCGACCTGAACGCAGCGCCTTAGACCGCTCGGCCATCCTGACGTTGAGTGCTGCAGTTTATGTCGCTATATCTCGCTTCGACACTACTAATTACTCTACAGGAAAAAGGTGTGTTCAAGGATCGATACATATCATCTTCGTGCAAAGTTAACAATTGCATTGACTGAAGCCAAGGTCACGCAATTGTCCTAAACTCTTGTCAGAAGTGGGATTTGAACCCACGCCTCCAGAGGAGACTGCGACCTGAACGCAGCGCCTTAGACCGCTCGGCCATCCTGACGTTGAGTGCTGCAGTTTATGTCGCTTTGTCTCGCTTCGACACTACTAATTACTCTACAGGAAAAAGGTGTGTTCAAGGATCGATACATATCGTCTTTCTGCATAGTTAACAATTGCATTGATTGAAGCCAAGGTCATGCAATTGTCCTAAACTCTTGTCAGAAGTGGGATTTGAACCCATGCCTCCAGAGGAGACTGCGACCTGAACGCAGCGCCTTAGACCGCTCGGCCATCCTGACGTTGAGTGCTGCAGTTTATGTCGCTCTATCTCGCTTCGACACTACTAATTACTCTACAGGAAAAAGGTGTGTTCAAGGATCGATACATATCATCTTCGTGCAAAGTTAACAATTGCATTGACTGAAGCCAAGGTCATGCAATTGTCCTAAACTCTTGTCAGAAGTGGGATTTGAACCCAAGCCTCCAGAGGAGACTGCGACCTGAACGCAGCGCCTTAGACCGCTCGGCCATCCTGACGTTGAGTGCTGCAGTTTATGTCGCTTTGTCTCGCTTCGACACTACTAATTACTCTACAGGAAAAAGGTGTGTTCAAGGATCGATACATATCGTCTTTGTGCATAGTTAACAATTGCATTGACTGAAGCCAAGGTCATGCAATTGTCCTAAACCCTTGTCAGAAGTGGGATTTGAACCCACGCCTCCAGAGGAGACTGCGACCTGAACGCAACGCCTTAGACCGCTCGGCCATCCTGACGTTGAGTGCTGCAGTTTATGTCGCTTTGTCTCGCTTCGACACTACTAATTACTCTACAGGAAAAAGGTGTGTTCAAGGATCGATACATATCGTCTTTGTGCATAGTTAACAATTGCATTGACTGAAGCCAAGGTCATGCAATTGTCCTAAACTCTTGTCAGAAGTGGGATTTGAACCCACGCCTCCAGAGGAGACTGCGACCTGAACGCAGCGCCTTAGACCACTCGGCCATCCTGACGTTAAGTGCTGCAGTTTATGCCGCTCTATCTCTCTTCGACACTACTAATTACTCTACAGGAAAAAGGTGTGTTCAAGGATCGATACATATCATCTTCGTGCAAAGTTAACAATTGCATTGACTGAAGCCAAGGTCATGCAATTGTCCTAAACTCTTGTCAGAAGTGGGATTTGAACCCACGCCTCCAGAGGAGACTGCGACCTGAACGCAGCGCCTTAGACCGCTCGGCCATCCTGACGTTGAGTGCTGCAGTTTATGTCGCTTTGTCTCGCTTCGACACTACTAATTACTCTACAGGAAAAAGGTGTGTTCAAGGATCGATACATATCGTCTTTCTGCATAGTTAACAATTGCATTGATTGAAGCCAAGGTCATGCAATTGTCCTAAACTCTTGTCAGAAGTGGGATTTGAACCCACGCCTCCAGAGGAGACTGCGACCTGAACGTAGCGCCTTAGACCGCTCGGCCATCCTGACGTTGAGTGCTGCAGTTTATGTCGCTCTATCTCGCTTCGACACTACTAATTACTCTACAGGAAAAAGGTGTGTTCAAGGATTGATATATATCGTCTTTGTGCATAGTTAACAATTGCATTGACTGAAGCCAAGGTCATGCAATTGTCCTAAACCCTTGTCAGAAGTGGGATTTGAACCCACGCCTCCAGAGGAGACTGCGACCTGAACGCAGCGCCTTAGACCGCTCGGCCATCCTGACGTTGAGTGCTGCAGTTTATGTCGCTCTATCTCGCTTCGACACTACTAATTACTCTACAGGAAAAAGGTGTGTTCAAGGATCGATACATATCGTCTTTGTGCATTGTTAACAATTGCATTGACTGAAGCCAAGGTCATGCAATTGTCCTAAACTCTTGTCAGAAGTGGGATTTGAACCCACGCCTCCAGAGGAGACTGCGACCTGAACGCAGCGCCTTAGACCGCTCGGCCATCCTGACGTTAAGTGCTGCAGTTTATGCCGCTCTATCTCTCTTCGACACTACTAATTACTCTACAGGGAAAAGGTGTGTTCAAGGATCGATACATATCGTCTTTGTGCATAGTTAAAGGAGCATTTCACCCCTGGAAGAAACTGCAATCACTCAATGGTAATAGTATTTGTAGTAGATAACAGTAGCACAATTTAAAATTTGCACCCTATGGCCATAAAAATAATGAAATCTGTGTGTTTGACTAGGTTTTGACTGGACTGCTTATTACTACAATGACCATAATGCTTTTGGTTTACTGCCCCTCCTTGTGGCAGGGGAGATTCTGTGTGGGTGTGATCTCCAACAACGACGTTGAAACAGCATGGTAGTGTTGCCATGTCTGCTTATTATAAGCGGCTTCTTTCTAAAATGTAGTTGATATTTGGGCTTGTTTCCAAATGTTTTGATTGTTGTTTAAACCAGTGGTTCTCAAACATGTTCATGTATTTTTCCACAGTCCCCCATCTGAAATTATAATTTGTGCCAGGGAGCCCCTAACAGATATTTGTCAAAAATATTCCACATTTTGCACTTTTTCCCCCTCAAGATGTTTTTGTAAATAGCAGATCTACAAGCTCACAATGGGCAGCGAAGCGTTGTGAGCTTGTAGATCGGCAATTTTCAAATATATAATATCCCATGTACATGTCTAGGTAAAGTTGGCCTAGTTATCCTCTTTTGGGTTTGTTTTCTTAGACCTGGTTGCTTATTTCTCTCACAATATCTGGCAACACTGACTGAAGAACGTCAACCTAGCACATGTTCATCTAGTTACATATATGTCCAAGGATTCGTTAGTGATGTCATATCACTGTCAAATCCTTGCTATCTTCATGCAGTTCTACTTCCGTGTCGCATAGTAGTGACATCACTGTCGAATCCTTGGTATTTTTATCCTAGCCTTTCGCGACGGTTTGTTTACCAGCTGCCTCTCCACGCTGTCTTTTTTTTTTCACGCTTGAGCTTATGAAACACTACACAGGATTATTATTTCATGTCAACATTCAAGTACAACTATCAGAAGATAACTCAGGTAAAGTAAAGTCTCACTCTGCAACGGGGGGCGCAGCTAATGGGAGTGACTGTGTGGGGACACCCCATTGGGGCGGTCTTTGGAGCTGGTCTGTGTGAGACGCGTCGAGACAACATGTAGTGCGGAAAAGGAATGACATAACATTTCGTGACGTAAATAACGTCACGAGAAGGTAGAAGATTACTAGATATCTCAAAACACAGATCATACACAAAAATAATAATAATTGAGTCCTAAACTTCATTACCATTGGGTCATTTTCTTCCAGGGGTGAAATGTCCCTTTAACAATTGCATTGACTGAAGCCAAGGTCATGGAATTGTCCTAAACCCTTGTCAGAAGTGGGATTTGAACCCACGCCTCCAGAGGAGACTGCGACCTGAACGCAGCGCCTTAGACCGCTCGGCCATCCTGACGTTGAGTGCTGCAGTTTATGTCGCTATATCTCGCTTCGACACTACTAATTACTCTACAGGAAAAAGGTGTGTTCAAGGATCGATACATATCATCTTCGTGCAAAGTTAACAATTGCATTGACTGAAGCCAAGATCACGCAATTGTCCTAAACTCTTGTCAGAAGTGGGATTTGAACCCATGCCTCCAGAGGAGACTGCGACCTGAACGCAGCGCCTTAGACCGCTCGGCCATCCTGACGTTGAGTGCTGCAGTTTATGTCGCTTTGTCTCGCTTCGACACTACTAATTACTCTACAGGAAAAAGGTGTGTTCAAGGATCGATACATATCGTCTTTCTGCATAGTTAACAATTGCATTGATTGAAGCCAAGGTCATGCAATTGTCCTAAACTCTTGTCAGAAGTGGGATTTGAACCCACGCCTCCAGAGGAGACTGCGACCTGAACGCAGCGCCTTAGACCGCTCGGCCATCCTGACGTTGAGTGCTGCAGTTTATGTCGCTATATCTCGCTTCGACACTACTAATTACTCTACAGGAAAAAGGTGTGTTCAAGGATCGATACATATCATCTTCGTGCAAAGTTAACAATTGCATTGACTGAAGCCAAGGTCATGCAATTGTCCTAAACTCTTGTCAGAAGTGGGATTTGAATCCAAGCCTCCAGAGGAGACTGCGACCTGAACGCAGCGCCTTAGACCGCTCGGCCATCCTGACGTTGAGTGCTGCAGTTTATGTCGCTCTATCTTGCTTCGACACTACTAATTACTCTACAGGAAAAAGGTGTGTTCAAGGATCGATACATATCGTCTTTCTGCATAGTTAACAATTGCATTGATTGAAGCCAAGGTCATGCAATTGTCCTAAACTCTTGTCAGAAGTGGGATTTGAACCCACGCCTCCAGAGGAGACTGCGACCTGAACGCAGCGCCTTAGACCGCTCGGCCATCCTGACGTTAAGTGCTGCAGTTTATGTCGCTATATCTCGATTCGACACTACTAATTACTCTACAGGAAAAAGGTGTGTTCAAGGATCGATACATATCATCTTCGTGCAAAGTTAACAATTGCATTGACTGAAGCCAAGGTCATGCAATTGTCCTAAACTCTTGTCAGAAGTGGGATTTGAACCCACGCCTCCAGAGGAGACTGCAACCTGAACGCAGCGCCTTAGACCGCTCGGCCATCCTGACGTTGAGTGCTGCAGTTTATGTCGCTTTGTCTCGCTTTGACACTACTAATTACTCTACAGGAAAAAGGTGTGTTCAAGGATCGATACATATCGTCTTTGTGCATAGTTAACAATTGCATTGACTGAAGCCAAGGTCATGCAATTGTCCTAAACTCTTGTCAGAAGTGGGATTTGAACCCACGCCTCCAGAGGAGACTGCGACCTGAACGCAGCGCCTTAGACCGCTCGGCCATCCTGACGTTGAGTGCTGCAGTTTATGTCGCTATATCTCGCTTCGACACTACTAATTACTCTACAAGAAAAAGGTGTGTTCAAGGATCGATACATATCGTCTTTGTGCATAGTTAACAATTGCATTGACTGAAGCCAAGGTCATGGAATTGTCCTAAACCCTTGTCAGAAGTGGGATTTGAACCCACGCCTCCAGAGGAGACTGCGACCTGAACGCAGCGCCTTAGACCGCTCGGCCATCCTGACGTTGAGTGCGGCAGTTTATATCGCTCTATCTCGCTTCGACACTACAAATTACTCTACAGGAAAAAGGTGTGTTCAAGGATCGATACATATCATCTTCGTGCAAAGTTAACAATTGCATTGACTGAAGCCAAGGTCATGCAATTGTCCTAAACTCTTGTCAGAAGTGGGATTTAAACCCACGCCTCCAGAGGAGACTGCGACCTGAACGCAGCGCCTTAGACCGCTCGGCCATCCTGACGTTGAGTGCTGCAGTTTATGTCGCTTTGTCTCGCTTCGACACTACTAATTACTCTACAGGAAAAAGGTGTGTTAAAGGATCGATACATATCGTCTTTGTGCATAGTTCACAATTGCATTGACTGAAGCCAAGGTCATGCAATTGTCCTAAACTCTTGTCAGAAGTGGGATTTGAACCCACGCCTCCAGAGGAGACTGCGACCTGAACGCAGCGCCTTAGACCGCTCGGCCATCCTGACGTTGAGTGCTGCAGTTTATGTCGCTATATCTCGCTTCGACACTACTAATTACTCTACAGGAAAAAGGTGTGTTCAAGGATCGATACATATCATCTTCGTGCAAAGTTAACAATTGCATTGACTGAAGCCAAGGTCATGCAATTGTCCTAAACTCTTGTCAGAAGTGGGATTTGAACCCACGCCTCCAGAGGAGACTGCGACCTGAACGCAGCACCTTAGACCACTCGGCCATCCTGACGTTGAGTGCTGCAGTTTATGTCGCTTTGTCTCGCTTCGACACTACTAATTACTCTACAGGAAAAAGGTGTGTTCAAGGATCGATACATATCGTCTTTCTGCATAGTTAACAATTGCATTGATTGAAGCCAAGGTCATGCAATTGTCCTAAACTCTTGTCAGAAGTGGGATTTGAACCCACGCCTCCAGAGAAGACTGCGACCTGAACGCAGCGCCTTAGACCGCTCGGCCATCCTGACGTTGAGTGCTGCAGTTTATGTCGCTCTATCTCGCTTCGACACTACTAATTACTCTACAGGAAAAAGGTGTGTTCAAGGATCGATACATATCGTCTTTGTGCATAGTTAACAATTGCATTGACTGAAGCCAAGGTCATGCAATTGTCCTAAACTCTTGTCAGAAGTGGGATTTGAACCCACGCCTCCAGAGGAGACTGCGACCTGAACGCAGCGCCTTAGACCGCTCGGCCATCCTGACGTTAAGTGCTGCAGTTTATGCCGCTCTATCTCTCTTCGACACTACTAATTACTCTACAGGGAAAAGGTGTGTTCAAGGATCGATACATATCGTCTTTGTGCATAGTTAACAATTGCATTGACTGATCCAAGGTCATGGAATTGTCCTAAACCCTTGTCAGAAGTGGGATTTGAACCCACGCCTCCAGAGGAGACTGCGACCTGAACGCAGCGCCTTAGACCGCTCGGCCATCCTGACGTTGAGTGCTGCAGTTTATGTCGCTATATCTCGCTTCGACACTACTAATTACTCTACAGGAAAAAGGTGTGTTCAAGGATCGATACATATCATCTTCGTGCAAAGTTAACAATTGCATTGACTGAAGCCAAGGTCACGCAATTGTCCTAAACTCTTGTCAGAAGTGGGATTTGAACCCACGCCTCCAGAGGAGACTGCGACCTGAACGCAGCGCCTTAGACCGCTCGGCCATCCTGACGTTGAGTGCTGCAGTTTATGTCGCTCTATCTCGCTTCGACACTACTAATTACTCTACAGGAAAAAGGTGTGTTCAAGGATCGATACATATCGTCTTTGTGCATAGTTAACAATTGCATTGACTGAAGCCAAGGTCATGCAATTGTCCTAAACTCTTGTCAGAAGTGGGATTTGAACCCACGCCTCCAGAGGAGACTGCGACCTGAACGCAGCGCCTTAGACCGCTCGGCCATCCTGACGTTAAGTGCTGCAGTTTATGCCGCTCTATCTCTCTTCGACACTACTAATTACTCTACAGGGAAAAGGTGTGTTCAAGGATCGATACATATCGTCTTTGTGCATAGTTAACAATTGCATTGACTGATCCAAGGTCATGGAATTGTCCTAAACCCTTGTCAGAAGTGGGATTTGAACCCACGCCTCCAGAGGATACTGCGACCTGAACGCAGCGCCTTAGACCGCTCGGCCATCCTGACGTTGAGTGCTGCAGTTTATGTCGCTATATCTCGCTTCGACACTACTAATTACTCTACAGGAAAAAGGTGTGTTCAAGGATCGATACATATCATCTTCGTGCAAAGTTAACAATTGCATTGACTGAAGCCAAGGTCACGCAATTGTCCTAAACTCTTGTCAGAAGTGGGATTTGAACCCACGCCTCCAGAGGAGACTGCGACCTGAATGCAGCGCCTTAGACCGCTCGGCCATCCTGACGTTGAGTGCTGCAGTTTATGTCGCTTTGTCTCGCTTCGACACTACTAATTACTCTACAGGAAAAAGGTGTGTTCAAGGATCGATACATATCGTCTTTCTGCATAGTTAACAATTGCATTGATTGAAGCCAAGGTCATGCAATTGTCCTAAACTCTTGTCAGAAGTGGGATTTGAACCCACGCCTCCAGAGGAGACTGCGACCTGAACGCAGCGCCTTAGACCGCTCGGCCATCCTGACGTTGAATGCTGAAGTTTATGTCGCTCTATCTCGCTTCGACACTACTAATTACTCTACAGGAAAAAGGTGTGTTCAAGGATCGATACATATCATCTTCGTGCAAAGTTAACAATTGCATTGACTGAAGCCAAGGTCATGCAAT
This sequence comes from Gymnoscopelus microlampas, assembly GCF_963454915.1. Classification (NCBI taxonomy): domain Eukaryota; kingdom Metazoa; phylum Chordata; class Actinopteri; order Myctophiformes; family Myctophidae; genus Gymnoscopelus; species Gymnoscopelus microlampas. Next base: position 4,724,362 of record NC_139939.1, on the reverse strand, counting down.
TGTCCTAAACTCTTGTCAGAAGTGGGATTTGAACCCACGCCTCCAGAGGAGACTGCGACCTGAACGCAGCGCCTTAGACCGCTCGGCCATCCTGACGTTAAGTGCTGCAGTTTATGCCGCTCTTTCTCTCTTCGACACTACTAATTACTCTACAGGGAAAAGGTGTGTTCAAGGATCGATACATATCGTCTTTGTGCATAGTTAACAATTGCATTGACTGAAGCCAAGGTCATGGAATTGTCCTAAACCCTTGTCAGAAGTGGGATTTGAACCCACGCCTCCAGAGGAGACTGCGACCTGAACGCAGCGCCTTAGACCGCTCGGCCATCCTGACGTTGAGTGCTGCAGTTTATGTCGCTATATCTCGCTTCGACACTACTAATTACTCTACAGGAAAAAGGTGTGTTCAAGGATCGATACATATCATCTTCGTGCAAAGTTAACAATTGCATTGACTGAAGCCAAGGTCACGCAATTGTCCTAAACTCTTGTCAGAAGTGGGATTTGAACCCACGCCTCCAGAGGAGACTGCGACCTGAACGCAGCGCCTTAGACCGCTCGGCCATCCTGACGTTGAGTGCTGCAGTTTATGTCGCTTTGTCTCGCTTCGACACTACTAATTACTCTACAGGAAAAAGGTGTGTTCAAGGATCGATACATATCGTCTTTCTGCATAGTTAACAATTGCATTGATTGAAGCCAAGGTCATGCAATTGTCCTAAACTCTTGTCAGAAGTGGGATTTGAACCCATGCCTCCAGAGGAGACTGCGACCTGAACGCAGCGCCTTAGACCGCTCGGCCATCCTGACGTTGAGTGCTGCAGTTTATGTCGCTCTATCTCGCTTCGACACTACTAATTACTCTACAGGAAAAAGGTGTGTTCAAGGATCGATACATATCATCTTCGTGCAAAGTTAACAATTGCATTGACTGAAGCCAAGGTCATGCAATTGTCCTAAACTCTTGTCAGAAGTGGGATTTGAACCCAAGCCTCCAGAGGAGACTGCGACCTGAACGCAGCGCCTTAGACCGCTCGGCCATCCTGACGTTGAGTGCTGCAGTTTATGTCGCTTTGTCTCGCTTCGACACTACTAATTACTCTACAGGAAAAAGGTGTGTTCAAGGATCGATACATATCGTCTTTGTGCATAGTTAACAATTGCATTGACTGAAGCCAAGGTCATGCAATTGTCCTAAACCCTTGTCAGAAGTGGGATTTGAACCCACGCCTCCAGAGGAGACTGCGACCTGAACGCAACGCCTTAGACCGCTCGGCCATCCTGACGTTGAGTGCTGCAGTTTATGTCGCTTTGTCTCGCTTCGACACTACTAATTACTCTACAGGAAAAAGGTGTGTTCAAGGATCGATACATATCGTCTTTGTGCATAGTTAACAATTGCATTGACTGAAGCCAAGGTCATGCAATTGTCCTAAACTCTTGTCAGAAGTGGGATTTGAACCCACGCCTCCAGAGGAGACTGCGACCTGAACGCAGCGCCTTAGACCACTCGGCCATCCTGACGTTAAGTGCTGCAGTTTATGCCGCTCTATCTCTCTTCGACACTACTAATTACTCTACAGGAAAAAGGTGTGTTCAAGGATCGATACATATCATCTTCGTGCAAAGTTAACAATTGCATTGACTGAAGCCAAGGTCATGCAATTGTCCTAAACTCTTGTCAGAAGTGGGATTTGAACCCACGCCTCCAGAGGAGACTGCGACCTGAACGCAGCGCCTTAGACCGCTCGGCCATCCTGACGTTGAGTGCTGCAGTTTATGTCGCTTTGTCTCGCTTCGACACTACTAATTACTCTACAGGAAAAAGGTGTGTTCAAGGATCGATACATATCGTCTTTCTGCATAGTTAACAATTGCATTGATTGAAGCCAAGGTCATGCAATTGTCCTAAACTCTTGTCAGAAGTGGGATTTGAACCCACGCCTCCAGAGGAGACTGCGACCTGAACGTAGCGCCTTAGACCGCTCGGCCATCCTGACGTTGAGTGCTGCAGTTTATGCCGCTCTATCTCGCTTCGACACTACTAATTACTCTACAGGAAAAAGGTGTGTTCAAGGATTGATATATATCGTCTTTGTGCATAGTTAACAATTGCATTGACTGAAGCCAAGGTCATGCAATTGTCCTAAACCCTTGTCAGAAGTGGGATTTGAACCCACGCCTCCAGAGGAGACTGCGACCTGAACGCAGCGCCTTAGACCGCTCGGCCATCCTGACGTTGAGTGCTGCAGTTTATGTCGCTCTATCTCGCTTCGACACTACTAATTACTCTACAGGAAAAAGGTGTGTTCAAGGATCGATACATATCGTCTTTGTGCATTGTTAACAATTGCATTGACTGAAGCCAAGGTCATGCAATTGTCCTAAACTCTTGTCAGAAGTGGGATTTGAACCCACGCCTCCAGAGGAGACTGCGACCTGAACGCAGCGCCTTAGACCGCTCGGCCATCCTGACGTTAAGTGCTGCAGTTTATGCCGCTCTATCTCTCTTCGACACTACTAATTACTCTACAGGGAAAAGGTGTGTTCAAGGATCGATACATATCGTCTTTGTGCATAGTTAAAGGAGCATTTCACCCCTGGAAGAAACTGCAATCACTCAATGGTAATAGTATTTGTAGTAGATAACAGTAGCACAATTTAAAATTTGCACCCTATGGCCATAAAAATAATGAAATCTGTGTGTTTGACTAGGTTTTGACTGGACTGCTTATTACTACAATGACCATAATGCTTTTGGTTTACTGCCCCTCCTTGTGGCAGGGGAGATTCTGTGTGGGTGTGATCTCCAACAACGACGTTGAAACAGCATGGTAGTGTTGCCATGTCTGCTTATTATAAGCGGCTTCTTTCTAAAATGTAGTTGATATTTGGGCTTGTTTCCAAATGTTTTGATTGTTGTTTAAACCAGTGGTTCTCAAACATGTTCATGTATTTTTCCACAGTCCCCCATCTGAAATTATAATTTGTGCCAGGGAGCCCCTAACAGATATTTGTCAAAAATATTCCACATTTTGCACTTTTTCCCCCTCAAGATGTTTTTGTAAATAGCAGATCTACAAGCTCACAATGGGCAGCGAAGCGTTGTGAGCTTGTAGATCGGCAATTTTCAAATATATAATATCCCATGTACATGTCTAGGTAAAGTTGGCCTAGTTATCCTCTTTTGGGTTTGTTTTCTTAGACCTGGTTGCTTATTTCTCTCACAATATCTGGCAACACTGACTGAAGAACGTCAACCTAGCACATGTTCATCTAGTTACATATATGTCCAAGGATTCGTTAGTGATGTCATATCACTGTCAAATCCTTGCTATCTTCATGCAGTTCTACTTCCGTGTCGCATAGTAGTGACATCACTGTCGAATCCTTGGTATTTTTATCCTAGCCTTTCGCGACGGTTTGTTTACCAGCTGCCTCTCCACGCTGTCTTTTTTTTTTCACGCTTGAGCTTATGAAACACTACACAGGATTATTATTTCATGTCAACATTCAAGTACAACTATCAGAAGATAACTCAGGTAAAGTAAAGTCTCACTCTGCAACGGGGGGCGCAGCTAATGGGAGTGACTGTGTGGGGACACCCCATTGGGGCGGTCTTTGGAGCTGGTCTGTGTGAGACGCGTCGAGACAACATGTAGTGCGGAAAAGGAATGACATAACATTTCGTGACGTAAATAACGTCACGAGAAGGTAGAAGATTACTAGATATCTCAAAACACAGATCATACACAAAAATAATAATAATTGAGTCCTAAACTTCATTACCATTGGGTCATTTTCTTCCAGGGGTGAAATGTCCCTTTAACAATTGCATTGACTGAAGCCAAGGTCATGGAATTGTCCTAAACCCTTGTCAGAAGTGGGATTTGAACCCACGCCTCCAGAGGAGACTGCGACCTGAACGCAGCGCCTTAGACCGCTCGGCCATCCTGACGTTGAGTGCTGCAGTTTATGTCGCTATATCTCGCTTCGACACTACTAATTACTCTACAGGAAAAAGGTGTGTTCAAGGATCGATACATATCATCTTCGTGCAAAGTTAACAATTGCATTGACTGAAGCCAAGATCACGCAATTGTCCTAAACTCTTGTCAGAAGTGGGATTTGAACCCACGCCTCCAGAGGAGACTGCGACCTGAACGCAGCGCCTTAGACCGCTCGGCCATCCTGACGTTGAGTGCTGCAGTTTATGTCGCTTTGTCTCGCTTCGACACTACTAATTACTCTACAGGAAAAAGGTGTGTTCAAGGATCGATACATATCGTCTTTCTGCATAGTTAACAATTGCATTGATTGAAGCCAAGGTCATGCAATTGTCCTAAACTCTTGTCAGAAGTGGGATTTGAACCCACGCCTCCAGAGGAGACTGCGACCTGAACGCAGCGCCTTAGACCGCTCGGCCATCCTGACGTTGAGTGCTGCAGTTTATGTCGCTCTATCTCGCTTCGACACTACTAATTACTCTACAGGAAAAAGGTGTGTTCAAGGATCGATACATATCATCTTCGTGCAAAGTTAACAATTGCATTGACTGAAGCCAAGGTCATGCAATTGTCCTAAACTCTTGTCAGAAGTGGGATTTGAATCCAAGCCTCCAGAGGAGACTGCGACCTGAACGCAGCGCCTTAGACCGCTCGGCCATCCTGACGTTGAGTGCTGCAGTTTATGTCGCTCTATCTTGCTTCGACACTACTAATTACTCTACAGGAAAAAGGTGTGTTCAAGGATCGATACATATCGTCTTTGTGCATAGTTCACAATTGCATTGACTGAAGCCAAGGTCATGCAATTGTCCTAAACTCTTGTCAGAAGTGGGATTTGAACCCACGCCTCCAGAGGAGACTGCGACCTGAACGCAGCGCCTTAGACCGCTCGGCCATCCTGACGTTAAGTGCTGCAGTTTATGTCGCTATATCTCGATTCGACACTACTAATTACTCTACAGGAAAAAGGTGTGTTCAAGGATCGATACATATCATCTTCGTGCAAAGTTAACAATTGCATTGACTGAAGCCAAGGTCATGCAATTGTCCTAAACTCTTGTCAGAAGTGGGATTTGAACCCACGCCTCCAGAGGAGACTGCAACCTGAACGCAGCGCCTTAGACCGCTCGGCCATCCTGACGTTGAGTGCTGCAGTTTATGTCGCTTTGTCTCGCTTTGACACTACTAATTACTCTACAGGAAAAAGGTGTGTTCAAGGATCGATACATATCGTCTTTGTGCATAGTTAACAATTGCATTGACTGAAGCCAAGGTCATGCAATTGTCCTAAACTCTTGTCAGAAGTGGGATTTGAACCCACGCCTCCAGAGGAGACTGCGACCTGAACGCAGCGCCTTAGACCGCTCGGCCATCCTGACGTTGAGTGCTGCAGTTTATGTCGCTATATCTCGCTTCGACACTACTAATTACTCTACAAGAAAAAGGTGTGTTCAAGGATCGATACATATCGTCTTTGTGCATAGTTAACAATTGCATTGACTGAAGCCAAGGTCATGGAATTGTCCTAAACCCTTGTCAGAAGTGGGATTTGAACCCACGCCTCCAGAGGAGACTGCGACCTGAACGCAGCGCCTTAGACCGCTCGGCCATCCTGACGTTGAGTGCGGCAGTTTATATCGCTCTATCTCGCTTCGACACTACAAATTACTCTACAGGAAAAAGGTGTGTTCAAGGATCGATACATATCATCTTCGTGCAAAGTTAACAATTGCATTGACTGAAGCCAAGGTCATGCAATTGTCCTAAACTCTTGTCAGAAGTGGGATTTAAACCCACGCCTCCAGAGGAGACTGCGACCTGAACGCAGCGCCTTAGACCGCTCGGCCATCCTGACGTTGAGTGCTGCAGTTTATGTCGCTTTGTCTCGCTTCGACACTACTAATTACTCTACAGGAAAAAGGTGTGTTAAAGGATCGATACATATCGTCTTTGTGCATAGTTCACAATTGCATTGACTGAAGCCAAGGTCATGCAATTGTCCTAAACTCTTGTCAGAAGTGGGATTTGAACCCACGCCTCCAGAGGAGACTGCGACCTGAACGCAGCGCCTTAGACCGCTCGGCCATCCTGACGTTGAGTGCTGCAGTTTATGTCGCTATATCTCGCTTCGACACTACTAATTACTCTACAGGAAAAAGGTGTGTTCAAGGATCGATACATATCATCTTCGTGCAAAGTTAACAATTGCATTGACTGAAGCCAAGGTCATGCAATTGTCCTAAACTCTTGTCAGAAGTGGGATTTGAACCCACGCCTCCAGAGGAGACTGCGACCTGAACGCAGCACCTTAGACCACTCGGCCATCCTGACGTTGAGTGCTGCAGTTTATGTCGCTTTGTCTCGCTTCGACACTACTAATTACTCTACAGGAAAAAGGTGTGTTCAAGGATCGATACATATCGTCTTTCTGCATAGTTAACAATTGCATTGATTGAAGCCAAGGTCATGCAATTGTCCTAAACTCTTGTCAGAAGTGGGATTTGAACCCACGCCTCCAGAGAAGACTGCGACCTGAACGCAGCGCCTTAGACCGCTCGGCCATCCTGACGTTGATTGCTGCAGTTTATGTCGCTCTATCTCGCTTCGACACTACTAATTACTCTACAGGAAAAAGGTGTGTTCAAGGATCGATACATATCGTCTTTGTGCATAGTTAACAATTGCATTGACTGAAGCCAAGGTCATGCAATTGTCCTAAACTCTTGTCAGAAGTGGGATTTGAACCCACGCCTCCAGAGGAGACTGCGACCTGAACGCAGCGCCTTAGACCGCTCGGCCATCCTGACGTTGAGTGCTGCAGTTTATGTCGCTCTATCTCACTTCGACACTACTAATTACTCTACAGGAAAAAGGTGTGTTCAAGGATCGATACATATCATCTTCGTGCAAAGTTAACAATTGCATTGACTGAAGCCAAGGTCATGCAATTGTCCTAAACTCTTGTCAGAAGTGGGATTTGAATCCAAGCCTCCAGAGGAGACTGCGACCTGAACGCAGCGCCTTAGACCGCTCGGCCATCCTGACGTTGAGTGCTGCAGTTTATGTCGCTCTATCTCACTTCGACACTACTAATTACTCTACAGGAAAAAGGTGTGTTCAAGGATCGATACATATCATCTTCGTGCAAAGTTAACAATTGCATTGACTGAAGCCAAGGTCATGCAATTGTCCTAAACTCTTGTCAGAAGTGGGATTTGAACCCACGCCTCCAGAGGAGACTGCGACCTGAACGCAGCGCCTTAGACCGCTCGGCCATCCTGACGTTAAGTGCTGCAGTTTATGTCGCTATATCTCGATTCGACACTACTAATTACTCTACAGGAAAAAGGTGTGTTCAAGGATCGATACATATCATCTTCGTGCAAAGTTAACAATTGCATTGACTGAAGCCAAGGTCATGCAATTGTCCTAAACTCTTGTCAGAAGTGGGATTTGAACCCACGCCTCCAGAGGAGACTGCAACCTGAACGCAGCGCCTTAGACCGCTCGGCCATCCTGACGTTGAGTGCTGCAGTTTATGTCGCTTTGTCTCGCTTTGACACTACTAATTACTCTACAGGAAAAAGGTGTGTTCAAGGATCGATACATATCGTCTTTGTGCATAGTTAACAATTGCATTGACTGAAGCCAAGGTCATGCAATTGTCCTAAACTCTTGTCAGAAGTGGGATTTGAACCCACGCCTCCAGAGGAGACTGCGACCTGAACGCAGCGCCTTAGACCGCTCGGCCATCCTGACGTTGAGTGCTGCAGTTTATGTCGCTATATCTCGCTTCGACACTACTAATTACTCTACAAGAAAAAGGTGTGTTCAAGGATCGATACATATCGTCTTTGTGCATAGTTAACAATTGCATTGACTGAAGCCAAGGTCATGGAATTGTCCTAAACCCTTGTCAGAAGTGGGATTTGAACCCACGCCTCCAGAGGAGACTGCGACCTGAACGCAGCGCCTTAGACCGCTCGGCCATCCTGACGTTGAGTGCGGCAGTTTATATCGCTCTATCTCGCTTCGACACTACAAATTACTCTACAGGAAAAAGGTGTGTTCAAGGATCGATACATATCATCTTCGTGCAAAGTTAACAATTGCATTGACTGAAGCCAAGGTCATGCAATTGTCCTAAACTCTTGTCAGAAGTGGGATTTAAACCCACGCCTCCAGAGGAGACTGCGACCTGAACGCAGCGCCTTAGACCGCTCGGCCATCCTGACGTTGAGTGCTGCAGTTTATGTCGCTTTGTCTCGCTTCGACACTACTAATTACTCTACAGGAAAAAGGTGTGTTAAAGGATCGATACATATCGTCTTTGTGCATAGTTCACAATTGCATTGACTGAAGCCAAGGTCATGCAATTGTCCTAAACTCTTGTCAGAAGTGGGATTTGAACCCACGCCTCCAGAGGAGACTGCGACCTGAACGCAGCGCCTTAGACCGCTCGGCCATCCTGACGTTGAGTGCTGCAGTTTATGTCGCTATATCTCGCTTCGACACTACTAATTACTCTACAGGAAAAAGGTGTGTTCAAGGATCGATACATATCATCTTCGTGCAAAGTTAACAATTGCATTGACTGAAGCCAAGGTCACGCAATTGTCCTAAACTCTTGTCAGAAGCGGGATTTGAACCCACGCCTCCAGAGGAGACTGCGACCTGAACGCAGCGCCTTAGACCGCTCGGCCATCCTGACGTTGAGTGCTGCAGTTTATGTCGCTTTGTCTCACTTCGACACTACTAATTACTCTACAGGAAAAAGGTGTGTTCAAGGATCGATACATATCGTCTTTCTGCATAGTTAACAATTGCATTGATTGAAGCCAAGGTCATGCAATTGTCCTAAACTCTTGTCAGAAGTGGGATTTGAACCCACGCCTCCAGAGGAGACTGCGACCTGAACGCAGCGCCTTAGACCGCTCGGCCATCCTGACGTTGAGTGCTGCAGTTTATGCCGCTCTATCTCGCTTCGACACTACTAATTACTCTACAGGAAAAAGGTGTGTTCAAGGATTGATATATATCGTCTTTGTGCATAGTTAACAATTGCATTGACTGAAGCCAAGGTCATGCAATTGTCCTAAACCCTTGTCAGAAGTGGGATTTGAACCCACGCCTCCAGAGGAGACTGCGACCTGAACGCAGCGCCTTAGACCCCTCGGCCATCCTGACGTTGAGTGCTGCAGTTTATGTCGCTCTATCTCAATTCGACACTACTAATTACTCTACAGGAAAAAGGTGTGTTCAAGGATCGATACATATCATCTTCGTGCAAAGTTAACAATTGCATTGACTGAAGCCAAGGTCATGCAATTGTCCTAAACTCTTGTCAGAAGTGGGATTTGAACCCAAGCCTCCAGAGGAGACTGCGACCTGAACGCAGCGCCTTAGACCGCTCGGCCATCCTGACGTTGAGTGCTGTAGTTTATGTCGCTTTGTCTCGCTTCGACACTACTAATTACTCTACAGGAAAAAGGTGTGTTCAAGGATCGATACATATCGTCTTTGTGCATAGTTAACAATTGCATTGACTGAAGCCAAGGTCATGGAATTGTCCTAAACCCTTGTCAGAAGTGGGATTTGAACCCACGCCTCCAGAGGAGACTGCGACCTGAACGCAGCACCTTAGACCGCTCGGCCATCCTGACGTTGAGTGCTGCAGTTTATGTCGCTCTATCTCAATTCGACACTACTAATTACTCTACAGGAAAAAGGTGTGTTCAAGGATCGATACATATCATCTTCGTGCAAAGTTAACAATTGCATTGACTGAAGCCAAGGTCATGCAATTGTCCTAAACTCTTGTCAGAAGTGGGATTTGAACCCACGCCTCCAGAGGAGACTGCGACCTGAACGCAGCGCCTTAGACCGCTCGGCCATCCTGACGTTGAGTGCTGTAGTTTATGTCGCTTTGTCTCGCTTCGACACTACTAATTACTCTACAGGAAAAAGGTGTGTTCAAGGATCGATACATATCGTCTTTGTGCATAGTTAACAATTGCATTGACTGAAGCCAAGGTCATGCAATTGTCCTAAACTCTTGTCAGAAGTGGGATTTGAACCCACGCCTCCAGAGGAGACTGCGACCTGAACGCAGCGCCTTAGACCGCTCGGCCATCCTGACGTTAAGTGGTGCAGTTTATGCCGCTCTATCTTTCTTCGACACTACTAATTACTCTACAGGGAAAAGGTGTGTTCAAGGATCGATACATATCGTCTTTGTGCATAGTTAACAATTGCATTGACTGAAGCCAAGGTCATGCAATTGTCCTAAACTCTTGTCAGAAGTGGGATTTGAACCCACGCCTCCAGAAGAGACTGCGACCTGAACGCAGCGCCTTAGACCGCTCGGCCATCCTGACGTTAAGTGCTGCAGTTTATGCCGCTCTATCTTTCTTCGACACTACTAATTACTCTACAGGGAAAAGGTGTGTTCAAGGATCGATACATATCGTCTTTGTGCATAGTTAACAATTGCATTGACTGAAGCCAAGGTCATGGAATTGTCCTAAACCCTTGTCAGAAGTGGGATTTGAACCCACGCCTCCAGAGGAGACTGCGACCTGAACGCAGCACCTTAGACCGCTCGGCCATCCTGACGTTGAGTGCTGCAGTTTATGTCGCTCTATCTCAATTCGACACTACTAATTACTCTACAGGAAAAAGGTGTGTTCAAGGATCGATACATATCATCTTCGTGCAAAGTTAACAATTGCATTGACTGAAGCCAAGGTCATGCAATTGTCCTAAACTCTTGTCAGAAGTGGGATTTGAACCCACGCCTCCAGAGGAGACTGCGACCTGAACGCAGCGCCTTAGACCGCTCGGCCATCCTGACGTTGAGTGCTGTAGTTTATGTCGCTTTGTCTCGCTTCGACACTACTAATTACTCTACAGGAAAAAGGTGTGTTCAAGGATCGATACATATCGTCTTTGTGCATAGTTAACAATTGCATTGACTGAAGCCAAGGTCATGCAATTGTCCTAAACTCTTGTCAGAAGTGGGATTTGAACCCACGCCTCCAGAGGAGACTGCGACCTGAACGCAGCGCCTTAGACCGCTCGGCCATCCTGACGTTAAGTGGTGCAGTTTATGCCGCTCTATCTTTCTTCGACACTACTAATTACTCTACAGGGAAAAGGTGTGTTCAAGGATCGATACATATCGTCTTTGTGCATAGTTAACAATTGCATTGACTGAAGCCAAGGTCATGCAATTGTCCTAAACTCTTGTCAGAAGTGGGATTTGAACCCACGCCTCCAGAAGAGACTGCGACCTGAACGCAGCGCCTTAGACCGCTCGGCCATCCTGACGTTAAGTGCTGCAGTTTATGCCGCTCTATCTTTCTTCGACACTACTAATTACTCTACAGGGAAAAGGTGTGTTCAAGGATCGATACATATCGTCTTTGTGCATAGTTAACAATTGCATTGACTGAAGCCAAGGTCATGGAATTGTCCTAAACCCATGTCAGAAGTGGGATTTGAACCCACGCCTCCAGAGGAGACTGCGACCTGAACGCAGCGCCTTAGACCGCTCGGCCATCCTGACGTTAAGTGCTGCAGTTTATGTCGCTATATCTCGCTTCGACACTACTAATTACTCTACAGGAAAAAGGTGTGTTCAAGGATCGATTCATATCGTCTTTGTGCATAGTTAACAATTGCATTGACTGAAGCCAAGGTCATGGAATTGTCCTAAACCCTTGTCAGAAGTGGGATTTGAACCCACGCCTCCAGAGGAGACTGCGACCTGAACGCAGCGCCTTAGACCGCTCGGCCATCCTGACGTTGAGTGCTGCAGTTTATATCACTCTATCTCGCTTCGACACTACTAATTACTCTACAGGAAAAAGGTGTGTTCAAGGATCGATACATATCATCTTCGTGCAAAGTTAACAATTGCATTGACTGAAGCCAAGGTCATGCAATTGTCCTAAACTCTTGTCAGTAGTGGGATTTAAACCCACGCCTCCAGAGGAGACTGCGACCTGAACGCAGCGCCTTAGACCGCTCGGCCATCCTGACGTTGAGTGCTGCAGTTTATGTCGCTTTGTCTCGCTTCGACACTACTAATTACTCTACAGGAAAAAGGTGTGTTAAAGGATCGATACATATCGTCTTTGTGCATAGTTCACAATTGCATTGACTGAAGCCAAGGTCATGCAATTGTCCTAAACTCTTGTCAGAAGTGGGATTTGAACCTACGCCTCCAGAGGAGACTGCGACCTGAACGCAGCGCCTTAGACCGCTCGGCCATCCTGACGTTGAGTGCTGCAGTTTATGTCGCTATATCTCGCTTCGACACTACTAATTACTCTACAGGAAAAAGGTGTGTTCAAGGATCGATACATATCATCTTCGTGCAAAGTTAACAATTGCATTGACTGAAGCCAAGGTCACGCAATTGTCCTAAACTCTTGTCAGAAGTGGGATTTGAACCCACGCCTCCAGAGGAGACTGCGACCTGAACGCAGCGCCTTAGACCGCTCGGCCATCCTGACGTTGAGTGCTACAGTTTATGTCGCTTTGTCTCACTTCGACACTACTAATTACTCTACAGGAAAAAGGTGTGTTCAAGGATCGATACATATCGTCTTTCTGCATAGTTAACAATTGCATTGATTGAAGCCAAGGTCATGCAATTGTCCTAAACTCTTGTCAGAAATGGGATTTGAACCCACGCCTCCAGAGGAGACTGCGACCTGAACGCAGCGCCTTAGACCGCTCGGCCATCCTGACGTTGAGTGCTGCAGTTTATGCCGCTCTATCTCCCTTCGACACTACTAATTACTCTACAGGAAAAAGGTGTGTTCAAGGATTGATATATATCGTCTTTGTGCATAGTTAACAATTGCATTGACTGAAGCCAAGGTCATGCAATTGTCCTAAACGCTTGTCAGAAGTGGGATTTGAACCCACGCCTCCAGAGGAGACTGCGACCTGAACGCAGCGCCTTAGACCACTCGGCCATCCTGACGTTGAGTGCTGCAGTTTATGTCGCTCTATCTCAATTCGACACTACTAATTACTCTACAGGAAAAAGGTGTGTTCAAGGATCGATACATATCATCTTCGTGCAAAGTTAACAATTGCATTGACTGAAGCCAAGGTCATGCAATTGTCCTAAACTCTTGTCAGAAGTGGGATTTGAACCCCCGCCTCCAGAGGAGACTGCGACCTGAACGCAGCGCCTTAGACCGCTCGGCCATCCTGACGTTGAGTGCTGCAGTTTATGTTGCTCTATCTTGCTTCGACACTACTAATTACTCTACAGGAAAAAGGTGTGTTCAAGGATCGATACATATCGTCTTTGTGCATAGTTCACAATTGCATTGACTGAAGCCTAGGTCATGCAATTGTCCTAAACTCTTGTCAGAAGTGGGATTTGAACCCACGCCTCCAGAGGAGACTGCGACCTGAACGCAGCGCCTTAGACCGCTCGGCCATCCTGACGTTAAGTGCTGCAGTTTATGTCGCTATATCTCGATTCGACACTACTAATTACTCTACAGGAAAAAGGTGTGTTCAAGGATCGATACATATCATCTTCGTGCAAAGTTAACAATTGCATTGACTGAAGCCAAGGTCATGCAATTGTCCTAAACTCTTGTCAGAAGTGGGATTTGAACCCACGCCTCCAGAGGAGACTGCAACCTGAACGCAGCGCCTTAGACCGCTCGGCCATCCTGACGTTGAGTGCTGCAGTTTATGTCGCTTTGTCTCGCTTTGACACTACTAATTACTCTACAGGAAAAAGGTGTGTTCAAGGATCGATACATATCGTCTTTGTGCATAGTTAACAATTGCATTGACTGAAGCCAAGGTCATGCAATTGTCCTAAACTCTTGTCAGAAGTGGGATTTGAACCCACGCCTCCAGAGGAGACTGCGACCTGAACGCAGCGCCTTAGACCGCTCGGCCATCCTGACGTTGAGTGCTGCAGTTTATGTCGCTATATCTCGCTTCGACACTACTAATTACTCTACAAGAAAAAGGTGTGTTCAAGGATCGATACATATCGTCTTTGTGCATAGTTAACAATTGCATTGACTGAAGCCAAGGTCATGGAATTGTCCTAAACCCTTGTCAGAAGTGGGATTTGAACCCACGCCTCCAGAGGAGACTGCGACCTGAACGCAGCGCCTTAGACCGCTCGGCCATCCTGACGTTGAGTGCTGCAGTTTATATCGCTCTATCTCGCTTCGACACTACTAATTACTCTACAGGAAAAAGGTGTGTTCAAGGATCGATACATATCATCTTCGTGCAAAGTTAACAATTGCATTGACTGAAGCCAAGGTCATGCAATTGTCCTAAACTCTTGTCAGAAGTGGGATTTGAACCCACGCCTCCAGAGGAGACTGCGACCTGAACGCAGCGCCTTAGACCGCTCGGCCATCCTGACGTTGAGTGCTTCAGTTTATGTCGCTTTGTCTCGCTTCGACACTACTAATTACTCTACAGGAAAAAGGTGTGTTCAAGAATCGATACATATCGTCTTTGTGCATAGTTAACAATTGCATTGACTGAAGCCAAGGTCATGCAATTGTCCTAAACTCTTGTCAGAAGTGGGATTTGAACCCACGCCTCCAGAGGAGACTGCGACCTGAACGCAGCGCCTTAGACCGCTCGGCCATCCTGACGTTGAGTGCTGCAGTTTATGTCGCTTTGTCTCGCATCGACACTACTAATTACTCTACAGGAAAAAGGTGTGTTCAAGGATCGATACATATCGTCTTTGTGCATAGTTAACAATTGCATTGACTGAAGCCAAGGTCATGCAATTGTCCTAAACTCTTGTCAGAAGTGGGATTTGAACCCACGCCTCCAGAGGAGACTGCGACCTGAACGCAGCGCCTTAGACCAGTGATTGTCAACCTTTTTGGTGCCAAGGTACACCTGGCTTAGCCAAAATATCCCAGGGTACACCTAGATATATGGTGCGTATATATATATATATATATATATATATATATATATATATATATATATATATATATATATATATATATATATATATATATATATATATATATATATATATATATATAATATTTACTCTCATGTACACAAGATGTAATAAAGAAACCTTGAACATTACAAAATGTCTTTGGCCTACAAATATATAAACTTGGGTCAGTGCAATGAATGGAGAAGATGAAAAAAAAGGAAAGAGACAGTGCCTCAGTTTCACCGATTTATTTTTGGAAACATACTTGGAAACAACTTGTTTTGCTTTGATGTCATAATAAAGAAACCTTGAACTAAAAAACAGCACACACATGTTCAATTTGGCCTACAAATATATAAACTTGTCATTGCAATGAACAGAGGAGTTGGATTCACCTTCCCAAGAAAAATACTTTAAAAACTCAAAAAGATTTTAAAAAAAATATATAGGAAAAATTGGCCACAATAGTCTTAGTGTGAAACTGTTTTAGAAAGAAAAAAAACACTTTTAAGCCAGTACAAATGTCTTTGTTTGAAACTTGAGTCCTTTTTAGAAACACTGAATATAGCAACATTGTATGCCTTTCATTGTTTTCAAGGCAAAAAACAAACCATGTCACTCTGCCTTTCATGAATATTCAAGGCAAAAAAGTACCATATGTCATTGCTATGCGCTAACTGCTAGCATCAAACTCCACTGGAATTGATAGTTTTAAACTCTCTAAAATGGATCTAAAATGTTGTGCTTACCTCGACAATAAGTGTTGTCCCTATCTACTTCAATGGACTACTTTATAAGAATCCAGCTGTTTGCTGGATTCTTTTTTTTTTAACGAGGCACAAGAGCGTGCGCGCACAACGAGCGTGCACACACACACACACACACACACACACAGTCACACACACAGGCTGCAGGCTGCAGGCAACGGTTGCCTGCAACATATTTGCATTCCTATGGATGATGGTCGCTGCACTGAAAGGACTCGGCCGTGGCTGGGTGTGAAACGGATGACGGCCGTATCGATTGACGGACGCGCCATTGTTCTCGAGGGGCTGGTTTCACACGTTCTTCAAAGCTCACGGTACACTTCGCAAGTATCCGCGGTACACTTACTGTACCATCTACCGCGGTTGACAATCACTGCCTTAGACCGCTCGGCCATCCTGACGTTAAGTGCTGCAGTTTATGCCGCTCTATCTTTCTTCGACACTACTAATTACTCTACAGGGAAAAGGTGTGTTCAAGGATCGATACATATCGTCTTTGTGCATAGTTAACAATTGCATTGACTGAAGCCAAGGTCATGGAATTGTCCTAAACCCTTGTCAGAAGTGGGATTTGAACCCACGCCTCCAGAGGAGACTGCGACCTGAACGCAGCGCCTTAGACCGCTCGGCCATCCTGACGTTAAGTGCTGCAGTTTATGTCGCTCTATCTCGCTTCGACACTACTAATTACTCTACAGGAAAAAGGTGTGTTCAAGGATCGATACATATCGTCTTTGTGCATAGTTAACAATTGCATTGACTGAAGCCAAGGTCATGGAATTGTCCTAAACCCTTGTCAGAAGTGGGATTTGAACCCACGCCTCCAGAGGAGACTGCGACCTGAACGCAGCGCCTTAGACCGCTCGGCCATCCTGACGTTGAGTGCTGCGGTTTATATCGCTCTATCTCGCTTCGACACTACTAATTACTCTACAGGAAAAAGGTGTGTTCAAGGATCGATACATATCATCTTCGTGCAAAGTTAACAATTGCATTGACTGAAGCCAAGGTCATGCAATTGTCCTAAACTCTTGTCAGAAGTGGGATTTAAACCCACGCCTCCAGAGGAGACTGCGACCTGAACGCAGCGCCTTAGACCGCTCGGCCATCCTGACGTTGAGTGCTGCAGTTTATGTCGCTTTGTCTCGCTTCGACACTACTAATTACTCTACAGGAAAAAGGTGTGTTAAAGGATCGATACATATCGTCTTTGTGCATAGTTCACAATTGCATTGACTGAAGCCAAGGTCATGCAATTGTCCTAAACTCTTGTCAGAAGTGGGATTTGAACCCACGCCTCCAGAGGAGACTGCGACCTGAACGCAGCGCCTTAGACCGCTCGGCCATCCTGACGTTGAGTGCTGCAGTTTATGTCGCTATATCTCGCTTCGACACTACTAATTACTCTACAGGAAAAAGGTGTGTTCAAGGATCGATACATATCATCTTCGTGCAAAGTTAACAATTGCATTGACTGAAGCCAAGGTCACGCAATTGTCCTAAACTCTTGTCAGAAGTGGGATTTGAACCCACGCCTCCAGAGGAGACTACGACCTGAACGCAGCGCCTTAGACCGCTCGGCCATCCTGACGTTGAGTGCTGCAGTTTATGTCGCTTTGTCTCGCTTCGACACTACTAATTACTCTACAGGAAAAAGGTGTGTTCAAGGATCGATACATATCGTCTTTCTGCATAGTTAACAATTGCATTGATTGAAGCCAAGGTCATGCAATTGTCCTAAACTCTTGTCAGAAGTGGGATTTGAACCCACGCCTCCAGAGGAGACTGCGACCTGAACGCAGCGCCTCAGACCGCTCGGCCATCCTGACGTTGAGTGCTGCAGTTTATGCCGCTCTATCTCGCTTCGACACTACTAATTACTGTACAGGAAAAAGGTGTGTTCAAGGATTGATATATATCGTCTTTGTGCATAGTTAACAATTGCATTGACTGAAGCCAAGGTCATGCAATTGTCCTAAACCCTTGTCAGAAGTGGGATTTGAACCCACGCCTCCAGAGGAGACTGCGACCTGAACGCAGCGCCTTAGACCGCTCGGCCATCCTGACGTTGAGTGCTGCAGTTTATGTCGCTCTATCTCAATTCGACACTACTAATTACTCTACAGGAAAAAGGTGTGTTCAAGGATCGATACATATCATCTTCGTGCAAAGTTAACAATTGCATTGACTGAAGCCAAGGTCATGCAATTGTCCTAAACTCTTGTCAGAAGTGGGATTTGAACCCAAGCCTCCAGAGGAGACTGCGTCCTGAACGCAGCGCCTTAGACCGCTCGGCCAGCCTGACGTTGAGTGCTGTAGTTTATGTCGCTTTGTCTCGCTTCGACACTACTAATTACTCTACAGGAAAAAGGTGTGTTCAAGGATCGATACATATCGTCTTTGTGCATAGTTAACAATTGCATTGACTGAAGCCAAGGTCATGCAATTGTCCTAAACTCTTGTCAGAAGTGGGATTTGAACCCACGCCTCCAGAGGAGACTGCGACCTGAACGCAGCGCCTTAGACCGCTCGGCCATCCTGACGTTAAGTGCTGCAGGTTATGCCGCTCTATCTTTATTCGACACTACAGTGGTGACTTGTTCACATTTGCCTCGCAGTTTCTGAAAGGTACCTATCATTACCCAACATATCCTGAGGTTGTGAAAGGTTGGGGGTGTGGCTATCCTTGGGGGCGTGTTTTCAATTTTTCATTGCTGTAATACAGTAGGTGGACAGTGGGTGGCAGAAGAGAGCTAAAATGTACAAGTACAATATGCACTCTGATACAGATCAGATAGCCTAGTGGTTATAGATAATGTTACATGATTGGACGGCCCGGGTTCGAATCCCATGTGATGAACTTGTCAAACCGCTCTTTTTTGAAAGCTAGAAACTTGAACTGTGAAGGTACAGGGTAAAGTATTTCTCTACAAAAGTAGCAGATCTACAAGCTGTTCTTTCTTGTTTGAACTGAATTAAAAATGTCCTGTCCTTAATAAATAAAATGTAAAATGCTGGAAGTAGAAGTTAAATGGTGGATATGATACAGTATGGGGGGGGGGGGTATTGTATGTTTTACTCCACTATAATTATTGGAAAACTTTAGTTAGTAGCCAACTTTGTAGATGTTGGTTATTATCACAAAACACACTTCAGCCCTATATACATTTCGGCCATTTGATAAATAAATATGTTTTATTATGAGTATTATTATAGTCAATATTACTATAATATGTATTAGTTAAATACGTTTGTAGGCCCCTACTTTGTGTTTTTTTGCAGGGCTTTGGAATAGCAGCGCTGGCGTTGCATATAAGACAAACGCACTTGGAATGGGGGGAAAAAAGTCTTCCTCCCATTCTGTATGGAAGTGGTAGGTTTTCGGGTTATTTTTTGCCATGCACATTTTTTGTAACTTTGTAATAGTCCCCCCAGGAATCCGCGATTCCGCGATCGCGGAAATTATCGCGGATTTGAAGGCCATCCGTGGATTTCAAAGCCGTCCGCGGATTACAAGACAGAGTGCAGAAAACATGAAAAATCTCGGTAAAACACCGCCGTATGGAGAAGTATTCTCTCTCTGTCTCAGGGCAGTGCGAGCTTCTGCTAAACTCCCCCCTCCTCCCCCTCCTCTCACACACACAGACACGTACAGAGAGAGAAAGAGAGAGGGAGAGAAAGTGAGAGTGCTGCTCTTAACTACAGCCTAACTTCAAAGCAAGTTAACGATGGCTCGTTCACCCCAATTTGACCACTATGCAATCAACACTGAACAGCACTAATTAATGGCAGCTGTGATTCTTGTGTCTGTCCGTGCAGCCAGATATCAAGTAATTCCCTGTAGAGCAGGGGTCTTCAACGTTTTCAGGCCAAGGACCCCCTATTTGAGAGAGAGATGAAGCAGGGACCCCCTCTACATTGTATAAAATTGTGTTTCAGATAAACCTTTGCTGCTCTTTTTCCCCTCTACACACCTATAACTCCAAAAATAGCTGCTCTACAAGCTTGTAGATCTGCTATTTTGTCTATTTTATCAACGACACCCAATCAGTCTGGGCTACACTGTAAAATCCCCAGTCTTATCTATAGGCAATACTACAGTAGCCTATGCTGAAAATTGCCCATCTGCAAACATTATTGGGGAAAGGGAAGGGCTTTCTTTGAGGGGGGAGGGGGGTGTTCTATCAATGTATTTGTTCAGATGCAAATCCAGCCCGGCCGATTTTGAGATTTGAAGTAGGCCTACATTTTCATGTGCATGCAACAGCACATGGTTTATACAGGTACATGGGTGACTAAATAAAATAATATAACTACACTGGACAACATACTGCATACCACTGGAATGGACCAGTAGTCTACTGGAAGCGGAGGCTCTCTCTCTCTCTCTCTCTCTCTCTCTCTCTCTCTCTCTCTCTCTCTCTCTCTCTCTCTCTCTCTCTCTCTCTCTCTCTCTCAGCATCACAACTCCGGTAAAACACCGTTGTATGGAATGGAGAAGTATATCTAATCCGTTGCGTCTTTCGTCTAAGGCATTGGTTCTCAAAGTGGGGTCCGGGGACCCCCAGGGGTCCCCCGCTAAATGATAGATTAGGCACCAAATGGACCCTTATGGGTCTGTAACTCTGAGAGTGTACAAATGGAACCAAATGGACCCGTCAGGGTCCATTTGGTTCCATTTGTACACTCTCAGAGTTAAATTGACATAGATTTTACAATATTAATTGCGGTCCAAGTGATAGAAATGCCATTATATGGGGGTCTGTAGCCCTAATGCATGTCAAACTGGGGGGTCCTTGAAATTAAAATGGTTGAGAATCACTGCCAGAGCTGTAAAACATCTTCTCTTATGGGGGTCCCTGGTATATCTTTTTAAATGGGGGTCCGCGGGCTAATAAGTGTCAATTTGGGGGTCCTTGACATGAAAAAGTTTGAGAACCACTGGAGTAGAGAGAGCGGCTGCATTCCTCCCCGCACCCCTTCCCCCTCACACAGCACTTCTCAACTGAAGCGAGAAAGGAATAGCTTTCCTTTGTTGTTTTTAGTGTGCCGTGAAGGGAGCTGACCGGCCCTTCTTGATGTCAACCTAAAAAATCTCCCTTTTAAGAACATTTTATCAACGACACCCTATCAGTCTGGGCTACAAATATAGTAACGTGTTGCGACCAGGGTTGTCAGATTTTGCGAGAGAAATAAGCAATCAGGTCTATGAAAACAAGCCCAAGCAATCAACACGCTCAAAAGACGTGGCCAGTAAGGCCACTTGAGCACTATATACTTAATAAACCTACAGTGTTCTCTCAACAAATAAAAAGCAGCCCGCAATTACCAATATATATTTACAAGCAACTTTATAGGAAAACAGGTCGCTTATAATAAGGATACATGGCAACACTGGTTGCGTTATTGTGTCATTTCATTCAGTGATTATTGTTGTCACAGAACAACTTTGGTGACTTTTAGACCTTCACATGTAGGCTACAGTCAGCGGTTAGAGGGGGATGGGGGTAGTCATCCCAATATAACAATGATCCAGGCGGTCTGAGGTGTGAATATAGGTCCGCCTGCTTGTGGTGGCTTGTGTGTCACAGATGCGATGCCCACTGTTTGACAACATTAGTTGCTTGTTACTTTGTAGATTTTGATTATTATTACAAAACATACATTAACCACTTCAGCCTTATATAAACGTTGGCTATTTAAAAATAGCAGAACTAAGCTCACAAGCTTGTAGATCTGCTATTTTCATGTGAAACGGGACATTCTGCATAACGAGTACTTATACTTTTTAATTTAAGTACGTTTTGATACCAATACTTTTGAGAGCAAGAGAGAGAGAGAGAGATAATAGCAATCTACAAGCTCACAACGTGTGAGCTTGTAGATTGGATATTTTCAAATAGATGTAGGCTAAAGTGGTTTAGCTGCTGGGGACCCCTGGAACACGCCCAAGGACCCCCCCTAGTGATGCGTGGGACAACATGTCTCTGTCTGTCTGTCTCTCTGTGTCTCTCTCTCTCTCTCTCTCTCTCTCTCTCTCTCTCTCTACTCCACTACATCTCAGAGGCAAATATTGTACTTTTACTCCACTACAATTATTTGAAAACTTTAGTTACTAGTTACTTTTCAGATATAAACTATGATATAATGAAACATACATTAACCACTTTAGCCCTATTTTATACATAGGCTATTTGAAAATAGCCGATCTACAAGCTCACAACGCGACTCATCGCGACGCGTTGTGAGCTTGTAGATTGGCTATTTTCAAATATTTAGTACTTTTACTTTAAGTACATTTTGATGCGAATACTTTTGTACTTTTACTCAAGTACATTTTTAATTTTGGATTTTTACTTGTAACAGAGTATTTTTATATAGCAGTATTGGTACTTTTACTTAAGTAAAGCATTTGAGTACTTTTTCCACCACTGGTGTACCGTCACTTTAAAAGTGCAATTTATACTTCATCGTACAACGGTGTCACGCACCAAACATAGCCGATCTCCAAGCTCACACTGCGTCTGTTCGCACCACGTTGTGAGCTTGTAGATCTGCCATTTTCGGCAACGATAGACTGAGAAGACGACACGCTCTCAAGCAACACTAGTTATTCATTCACAGGGAGATCCCAAACGGATTATTATCAATTGGATAATTAAAATTGTCAACGGAGACTTGGTACCTTGGGTAGAAGAGGACGACGAGTGAGACTTTTGAGCGTTTCACTAGTTGAGTTAATTTGCTGGACTTCAGCTTTAACCACTAGGCTGTCTAATTTGTAGAGGAACATATAGTACGTAGGCCTTCACGGTTCAAGTTTCTAGCTTTTAAAAAAAAGTAGTTCAAGTTCATAGCGTGGGATTCGAACACGGGCCGTCCAATCGCCAAACTTTAGCTTTAACCACTTGGCTATTTGATCTGTGTTGAAGAGTAGGAGGTACTAATACTCTATATACAGACGCATGCGATGCGCAGTCAGTGTTTGAAAACTTTAGTTACAAGTTACTTTGCACATTTTGATTATTATTACAAAACATACATTAACCACAAGTTATTTTACTCAACTACAATTATTTGAAAACGAACTAAGGCTTATCTGTAACTGTACAGCTGTGCTGCTTCAGGAATTCTATGTGACCAACAGCGTAACTCATCATTGTTGTAATGTGAAGAGACTCATCTTCAGACTCCACCTCGGCCTGTAGCACTTAGACTATGTTCTTCGTTTACCTGTGATCCTAGTTTACTGAGACACTACATTGTCTCTGCATTCTATGTATGTGTTTACCTTGTTTATTGTAGCTCACAACGTGTGAGCTTGTAGATTGGATATTTTCAAATAGATGTAGGCTAAAGTGGTTTAGCTGCTGGGGACCCCTGGAACACGCCCAAGGACCCCCCCTAGTGATGCGTGGGACAACATGTCTCTGTCTGTCTGTCTCTCTGTGTCTCTCTCTCTCTCTCTCTCTCTCTCTCTCTCTCTCTCTACTCCACTACATCTCAGAGGCAAATATTGTACTTTTACTCCACTACAATTATTTGAAAACTTTAGTTACTAGTTACTTTTCAGATATAAACTATGATATAATGAAACATACATTAACCACTTTAGCCCTATTTTATACATAGGCTATTTGAAAATAGCCGATCTACAAGCTCACAACGCGTCTCATCGCGACGCGTTGTGAGCTTGTAGATTGGCTATTTTCAAATATTTAGTACTTTTACTTTAAGTACATTTTGATGCCAATACTTTTGTACTTTTACTCAAGTACATTTTTAATTTTGGATTTTTACTTGTAACAGAGTATTTTTATATAGCAGTATTGGTACTTTTACTTAAGTAAAGCATTTGAGTACTTTTTCCACCACTGGTGTACCGTCACTTTAAAAGTGCAATTTATACTTCATCGTACAACGGTGTCACGCACCAAACATAGCCGATCTCCAAGCTCACACTGCGTCTGTTCGCACCACGTTGTGAGCTTGTAGATCTGCCATTTTCGGCAACGATAGACTGAGAAGACGACACGCTCTCAAGCAACACTAGTTATTCATTCACAGGGAGATCCCAAACGGATTATTATCAATTGGATAATTAAAATTGTCAACGGAGACTTGCTACCTTGGGTAGAAGAGGACGACGAGTGAGACTTTTGAGCGTTTCACTAGTTGACGCCATTCTTTCACCACCGCACATGTAAACACAACGACGTAACCACCCAAAGTGTACAAATGGAACCAAATGGACGCTTACAGCCTTTAATGGACCCGGTTTTCGAGCTCCATCCCTATCCATTATACATACATATATCTATAACGCGCTGGCCAATATACAAACTAATAGACGAGTGCGCTCCGCTGCGCAACTGTATCATATTCACCATTTCCACTTCCAGCATTTTATTGATTAAGGACAGGACATTTTTTTATTCAGTTAATTTGCTGGACTTCAGCTTTAACCACTAGGCTGTCTAATTTGTAGAGGAACATATAGTACGTAGGCCTTCACGGTTCAAGTTTCTAGCTTTTAAAAAAAAGCAGTTCAAGTTCATAGCGTGGGATTCGAACACGGGCCGTCCAATCGCCGAACTTTAGCTTTAACCACTTGGCTATTTGATCTGTGTTGAAGAGTGAGAGGTACTAATACTGTATATACAGACGCATGCGATGCGCAGTCAGTGTTTGAAAACTTTAGTTACAAGTTACTTTGCACATTTTGATTATTATTACAAAACATACATTAACCACAAGTTATTTTACTCAACTACAATTATTTGAAAACGAACTAAGCACAGTTTGATGCCAATACTTTGTAGCCTAGTTATTATTATTATTATTATTAGCCCAGATTATTTTTACATTAATGAATCAATGTATTTACTTAAATTAATCTATTCTCAAATAGACATATACCTTCTATAATGTAGCCTATTATGACATGACGATTTTGACAACATGTGAAAAGGGACTTTCTGCATAACGAGTACTTTTACTCTTAATTTTTTTAAGTACATTTCAGTACCAAGCGCCACCTCGTGGCTTAACGGCCACACTACACGTTCTGATCATTTCAATGGGAGGCGCTAAGAATCTGTGGGCGTCAACTTTAAAAGGTACCTAAAGGCGCTGATGGAGTCCTATGGCGGCCAATAGGCGGCCGTTTGAAGATCGCGCATGATTGGACTGGTGACCACTGTACTAATTACTCTACAGGGAAAAGGTGTGTTCAAGGATCGATACATATCGTCTTTGTGCATAGTTAACAATTGCATTGACTGAAGCCAAGGTCATGGAATTGTCCTAAACCCTTGTCAGAAGTGGGATTTGAACCCACGCCTCCAGAGGAGACTGCGACCTGAACGCAGCGCCTTAGACCGCTCGGCCATCCTGACGTTGAGTGCTGCAGTTTATGTCGCTTTGTCTCGCTTTGACACTACTAATTACTCTACAGGAAAAAGGTGTGTTCAAGAATCGATACATATCGTCTTTGTGCATAGTTAACAATTGCATTGACTGAAGCCAAGGTCATGCAATTGTCCTAAACTCTTGTCAGAAGTGGGATTTGAACCCACGCCTCCAGAGGAGACTGCGACCTGAACGCAGCGCCTTAGACCGCTCGGCCATCCTGACGTTGAGTGCTGCAGTTTATGTCGCTTTGTCTCACTTCGACACTACTAATTACTCTACAGGAAAAAGGTGTGTTCAAGGATCGATACATATCGTCTTTGTGCATAGTTAACAATTGCATTGACTGAAGCCAAGGTCATGCAATTGTCCTAAACTCTTGTCAGAAGTGGGATTTGAACCCACGCCTCCAGAGGAGACTGCGACCTGAACGCAGCGCCTTAGACCGCTCGGCCATCCTGACGTGAAGTGCTGCACTTTAGCCGCTCTATCTTTCTTCGACACTACTAATTACTCTACAGGGAAAAGGTGTGTTCAAGGATCGATACATATCGTCTTTGTGCATAGTTAACAATTGCATTGACTGAAGCCAAGGTCATGGAATTGTCCTAAACCCTTGTCAGAAGTGGGATTTGAACCCACGCCTCCAGAGGAGACTGCGACCTGAACGCAGCGCCTTAGACCGCTCGGCCATCCTGACGTTGAGTGCTGCAGTTTATGTCGCTCTATCTCACTTCGACACTACTAATTACTCTACAGGAAAAAGGTGTGTTCAAGGATCGATACATATCATCTTCGTGCAAAGTTAACAATTGCATTGACTGAAGCCAAGGTCATGCAATTGTCCTAAACTCTTGTCAGAAGTGGGATTTGAACCCACGCCTCCAGAGGAGACTGCGACCTGAACGCAGCGCCTTAGACCGCTCGGCCATCCTGACGTTGAGTGCTTCAGTTTATGTCGCTTTGTCTCGCTTCGACACTACTAATTACTCTACAGGAAAAAGGTGTGTTCAAGAATCGATACATATCGTCTTTGTGCATAGTTAACAATTGCATTGACTGAAGCCAAGGTCATGCAATTGTCCTAAACTCTTGTCAGAAGTGGGATTTGAACCCACGCCTCCAGAGGAGACTGCGACCTGAACGCAGCGCCTTAGACCGCTCGGCCATCCTGACGTTGAGTGCTGCAGTTTATGTCGCTCTCTCTTGCTTCGACACTACTAATTACTCTACAGGAAAAAGGTGTGTTCAAGGATCGATACATATCGTCTTTGTGCATAGTTCACAATTGCATTGACTGAAGCCAAGGTCATGCAATTGTCCTAAACTCTTGTCAGAAGTGGGATTTGAACCCACGCCTCCAGAGGAGACTGCGACCTGAACGCAGCGCCTTAGACCGCTCGGCCATCCTGACGTTAAGTGCTGCAGTTTATGTCGCTATATCTCGCTTCGACACTACTAATTACTCTACAGGAAAAAGGTGTGTTCAAGGATCGATACATATCATCTTCGTGCAAAGTTAACAATTGCATTGACTGAAGCCAAGGTCATGCAATTGTCCTAAACTCTTGTCAGAAGTGGGATTTGAACCCACGCCTCCAGAGGAGACTGCAACCTGAACGCAGCACCTTAGACCGCTCGGCCATCCTGACGTTGAGTGCTGCAGTTTATGTCGCTTTGTCTCTCTTCGACACTACTAATTACTCTACAGGAAAAAGGTGTGTTCAAGGATCGATACATATCGTCTTTCTGCATAGTTAACAATTGCATTGACTGAAGCCAAGGTCATGCAATTGTCCTAAACTCTTGTCAGAAGTGGGATTTGAACCCAAGCCTCCAGAGGAGACTGCGACCTGAACGCAGCGCCTTAGACCGCTCGGCCATCCTTACGTTGAGTGCTGCAGTTTATGCCGCTCTATCTTGCTTCGACACTACTAATTACTCTACAGGAAAAAGGTGTGTTCAAGGATCGATATATATCGTCTTTGTGCATAGTTAACAATTGCATTGACTGAAGCCAAGGTCATGCAATTGTCCTAAACCCTTGTCAGAAGTGGGATTTGAACCCACGCCTCCAGAGGAGACTGCGACCTGAACGCAGCGCCTTAGACCTCTCGGCCATCCTGACGTTGAGTGTTGCTGTTTATGTCGCTCTATCTGGCTTCGACACTACTAATTACTCTACAGGAAAAAGGTGTGTTCAAGGATCGATACATATCATCTTCGTGCAAAGTTAACAATTGCATTGACTGAAGCCAAGGTCATGCAATTGTCCTAAACTCTTGTCAGAAGTGGGATTTGAACCCACGCCTCCAGAGGAGACTGCGACCTGAACGCAGCGCCTTAGACCGCTCGGCCATCCTGACATTGAGTGCTGCAGTCTATGTCGCTCTATCTCGATTCGACACTACTAATTACTCTACAGGAAAAAGGTGTGTTCAAGGATCGATACATATCGTCTTTGTGCATAGTAGTGGAGCGGCGTGGCGCGATATATCAGCCTAATCGTTCCCTTTTGTGATTAAAGCGCCAAATTTGGCAGAAGTGTTGATTGATATATTGGGAACAAAACTGGATATTGGGCCATCACAAATTCTCACCCTGGTGGGCGTGGCAGCCATTTTTCAAAATGGCCACCAGCGGTTGATCAAATCTTCCTAGTTTTTGTCCTAGTAGGCCGAAATGTTGCTCAAGTATGCGAGTATGAAGGTGTGTGGGTGTGGTCATGTTAATTACCTAAAAGGGGGCGTTGCAATGGGAGTGGCCTAGATAACAGCTACATTTGGGAGAATTGTTCAAATGGTAATACAAGCGGGACATTTGGTACAAATCATCTTTGGAGATCACGTTTCGATTTAGGAAACCGGGCCACTCATAAATCAAAGATGGCAGCCATTTCTTTTCAAGATGGCCACCAAAAGACTGTATTTTCATTTCTGCATATCTTTACCTATAATTATATGAGGTCAATTACTTTATCATCAATTTAAAAATAAATGGGACCATAATTTCGCAAAACGCATATCATGGTGATTGAAAGAAGACTTTAAACTAACGACTGGAAGCATATATTCATGACGATGTTTATTAAGGTAAGAAAATCAAGTCTAAAGTTCGTCAAAAACCCACCCACTTGAATGGAGAAAACATCTTTCTGACATCAGCAGGGCTAAAACAGCGAACCTACTGGCCATTCATATGAACTTTTACTTCCTACAGGTATATAGACTATTTCAAAGCAGGAAGCTGGGCCCTTGGAGCCCGCAGTACTACTGCAGGTACTGGTGTTAGGTGTGAAGATGAAGATAGAACAATGCTGTGTGGAGCTCAACCAAAGACAGTGTGTTCCTTTGAGGAAACAGATAGAGGAAAGTGTCAGGAGTTATTTGTAACAGAAGTATACCTGTGAGAGGGAAGATGTATAAGACGGGAGGGGGACCAGCCATGATGCTGTACGGCTTGGAAACGGTGGCACTGACGAAGACAGGAGGTGGAGGTGGCAGAATTGAGGATGCTACGATTCTCATTAGGAGTGACAAGGAAGGACATCATCAGAAATTATTACATTAGAGGATCAGCCCAGGTGACAAGGTTTAGGGATAAAGCGAGAGAGGCAAGGTTGAGATGGTTTGGACATGTGCAAAGGAGGGATGGGGTACATTGGGAAAAGGATGCTGAAGATTTAGCTGCCAGAGGAGAAGAGGAAGGCCAAAGCGGAGGTTTAAGGATGCGTTGAGAGACGACATGCAAGTGGCTGGATTCAATGAGGAAGACACAGAACCAGATTTTGTTTTGCTTTAATCCCTAAGTTTGACTGTGAGCACAGTTGTAGGGCGTGTTTCTGAAAAGTTTTAATTTAGATGGTTATAAATGGTAACTCCTGTTTGAAAATGTTCAAAAACATACTATGGGAGTGCTATTTGGTGATCTGGTGATTGACCTCAAATGATTATAGGCAAAGATATGCAAAAATGCAAAAACAAATTTTGGCGGCCATCTTGAAAAAAGGCTGCCATCTTTGATTTAAGAGTGGCCTGGTTTCCTAAATCAAAGCATGATCTCCAAAGATGATTTGTACCAAATTTCCCGCTTGTTTCACCATTTGAACAATTCTCTCAAAATGTTGCTGTTATCTAGGCCACTCCCATTGCAACGCCCCCTTTTAGGTAATTAGCATGAACACACCCACACACCTTCATACTCACATACTTGAGCAACATTTCGGCCTACTAGGACAAAAATTAGGAAGATTTGATCAACCGCTGGTGGCCATTTTGAAAAATGGCTGCCACGCCCACCAGGGTGAGAATTTGTGATGGCCCAATATCCAGATTTGTTCCCAATATATCAATCAACACCTCTACCAAATTTGGCACTTTAATCACAAAAGGGAACGATTGTCGCGCTACGCCGCCGCACTATAGTTCACAATTGCATTGACTGAAGCCAAGGTCATGCAATTGTCCTAAACTCTTGTCAGAAGTGGGATTTGAACCCACGCCTCCAGAGGAGACTGCGACCTGAACGCAGCGCCTTAGACCGCTCGGCCATCCTGACGTTGAGTGCTGCAGCTTATGTCGCTCTATCTCCCTTCGACACTACTAATTACTCTACAGGAAAAAGGTGTGTTCAAGGATCGACACACATAATCTTTGTGCAAAGTTAACAATTGCATTGGGATTTGAACCCACGCCTCCAGAGGAGACTGCGACCTGAACGCAGCGCCTTAGACCGCTCGGCCATCCTGCCGTTAATTGCTGCTGTTTATGTCGCTCTATCTCGCTTCGACACTACTAATTACTCTACAGGAAAAAGGTGTGTTCAAGGATCGATACATATCGTCTTTGTGCATAGTTAACAATTGCATTGACTGAAGCCAAGGTCATGCAATTGTCCTAAACTCTTGTCAGAAGTGGGATTTGAACCCACGCCTCCAGAGGAGACTGCGACCTAAACGCAGCGCCTTAGACCGCTCGGCCATCCTGACGTTACATGCGCGCAAGTGGGGCCTCGAAAATTACTCTAGCCCACGGGCCTCGACTCCTATAAATCCGGCACTGCCTGCCAGACTTCCCCCTTGAAGTTAGAAATCACAACATGCACAACCATAACCTGTTCATTGCGGAGGCCCTCAAACACAGAGATGTGGGAGAGAATGCCATTGAGAACCTCAAAAAACGTTTTGACAGTTGCCACTCCGCTACATCTGCACTAAGTGTGTTAAAGCATGATCTCCAAATCCAGTATGGAGAGAGGTACCCCATGTCTCAGCCAACCGGGAGATCTGCCCAGACCACAACTTTGTACAAAGGTGTCTAAAATGTATTTTTAAAGGAAGATCATGTTCAATCATGTTTTTGCTACAGCATTTTAACTTTGGTCAACAGTGTAGGGTACAGTTAACTATATTGTATTATTTATGGCCCTGACCATATAGCTTTCATAGTCCATCAGCCAATTAAAAAGAAAAAGAAATCTAAATCTGGCTATTAGTTCACCAAAAATGTATTTAGTGGACAATAACTCTTACAAAAGAATAATAATAATATCCAAGACAATATCCTACACTGTAATAATGTAGCCTACATATTGTTTTGCATTTTACTTACAAGCAAAGGTGTATACTTTATAGTTCAAATCACTATTATGTATTAATGACTTAATGTTATCGTTTTGTCCAGACTGTACCAAAATGTATCCAACGCGGAGTATGGGGCACAAAATGGCCCATCCATGTTGGAAGCCTTAACACGTCAGGTTGAGGACTACAACATCAAGTGTGCAGATATTTGTGCAAAGATGATTATTTCCACTTCAGGAGCTCCACTCTTAGCCATATGCTCCCCACTAATGAAGCGTGTTCACAAAATGAAGCACAGTGGAGAGCTCTGCTTTATTGATTCCTCTGGAAACATGGACAGGGAGAACTGTAGAGTATTCCTCCTGCTCACTCACTTCTGTGCTGGTGGTCTCCCCCTTGGGATCCTTATGACACAGTCTGAGAACCAAGCTACCATCGTGGAAGGCCTGGAGCTCCTCAAAGAGCTTGTCGGAAAGGATGGTTTTGCTGGAAATGGGCAGGCAGGACCTTCTGTGTTCATCACAGATTACTGTAGTGCAGAAAGGGGAGCTCTCAAAAAGGTGTTTCCAGCGGCCACACTTCTTCTCTGCTCATTCCACCTCCTTCAGGCAGTCTGGAGGTGGCTTTGGAAAAAGGAGAGCAGTGTAGAAAAAGAACACAGACAGACTCTCTTTGCAGTTATCAAAGACATACTGTACAGCAAGGACATCACAAATGTTGAAAGGCTCTATGTGCAGACCAGGTCAAATCCAGTTGCTGAGAGGTTAGTGTGCACTTTGGAGACAGGCAAGCAGGTTAACTGATGATGAAGGTGCTTAGTTGAGACAGATGTTCATTTCAGAATACTTTATTGATCCCCAAGGGAAATTGTTAAATATTGTTGAAGTTTCAGAGAGAAGTTGTACACCAGGGGCAACAACACAAACAACTACGCAGAGGCTGCAATGCGTGTCCTCAAGGACAAAATTTTGCAAAGGACAAAAGCTTTCAACCCTTCACAACTATTTGACCTCCTCACCTCAAGACTGGATACCTATTATGAGGCAAGGATCATAGATGTTACTCTTGGTCGCTGGGAGGCACAGCGCTCACGCTTTTTTGCTCTGGACACCAACATCCAAGTCAGTGACATTCAGCAGGTAATACCTGCACACTGAAAGCGCTCCATCTGTCTTTACAAAGAACACCTATATATTAAAAAAATAAAAATAAAATGTGTGACAGGTTGGCGAGAAAACATTTCAGGTCAAGGGGTCAACAGAAACATATGTAGTGGACATGGAACTGGAGCTGTGTTCCTGTCCAGCAGGACACACTGGGGGACCCTGCAGGCACCAGGCAGCGGTGGTCAAACATGTTTGGATGTTTTTCTAACACCTACGCACCAGAGACTGCAACGATGAAAGCTGAGCTTCTCAAGCTTACTTCAGGAGGTAATTTCTATTTATTTTATTGAACTACACATGTCATATTCCTTTTGCTTTGAATATTGGTTGGAATATTATTTATTATTTAAGTCTATAAAGCTTTATTAAAAAAACATTCATGTTATTTTAACAATATAATTGCTTTACTCATTCATTACTTATCTTTTGAAGACCCAGTGTCTTTGGATTTTCTCCAACCTCTAAGAAAGCAGCCTCAATGTCAGTCACTCTCTTTGGACTTTCGCCAACCTCTGAGACAGCTCAGTCAGCCTTTACAGTCACTCCAAGGTATGCCTATACAATTGAGACTTTAAGTAAAGAATTGTGTGAATTATGAATATGCTGAATAGCTTTTTACTAACCGGTGGCAACCTCCACAAAAACAATGTCCTCACACTGAACAAAACTGATGTACATCAGGCACTAATTGAGGACTAATATGGGCACCTCAATGTTAAATTGACATTTGGAAAAAATAGCTACAGTACTAATAGCACAATGTTAAAGTCCTTTGACAAATGTCTCCACCATGTTTTTCATATTGATATACAGCATCAATATCTTTTGTTATTGACAGAAATGGAGCAGATGGACTCCAACATCGAGCTGCATGCAGAATCAGATCCCAGCATGGACCAGACAGATGTGGAGCAGATGGATTCCAACAATCAAGATGTTGAATTTATGTTTAATGAACTGCAAACATTTAAGTTAGATGAGTACCATGGCCCTGGGCTGGTTGCAATGGCTAAGCAGTTCGGACGTTTGAGTCATAATCCAGCAACGTTGCTGTCTGCAATGCACTGCTTTGGGAAATCAGTCAACCCAGCAACGAAACGATCCAAGGCAATTCGACGAGCAGCAAGGCGTTCAGGTGCCATGATTCCTGCCCAGCCTTCTGCTATTAACAGGCGCAGCGACAAATCAGGTTCAAAGAGACGTTTGACCCCTGGCCGTTCAAGGAAGCAGACCAGTGGTCCTGAACACCCATACTGCTCTGAAAAGGAGAATAAAAAGAGACCTGCAAGGTTTGGGCATCACCAACTTGCAGACTCTGTGGCAATGAATTCCTCCCACCAAAAATAAGGATGTATGGAGAGAGAGAGAGAGAGAGAGAGAGAGAGAGAGAGAGAGAGAGAGAGAGAGAGAGAGTTGGTACCATAGGTCAGTGAGTGAGTGAGTCCCAACCAAGGTGTAAAATGTAAATAGAGATAAAAAGCTTTTGTTATGCATTGTATCTGTGACTGAGATCCCTTTCCTGACATTGCTACAGTATCCAGATTACAATAAATATGGTATGTAGTGTCCAATCCAGTGCACAGTCTGCTTCAAATAGCTTTGACATTGTCAACCAGTAGGTTGGGTCTAATACCAGGGTCTAAATGTCTCAATGGAAAGAGTACTACACACTGCAAATGTGCTAGTTATATTGTATTAACATACCATACAGATTAAATACAATAAAGGTTTGCTTTATTTAAATCAGACTTGTGTGTTCTCCCCTTTAAGGGTCATCAATATGCCTGTACACGGACATATGTGTCCGTGGCAAAGACACATTTTAGATTTTCTTTTGGTATAATGTATTTTTTGATAAGAACCAATTACTGAATGTCAGGTCTACAGGTTTTCTTCAGAATGTATGACACAATTTATTATGACACTATATATGGCACATTAAGAGGAGACTGGTACCAGTGGTATTCAATTATTTGAAAGGACCCCCATAACTCTGAAAGTGTTCAAATGTAACCAAGTGGACCCGTACGGGTCCAATTTGTTACATTGGAACACTCTAGAGTTAAGATCTGTTAAGATATGTCAATATTAGAATAATAATACCATATTTATTATCATCACTAATTAATCACACTTTAATGCATTCATTTGTAGTGGTGATTATAATATCCTGTCCTACATTATAGTTAAAAGAAATACTTTATGATCAATAATAATAATATCATATTTATTATCATCACTACGTGTCTTTACTTGGTGCTGTAATTAAAGCAAAAATAGTAAAATAAATAGCATTAGATTATGCAGGAACTATGTTCTGCTATACCTTATAATCACACTTTAATGCATTCATTTATAGCGGTGATTATAATATCCTTCCTACATTATAACATTATTATAATGTAGGCTAGAATGCTTTAAAATGTGTTATGATTATTTCTATAAAACATCGTGAGCATTATACTATACAGTTCTTATAACGGTATTTATAGTCGCACACGCGCGCACACACAAACAAACAGTAAACACACACACACACACACACACACACACACACACACACACACACACACACACACACACGCACACCCGACGTGGCGAAATTAGCAATCAAATAATCATATAATATGTTAAATAATAACATATTCTATGATTATATGTTTACGTTAGTTTAATAGTATATTAAAACTTAATGAAACGGCACTTTAGCAGGAAAATGTATTATTATTATTATTATTATTATTTACACGGCTGTCGGCCATGACAGTTTTTCAACGCCAATCAGAATCCATTAACAACTGACGTAGGAGGCAGAGAAATGAAGGGGCGGCGCTTCCATCTAAAGTCCCTTGCAGATCGCTACGACGCGAGCCATCTAGCCTTTATATATATGGGTCTACTATCCCTTTAAGGGAACGGTGCCTTGGTCGTTTAGTGCGCATGCGTGAAGCACGTTGACCCCCGACCGGAAACGGAAGAATACATGGCTTTGTTAATATGTGTTGTATAGAAACATAATATGTCGTTTAAATGCTTAATTTATAGTTTTAATGTGCAAATTAACCGTTTTTCAATGGCTCCTTTTTGCTCTAGAGGGTACTCTTATTCTGAAGAGATCGTCCACCGGAAGTCTTATTGTTGCCACCTTATCGTTGCTGACGGAACACAGCTCTTTGTTTAGCTACACATATAGAAAAATAACACGCGGTGAGCAACAAAGATCATGGAGAAACTAAACGTCTCAATAACTTTAGGAAGTAAAGGTGATAAAATGCGTCAGATGGAGTCTGTACGGCTGAAGATAAATGAACACATGACGTCGGTGGGAGAGGAGATAGTGTGTGTTCTGGAGAAACACACAACAACAACAACAACAACAACAACAACAACACCACCACCAGACGTTAGTGTGAGAGTGTGTGTGTTGGAGCGCCTCAGTGCGGCTGCAGAGTTCATGTTCAACCTCTTCCAGAGAGAGATAGAGACTCTAGAAACTCTGCTGGAGAAACAAAACAAACTGCTGGACGTGATGCTACAGCCACACATCACACTACACAGAGCAGGTTGGTTTAACATGATGCTACAGCCACACATCACACTACACAGAGCAGGTTGGTTTAACATGATGCTACAGCCACACATCACACTACACAGAGCAGGTTGGTTTAAACTACCTTTAATACCAGTTATTGGCAGCTTAGGTACTACTAGCTAAGTTAGACTATGTAGTGGCTTATCTAGACTAGTAGTAACTACTACTAGTTAAGTTACTAGACTATTTAGTGGTTTTGCTACTACTAGACAAGCTACTACTAGGCTAGAAGCTCAGCCACTTAATAAGTACTTATAATGTATATACCAGTGGTTTTCACAGTGGGTCCTCACCAGGAGTCCTTGAGAGGGTTCCAGGGGGTCCCCAGCCAAATAGTTAGGAACCAAATTGACCTTATGTGTCTGTAACTCGGAGAGCGTGCAAATGGAACCAAATGGACCCGATTTGTAATCTCTCAGAGTTAAATTAACACTGATGATACGACAGTCAATCAAATGGGGGTCCGTGGCCCTAATGCATATCAAGCTGGGGGTCCTTGAAATTAAAATTATTGAGAATCACTGCTATTGTGTGAGGGTCCCTGGCATATCTTTTTAGATTGGGGTATTAATTGTCACATAAATTGTGATTAATGATTTAATTGTGTTTTTATCGTTGAACACCAGCGCATATTAATAAAAAGTACATTTCTATATGGCTGTTAGGCTTTGAAGTTGCACAGGGCAGATATGGAAAATAACATATATTATTTTTAAACATATTTAATAACTTCATACGTTTTATAAAACACCTATTGTGGAAATAGCCGATCTACAAGCTCACAACGAGTCACATTGTGGTAAGTTGTGAGCTTGTAGATCTGCTATTTCCACTATTTTTGAAAATATATGAAAATGTTTCAACATGGAAACGATTATGCAAACATAATTGCAATTATCTCAAATAATAGCGATTAGGCGTTTATGTAATACTTGTGACAGGCCTACTAGTAATCACTAGCGCTTTTAGACGTACCAGTCCCACGCGGTTCCTCTCATCAGTCCAGGTGTTGTTCATGATTGAGAAGATCATTGCAATCCAAGTCGGCCACACCACCCATGACCTAAAAGGATGTCATTTTGTATTTTAAAACAAAATGTCAGACGCCAGACGACTAAAAGTGGGATCCAGGGACCCTCAGGGTTCCTTGAGGGGGCTCCAAATGGACCCTTTAAAGGTCTGTAACTCTGAGAGTGTACAAATGGAACCAAATGGACCCCACTCTCAAGAGTTATGGGGGTGAACATTTGAGAACCACTGATTTTAAAGTATGCCTCTTGACTTCTGTTTGACTATTTAGCTTTGTAACAAAATAAAAGCTTATCTTAGAAAAAGAGAGGTAGCCCATTCTTCAAACAACCATATCTTCTGCTTGGCCAGGTTGTACAAAATATTTGGTCAATTTAATGTGCAGAAGAGCTCTCACCTCGAACAGCTGTCTTGTACTTTGCAGTGTTGATGTGGGCTTGCAGGTCTAAAGGTAAGAACCTTAACACATAAGTGCCAGCTTTGCAGACAATACACTCTGTTTCTCATTGGTCACGACTCACGACCAAGACGAAAACACTGATACTTAATTACTTTTTCTGCATTTTGGTGACACGGCATTTGCGTTGGCGGTGCATTCGTGTGTTGTATACCAGTGGTTCACAACCTGCTTTCCTTGGATCCCCCCTTACTGACAAAGCTGAGACCCCACATGTACGTGCACGTGTAACGCCCGGGATTCAAACCTGGCAAATTTGTGTTATAGTAGGGATGTATGCCGTCAATTATGTAAATGACTTACTAAAGGTCCAGGTTCTAAAAGAGATATCATGTCATGCGGCCCACTCAAATGCCCACTTGCCAGATCTTAAAGGCTACCAGGATACAGTGATACAAATACATTAATCATAATTAAGCATTCTTTTAATTTTTAAAAAATGACTTAATTTGGGTGGTATGATGCAGATATTGTACATAATGTATTTTGAAGAAAATGTGTGTGCGGAGACTGTATGTATTTTTTTTTAATGTGTTTCACATGCATGAGTGGACCATCACTACTGCATTCAGCAGGCTGAAAGCAGGTGATCCGAGACCTCAACCTTGTTGAAAGGCAAGATCTATTGAACTATTGAAGGAATGAGTGAGAAAGACAGTCCAGATTGAACTTCCAACCTGAGGCCTTTTATTTAAGCTAATTGTATTTGAATTATATTCATTGCTTTGGTGAAACTTTAAAATGTGTGCAATCTAGAAAACACTAACTAGCTTATGACACAGATCCATAGCTGTTTTGCATCATAAATGTCCAACACAAAAAATAAGGGTATGTGACCTATTTTCAATAAGGATATTATCGTGTTTATAGTAAAACAAAGACAATGAAAACACACTTGAAGTGAACACAATATATTAAATTCCACTTTGCTTATTTATTGAATAATATTGTTAATGCAGGTTTGCTACTTGTATCAGTAGCAATTTAGTAGAACTGTAATATGTGCAAACCAAATACTCAGTCAGTGCAGTTAAGCAAAGTCCAGTTCTATGTACCATCTTATGCAGCATCACACTTAACAATGCCATCAGAAAGCAAGGTTATTTTGCTTATAGCAGTCAACTGAGAAAAAAACGAAATCGACATACTTGTTTTGCAGTGAAATTATATTAGTGTCATTGTGCTTTCAGCAGAGACCAACAGAGGTTTATACTTGTGGGAATTACTGTGCACTTGCTTGGCATGAGATTAAGTCCACAATGTAATGCGGGAGTATTTCAAGAGCAGGCACATTGCATTATGCAGTAGATCGTCTCGTTGTGGCCTCGTTAGCTTGGTAGCTCCCTAGCGGTCAGAACGGAAGCGGAAACGTGATCCGCCGGTACACCGGATCCAAGCTCCCCACCGCACTGACGTCGGTAAATAGACACCCATTAAACTAGTGTAGAGTCTGCAAGGTTGCAAGGTAACAGGATAGGTGCTCACTAGGGAAATCTGGTGTCCACCTTCATGTAAAATTGGCAATTCTTTCCAAAATGTTAATGTTTTTAAGTAAAGTATACATGATTAGAACATGCTTAAACATTCAACAATTAACTCTTTGAACGCCATTGACTCGAAAACGCGTCAATTGCTACTTAATCCACCCACGCGTTGTGGAGGTTCCGTGGTCTTCCAATAGCTGGCACCTTTCCGCATCTTTTGGTGTCTTTGACTCGTCTGGGTCACAAACGGTTAACCAGAAATCACGTGATCAAAACAAAAGTACATAAAAGCCTCCCAGGAACAGGGTTTTCTGTGGGTGTATTGGTGTATAGGTATTTGTTTTGAGCAGAGAGACGTGAGCAGAGACAGAGAGAGTTGAGAGACAGAGAGAGAATTTGAGAGAGATCAGACAGTTTGGTGAGATTATTGGTGAGTTTATTGGAGTTGATAGTGAAGGGAGTTGACAGAAAGAGGAGGGGAAGAGCAAATTGTGTTTGTTGTGTTTGTAAAAAAAAAAAAAAAACTAGAAAATGTGCCCCTCGGAGCACAGGTCTCCGCCAGTACTGTTCCTGATTAATCCTGTCTTACCTATTTATATTACATATTGTCACGTGTCACTTGACCAATGTTAGCTTTGCTGATGGAAGCTCACTTCAAAAAATATAAAAGATTTTTTGAAGTGATACAACTATTTATAGATTTCTATTTCGTCATGCGTCTCGCTAGCCAATCAAAGCACACCCTTTCAACATATTTTCACTTGTCACGTGAAGCTTGACCAATGTTAGCTTGGCGGACACACGGAAGGACGGAGACGAAAACATACTCTCCACCTCTGGCGGAGACAAAAAGTATTTGTTTAGTTAGTTTAGTGTATGTATTTTATAGCTTGAGATCTGAGAAGGGAGTTTGCGAGAGAGCGGTGCGAGGGGGAGCTCAGAGTGAGTTAGTTTTATGTAATTGTATTTTGTATTGTAGCCTTTAGTGTATTTTTATAGTTTATTTGTAGTTTTGTTTGATAGAGCCATGCCAAGGGCTAAGAAGCAGCTCAAACGTCCTCTCCCCGGTGGTAGCAGTAGCTCGTCGGCCGCCGCTACGGCTATGGGCTCCATGCGGCAGTGCACCCTGGAGGAAACCATGAATTGCTGCGACAGAAAACGTCTAATACCGGAGACCGATTCCGACCTCTCTGGCGAGGATGACGTTCGTGTCGAGAGTGGACCGGTGTGTGTTGGGACCAACACACCTCCACGTCGGAGTAGCAGAACCACCATTGTACCCCCCGATTGCCGCAGAGAGGCCGTTGAATCGCCGTACAATTCTTTCCAGACCTCCACACTGGCCACAGACGTGGATTCTGAGTATGAATGGTGTCCGATGAGAGAGGAACCAGATCCAGGGAGGAAAGGTTCTTTCCTTGACAGTGGTAAGAACTTTATTCATTCATAGGCCTACTATTCATTCATCTGCTTTATATTGTTCATGTTCAAACCCAACACACACAGGCGCTGTAGCCTGGTCTCCAGAGAAAACGACCCTGTGTGTGTTGGGCTTGAAAAAAATGCATAAAATTTGAAAATAGCAGATCTACAAGCTTACAACGCGTCGCTTGCGACGCCTTGTGAGCAGATCTACAAGCTCACACGTGACGTGTAGATCTGCTATTTTTTATTACACCTCGAAGTTGGAGCCCTCTGTGCAAGCGTTTATTTATTCATTTATCTCTTATATATTGTTCATCAGCATCTGCTAAAATTTCGTTTATGGATCTGGGTCACAAACCGATTTTTTTTTGGTGCATGGTCTTTTTGTGGGGGTCCCTCATGCCGTTTCACACCAGAAATATAGTACATTGGATGTCCTATACTAAAGCAAAATGTTCCACAATAGCTTGGCCCATGTCATTGGACAGTAAAATAAGCAATACGTTTTCATTACCATGAAAAAATTAATAGGGCCATGTTTGTTGAGCAGGCCATAAAAATAAGGTGGGGGAAAAATGCTTTTTTGGAGGGGGAATAGACCAGGTGCCATGGGCCCCCCTCCCTGCATGTGCTTGAACTACTGTCATAACAAAGTAGATCAAAGACCTGACCTGACAAAAAGGTCATGTCATGAAAACAACAACAACAACAATGTTTAGATCTTCATGAGGTTCTGTCAACAAGTATGTTCACTTACCTTTGATGTGCATCAAAGGGTGGTGACCAATGCATGGTAACCTATGTAGGCTATTGTATATTTTGATGTGTGCTTATTGTAAGTAGCTATGGAATAAGAGCATCTGCTAAATGTCGAAATTGTAAATTGATTTGATTTTGTGTAAATCATATTTATACAGTGTTGTGCCTGAACGCGTTCAATGAACTCGTTCATATTTTGGGCGAACGTGAACTGAACGTACTGTATATCCGCTAGATGAACGTTATTGTGAACGCGTTCATTCTGGCGTTTGTGAACGGCGTTCTCCCACAGTTTAACTTTGTTCAAGAGTGTCCCAAATTTCCATGGTTACATCGGTTTGTCATGTTGTATTTAATCCTATTCTGTGTTTCCGAGGCGTCTTGAACGCACCATCAGCCAAAACAAAGAAAACAATTCCTCTGTGCACAGTGCGCAGCGTGAAGTGAACTCAGTCTACGTGCTGACTACAGACAGTATATGCAGCTCCTTGATTACAGATAGCCCCTCGGGTTAAAAATGCAAGAGAAGCAACACTTAGCTTTATAAAATAAATGTCCGTTTATAAGTTGTTGTGTCACTGTGGCATGCTGAGTGATAATGACCCACAGCTGTTTGTTCTTCTAGCAGAGTCTCCGACACAAGATCATTTTGTAATTAAAGAAAGCTTCTGCGCTGTATTAGCTACACACACACACACACACACACACACACACACACACACACACACACACACACACACACACACACACACACACACACACACACACACATATATGAACAACAACAACGTTGCTTGGGCCGCGGGAGTACTGCTTGTGTTTAAAACAAAGTATTTTTCACAACTTTTTGCTATTGATGCCTTTTCTTTCTCTCTCTGCTGCTGCTGTTGCTGTTCTCTCTGGGATAAAGCCTAATTTACACTTAGCAGCACGACAGTGTCCCGTGCCTAAAATAGCAGATATACAATCTCACAATGCGTCGTGGATGCAACTCATTGTGAGCTTTTAGGTCTGCTATTAAAACATTATGGCTACAAATGGCATAATCCTGGATTATATTCATATAATATAATAACAGGCCTGGGTATTGAACGTTTTTCAAGTCAAGGAACCCTTAGCTGAGAGAAAGACCCTTATTAATTATATATATATATATTATATATATAGTATATTCATTTTTTGAACCATGAACTTTAGTTCAAAATTTTGAATTATGAACTGAACTTTGAACTAGTTCATTTTAAAATGTGTGAACTGAACTTTGAACTAGTTCCTATTTTAATTGAACTTTCCCAACACTGTATTTATAACTACAAAAATGTCAGGAGATGTTAGATGAGGAGGAGGAGGAGTTGGCTGGTGCCCGGGCTAGTGCCAGGGCTAGTGGTAGTTCCAGGGCTACTGCCAGAGCTGGTGCCTGGGCTGGTGTTGCAGTTGGCAGTAGTGGAGTTATTATCATTTGACCTTTTAGCATTTACATCATAAGTCATGGACCAGCCTGAGACATGCTGGGAGTGTAAATCATATGATGATTTTGATCATATTTATAACTACCAAAATGTCACTGTGGTTTTAGATGATGATGAGGAGGAGGAGTTGGCTGGTGCCAGGGCGACTGCCAGGGCTCGTGGCAGGGTAATCTCTCAAGAACAGATTCTGCTCTGCGTTGGAATCTGTCGGTAGCCGTGTTGACAACCCGTGTGCATTGAAACTAACCCAAACTAATTTAACAATAGCGTCCTCGGAGCAGACAAAACCACGGAAAGATATTCACATTTTAACTTACTCTTTCATCATAGAAACAAGTGGGCTTATAACCAAAACCATCCATGTTCTCTGGGAGAAGTGGTGTTAGTGTTCCGTGTAGAAATATTGTTAGTGGGAATGAAAACATAGTTGCACCAACCGGAGGTGATGCGCTGAAGGCAGACACAAACCCCGGTTTCCTTGCGCACTGGTGTTTCGTTTGCTTCCTGCCAGACCCAACAAACATATAACAAACAGCAGAGGTCGCTGTTTTTCATTTTCAGTTGGGTCTGGCTACGCGAGACTAGTGGCAGGGCTACTGCCAGGGCTTGTGCTGCAGTTGGCGGAGGTATTATCATTTTACCTTTTAGCATTTACATCATAAGTCATGGACCAGCCTGAGACATGCTGGGAGTGTAAATAATGATGATTTTGATCATATTTACCAAATTATTTTATATTTTACTACTGTGATTTCAGAAGGGGAGATGGAGGGGGGGAGGAGGAGTCGTGTACCGTACCATCTCTTGGCAGGGGCAAGAAAGGTAAGAAAAACGTTTTTGTGCTGAATAGTTCAAACTGTGACACTGACAGACAATAGTATTTATATTTATACTGGAAGCAAGCTAATTATCCATCACTTACCACACAAATGAAAAAAAGATGTATTGTAAATAGTAATTTTGTATTCCTATAATTAACAGGTCGCAAACAGAGCAGAGGTGAGGGGGAGGAGGAGGAGTCGTCTACCATACCACCTGTTGGCAGTGTAAAGAGAGGTAAGAAAAACGTTTTTGTGCTGAATAGTAATTATGTATTCCTATAATTTACAGGTCGCAAACAGAGCAGAGGTGCAGCTCGTGGCAGGGCCGGTCGTGGTAGAGGTGCAGGACGTGGCGGAAACAGTGGAGTTCCAGCTGCAGATCCATGGAAGGAAAACAACGACTTCTTTCCAAGAGACATTCCCTTCACTGCAGACCCTGGACCTCACGGTGCTGCTGCTGCTCTTGACTCTGAGGAGCCAGTGGACTTCCTGGAGCTTTTCCTGAATGAGGAGATCCTGGAGCATATTGTCACTCAGACAAACCTTTATGCAGAACAGTGCATAGCAGCCATCAAAACCCAAAACTCCCTCATGGAAGACATCACGCATGGAAACCTATTCACCTGTTCGAACTGAAAACATTCTTAGGTCTACATTTTCTCACTGCTGTTGTCCATAAGCCGGAGCTGGAGATTGTAGCGACCCCCTTTTTCAG
Source organism: Gymnoscopelus microlampas (assembly GCF_963454915.1). NCBI lineage: Eukaryota > Metazoa > Chordata > Actinopteri > Myctophiformes > Myctophidae > Gymnoscopelus > Gymnoscopelus microlampas. The sequence goes on along the minus strand of NC_139939.1, from coordinate 4,680,710 downwards.
CAAAACCATGAGTCGAAACAGGTTTCATCTTATTTGGAGATTACTGCATTTCATTGACAATGCCATTCCTATTGTAGTACCAGAAAATGGTGAAAAAGACAAGATGTTCAAAATCCGCCCAGTTTTGGATTTCATTGTCTCCAAATTTCGAGACATGTAGCAACCACACCAAAATATTTCTATTGACGAAGGTACACTGCTGTTTCGTGGGCGGCTGTACAATCCCCAGAAACCTGTGAAATATGGCATAAAATCATATATCCTGTGCGATTCTGAGAATGGATATTGCTTCAATATGAGGCCATACTGTGGAGAATATATTCCCTTGGTTGACACAGTGGTCTTCCTTTTAGATGGCTTAGCCGGTTCTGGCCACAGATTGTTTATGGACAACTTTTATAACTCTGTAGGCATGTGTGACAAACTGCTAAGTCTCCAGACCCATGTCTGTGGTACACTGAGACTGAACCGAGGCGAACCACCATTCATCCGACAGCTCACTAATGCTGACCTGGGAGTTGGGGATGTCGTTGCAAGGCACAACGACAAGGTGATGGTCTTGGCGTGGCGGGACAAGAGCATTGTGAGAATGGTCTCCACTTTCCATCAAAACGAGCAGGAGAATAAAAGTCTCAGTGTGGCAGAGAGGCAAGAAGAAGGGTGATCCGAGTGTGAAAGTGGATAAATCGAAGCCCTCTTGTATTTTGTCATACAATAAGTCCATGAACGGGGTTGATAGAATGGACCAGAACATTACCTACTACCCGTTTGTCAGAAAGTCCCAAAAGTGGACAAACGAATTTGTAGCCTATTTGTATGAGATTGCCATGTTCAATGCGTTTGTCATCTATAGGGCCAAACATCCACAGGGCGAGTTCAAATGTCTTCTCTCGTTCATGCAAAGTGTGAAGTCATGGACCAGGCCGAGAGAAGCTGGTGAGGAAGAAAGGAGGGCCCCTCCTCCACATGCAGAGGCTCCTAGGGCACCAAGGGCACCCTTCCATCACCCTCATTGCAGGCTGGAGGCCAACCTGTCAGGCCATGTACTGGAACAGCTCCCTCCCACCCCCGGATGCAAGGGACCATGCAGGCGATGCAGGGTTTGCACTAAATCCAGTGACCAGCGGAGCGAGACAAGGTGGTACTGTAAACGCTGCAAAGTGTCCATGCACCCGGGGGAGTGTTACGCACAGTACCACTCGGATCCACACTACTCAGCTCACTGAATAGAGAACACTACTCATGTACACTACTGAATAGAACTGTCATGTATACAAATCTTTTGAAGATGGCAGATCTACAAGTTCAAGGCGATGCGTTGTGAGCTTGTAGATTGGCTATTTTCAAATAGCCAAGTGTATATAGGGTTGAGTAATAGTAACTAAAGTTTTCAAATGATTGTTGTGGAGTAAAAGTACAATGTTTGTCTCTGAGATGTAGTGGAGTAGAAGTACAGTGTTTGTCTCTGAGATGTAGTGGAGTAGAAGTAACCGTAACAGTACCACTCGGATCCACACTATTTAGCTCACTGAATAGAACACTACTCATGTACACTACTGAATAGAACTGTCATGTATACAAATCTTTTGAAGATAGCAGATCTACAAGGTCAAAGGCGATGCGTTGTGAGCTTGTAGATCGGCTATTTTCAAATAGCCAAGTGTATATAGGGTTGAGTAATAGTAACTAAAGTTTTCAAATGATTGTTGTGGAGTAAAAGTACAATGTTTGTCTCTGAGATGTAGTGGAGTAGAAGTAAAAGTACAATGTTTGTCTCTGAGATGTAGTGGAGTAGAAGTAAAAGTACAATGTTTGACTCTGAGATGTAGTGGAGTAGAAGTACAATGTTTGTCTCTGAGATGTAGTGGAGTTTGGAGTATTTCCAATTTACAATACTTCTGTGAAGTAAAAAAGTTGTACGCATTACCTGTACAAAAGATGTAACAATTGAGTAAAACCTTGAACCTCGAATAGTATTTTGTTTTTTATATGTATACTGGAAGCAAGCTAATTATCATTTTTCTAACTAAATGGTGATGCATAGTTTTTTACCTCTGGGTTTTGTGGACACTATTTTGTGGACTATATTGTTTATATTGTTTCATGCCATTGATGTGTGTGTGTGTGTGTGTGTGTGTGTGTGTGTGTGTGTGTGTGTGTGTGTGTGTGTGTGTGTGTGTGTGTGTGTGTGGTATTTGTGACACAAACAGATATGCAATAGATTTAGTGCACTGAAAGATGCACTTGGATGTAAAACTCTGAAACCAAGCTATATTCAACTGCCGATAAGTAAAGAACAGCACATGCTAGCAACTAACTTACTTTCTGAGGTGTTTTTTTGTGTGTGTTTCTTTTGTAATTAGTTTGAGAACAACTATGGTTCACATATCTGATACCACAGAGGAGAAAAATAAAAGGCTACAGAGATTTCTGCTCCAGAGAGCATCTTTCACTAAAAGGCTGTTTTCTCAGGTTTCCATTTCAAAAGGGGTGATTTTGCTGAACCCAAGCTATACTCAACTGCCGATAAGTAAGGAACCGCTAGCAACTCACTTTTCCTGGGTAAAGTAGACAGCCACACCTCTCTTTTGAGATATTTCGTGTAATTTTGGTCAAAACACAACATATTCTGTGGGCCTTCAAAGATAGGTAAAAATGCTCAATATCTCTGGCAGTGGGCTGACCCTATACTGAAAAACTCTGGCAGTCAAAGAGTTAAGACCATTTATATATATATATATATATATATATATATATATATATATATATATATATATATATATATATATATATATATTACCATTCTGGACACAATTGCCAATTTTACATCGAGGTGCCCAGATGTCCCTAGTGCCCACCTATTCTGTATCCAATTTAGCTGCCAAACCAATGGGTCTTATCCAGGAGTATACAGGAGTGTACATGGTACATGTCCTTGACGACTGCCTTAAAAAGTTGATGTCAAGTCCCGACAAATGTCTTTGATAATGAGGATAGACTCATGGTTTGGAAATGGAGAATTTATTTACAACTGAAGTTCCTGCAACTACCGAAGCTATAAAACGGCAAAGACTGCATGAAAAAATCTTACGTTCAAACATTATGTTTTTCTCTTGTTTTATCTTTTCCCCAGACTTCCTGCACCTCCCTGTGTATAAAGAGGAGGTTTCCGCCTATCAACAGGAGAGTAGCTGCAATCTGGTCCAGGAGGAACCACAACCTCCACAAATTAAAGAGGAACAGGAGGAGGGGAGCTCCAGCCTGGCCCAGGAGGGACCAGAACCTCCACAGATTAGAGTGGAACAGGATCAGCCATTTCAAAGACCAGAAGAGGCTGATGGGTCAACGTTGACGTTACTAGCAGTGACAAGTGAAGATGATGAAATCAGAGTGACAGAGCCTGTAGCCAGCACCTCAACTGCACACGTGAAAACACAAGCTGATGTAGAGAACTGTGCAGCATCACAACCAACTAGTGATGACCAGCTTCCCTCTTCACACTGTTCTGAATCTGACATTGAAGACAGTGACTCTTCACACTGTTCTGAATCTGACACTGAAGCCTGTGATGACTGGGAGGAGACCAGGGAAGGCCAGTTGGCTTTAAACACCCTGAAATCACGCAAGACACACAATGTGGGTGGACACAAATTGTCTTTGAGCAAGAAGCTGTCCCAGGACCTGAAATCATCAAAACAAGCTCACTCCATAAAGAGACAGACAGTGAAGAAAATGTTTAGTTGTACAGAGTGTGGCAAAATGTTTACTGAAAAGCGAAATCTGGAGAGGCACAAAACAACTCATACAGGGGAAAGGCCCTTTACTTGTGGAGTTTGTGAAAAGGGCTTTATTCAAAGGGGTGCATTGAAACAACACATGAGGACTCATACAGGGGAAAAGCCCTTTACTTGTAGAGTTTGTGAAAAGGGCTTTATTCAAAACGGTACGTTGAAAGTACACATGAGGACTCATACAGGGGAAAAACCCTTTACTTGTAAAGTTTGTGGCAAAGGCTTTGCTCACAGCGGTGACATGAACAGACACATGAGGACTCATACAGGGGAAAAGCCCTTTACTTGTAAAGTGTGTGGCAAAGGCCTTACTCACAGGTGTGCGTTGAAACTACACATGATGACTCATACAGGGGAAAAGCCCTTTACTTGCGGAGTTTGTGAAAAGGGCTTTATTTATCAAGGTGCGTTGAAAGTACACATGAGGACTCATACAGGGGAAAAGCCCTTTACTTGTGAAGTTTGTGGCAAAGGCTTTATTCACAGGGGTGCGTTGAACCTACACATGAGGACTCATACAGGGGAAAAGCCTTTTACTTGTAAAGTTTGTGGAAAAGGCTTTATTGACAGTGGTGCGTTGAAAGTACACATGAGGACTCACACAGGGGAAAAGCCCTTTACTTGTAGAGTTTGTGAAAAGGCCTTTATTCAAAAGGATGCATTGAACGTACACATGAGGACTCATACAGGGGAAAATCCCTTTACTTGTAGAGTTTGTGAAAAGGGCTTTATTCAAAAGGTTGCGTTGAAAGAACACATGAGGACTCATACAGGGTTTGAAAAGCCCTTTACTTGTAACATTTGTGGCAAAGGCTTTATTCAAAGAGGTCCATTGAACGTACATATAAGGACTCATACAGGTGAAAAGCCATGTCTTTGTTCCGTTTGTGGTACAGGCTTTAGGTACAATAGGGATTTAAAAGTACACTTGAGGACTCATAAAGAAGGAAAATCATTCACTTGTGCAGTTTGCGGAAAAGTCTTTGATGCAAAGAGTTGTCTAAAATCACACATGACTACCCATACGGGAGAAAAGGCCGTATTCACAGGGGTGTGTTGAACGTGCACATGAGGACTCATACAGGGGAAAAGCCCTTTACTTTTGGAGTTTGTGAAAAGGGCTTTATTCAAAGTAGTGTGTTCAACATACACATGAGGACTCATACAGGGGAAAAGCCCTTTACATGTAGTAAGGGACAATAACGTTCCAACTGCGATCCGCCATTTTCGGGCTTTGGTCCGCTGAAAACGGGTGGTTTTAAATGCAAAATTAAAGAAACTGAGTTACAGCTGTTTTCCTGAAAATCCCAAACAGGAAGCGGATGGCTTCCTTGTTTTTTGGAAGGACGCCACCTCCGACTGCTTCTTTTCTGAGTGACGATCGATCATTCCAAAGCTGTGTTAGGTCGACCCTTGTGGAATTTTCAAAAAATATATATGTTTTTTTGGAAAGAATGCATCAATGTGATCTTAGCCATCAAGTGATGCATTTGAAAGAACGCATCAATGCGATCTTGGCGATCAATGTGTTAATAACTTTACTTCTATTGTCTGTGGCAAAGGATTTGTTGGAATCTCAAAACACACATGATGACTCATACAGGGGGTGCGTTCGAAAATACAGCACTGAGCGCACTGGCCAATACAAACTAATAGGCGAGTGCGCTCATGTGCGCAATTTCCGAACGCACCCAGTGTAAAACCCCTTAGTTTGTACAGTTTGTTGTACAGGCTTTATTTATAGTAGTGCCTTTAATAAACACATGAGGAAACATACAGGAGAAAAACACTTCAAATGTACAGTTTGTGGCAAAAGCTTTGGTGAAAAGGGTAATCTAAATATACAGGAGGTTGTTTCTGGCAAAGGTTGTTAAGTATAGTCTAAATAGACACATGAGGACTCATAGAGGGTGAAGCAATCTTTAGTTTCAGGTTTATATAAATCAGGCTTAACAGTTAGGCTTACCCCATACTGGCATGTGTTAACGGTAGAAGCTGATAGATGAACAACTCTTTTTTTTCTTTTTTTTTCAAAGAAGCCATTTGAGTTAAATATCACAGACAGGTAGGCTACATTTATGATGATTCAATCTAATCCAGGATGACAATGACAAGTCCTTGATACTAAAGCAGAGGAAACTTACGTGTTGAAGTGTCTCTGAGAAAGATATTTAACCTCACACTGATCCCTGGGGCTCTGTATTAATGGCCACATTAACTGCCTGAATTATTTCAGATTTTTTGCTGTTTTATGCCAGAGATTTTTCATTGACAAAAAAAAAGTACTCAGGAGCCGAGATACATAATTTTTAAGTTTTAAGTTAACAAGGAAGTGGATAGGAGTCTAGATCTTCGAAAAATCATATCTCCTTGATCTTTGGGTCAAAAAAACAACAACAAAAAACGAGTTAATTCGATCTAGGCAATCAATGTGTTAATAGCCTCGGAAACCCATGCTTTTTTTTTGTTACAAAAGAAAAAAGCCTGGGCGAACGATGCAGGAACGATGGTCTTAGGACCTTGTTATCTCCTAACCAATCAGAGTGCAGAGGGGCGTCGCTCTAAATTTGGTGACGCCAGCGTGCTCCGTGCACAGGCCGGAGGCGGCATAGATTGGTGAAGCAATAGGAAGCGCCGCACGAATCCGGGCGGCTGGGTTTGGATCCGCCCTTCAAGACCATCGATTGGGCTCGTTCTTTCAGTCTAATGTGTTAATGGCACCCACTGTAGGGCTCATCATAACAATTAAGAGCAGTGTATGTATCAATGTATTAATGAAACCTGCAGTACCTAATAGTTAGGATGTGTACAGTATGTATTAATGGCACCCTCATGCTACTAATGTTTGCATGGGTAAGAGGACATATTTCGTGTTTGTGAAAATGCATTGTGACAAAAATTCTGCAAAGGAGTGGTGACCATATTATTGATGTTATTGTTATTACCTTTATTATTGTTAAATAAAGTTAAGCAAGAAAGCTGAGTAAGTCTTCCATCACTGCCTATAGTCAGTCATGTGATCACCTGTGTCATAGTCCCTGTGCAGGTTAAGTTAAAACAAGAAAATTAATAAACTATAATTTACTAAATATATTTGCTGATTAAAGCTGTACTATGTAACTGTCCTCTTCTACGCCCGAGTTGAACCTGGTTTCCTGCACAAGTGCTGAATTTAGTATTTTACCTTTCTGAAAGTAAACTAGATGACTCTGAAATTGATATGGTTGGACAATATTCAGTCATCAAGAAAGATATGAGATAGGTACGGAAGAGGGGTGTGTATCTATGTGAGATCCAATATAAACGTTCATGTACTCTCAGACATAGGCAACAACTCCACTGAATCTATTTGGATAACAAAGGTATAAAGGTAATTTATTCCAAAGCTAAACCTCCGATAATTGGTGCCATCTACAGACCCCCAGACCAAAATGTATTTCTTTACTTAATTTAGGAGTATGTGACAGACATAGGTAGCTCTGAATTTTGGTTTGGAGTCTATGACAAACTTCCTCTCATTCAGGACTCTTTGGACAGTTCAAAAATGGTTCCATATTATCATGAGGATTAATGAGGGCCAATCGTTTGAACTTTTTTATTTTTTAAAGATATTTTTGGGGCTTGTATCCCTTTATTGATACAGTGGAGATAGACAGGAAACAGGGACAGAGAGACGGGGAGTAACACACAGTAATGGTCGTCAGGATCGGAATTCTTAGGAATACTTGCGGTGCGTTTTAACAGCGAGCGAGTCTCCGGACGATCGCCGGGCGAAATCGTCCAAAAGATAAATAAAATCCATCTTTTCAGATCAACATCGTCCCCCCGCCCACTTCGCCTCATTGGCAGTATTTGCCGGCTCTCATAGACATATAATGCACTTCCGGAGAATCTTATCCTGAATCACCTGCTGTTACAACGCACCGTTAGGGCGGCTGTGGCTCAGGAGGTAGAGCAGGTCCATCTGGACAATTTTTCTGCCTACACATACGTCATGTCCTAGTTTGAGCGAATAGGGGAAGGGGATCAACGTCACGTGATTCCTTGTTTGACCGGGCAAAAACTTGGATGTGTCTCAAATAATATGATTATTGGCAGAATCGCAGAAAGCTTAAAATATTTGGTGGTCCCGTTTTCATTTTTCACAAGATCGGTGGTTGTTGCAATTATGGTGAAGTAGTGCAGGTAAGCCTAGTGGGAAATCAAACGTTTTTATTTTTAATTCAGGCTGTATCGTAGTATGGCACTGAGTGGCTTGAGGGGTTCAATCTCTGTTTGCTCAACTAGAACAGAGAAAGAGTAGCCTACGACAGTTATTTTTTTATACTGAGATAAAGAAAAGAGCAATATGCTGTAGTAACAGAAACCCGCAATCTAGTTCGCTGATGTTAAACTTGCATGGAATACTTTCTTGACTTCTAAAACTGGCTTCTGCTGTCTACGGACGTCCAAAGTATTTAGCAGACAAACATGTATGTTGTAACCATTTAGACTGTGACTACATCCAAAAGAAAACAAGAGAAAAGAAACCGAAGCACCTTTCCCTAAAACTCCGAATGAAGGTAATGTAAAACCAGCCATGAAATGTTTAGTATTGAACCGACTGCTGTCCAGTGTTGTAAAGTAACTAAGTACATTTACTCAAGTACTGTACTGTACAATGTTGAGGTATTTATACTTTGCATTTACAATTTCTAATACTTTTACTTCTACTCCACTACATCTCGAAGGCAAATATTGTACTTTTACTCCACTGCAATTATTTGAAAACTTTAGTTACTAGTTAATTTGTAGATTTTGATTATTATTACAAAACATACATTAACCACTTCAGCCCTATAGACCCCTTAACAGACGACGTCACACTGATAAGAACCAGTATGCGTGCAACCAGTATGCGCGCAATGAAACCCATTAGGTTACATGTCGCCATTCCGACATGTCGCCTTTCCGACGTTAACTAACCCTATACCTAACCCTAACCGCACGCGGAAGCCACTAGTCGGAGTAGTGAGATGTCGGAATGCAGACATTACCCCAACCCATTCTATCAGGTCTCGCTAGGACGCGCCTCACTAGCCAACACATGAGGGGGGTTGGGGTGTGCTGAAACCAGTGAAACAACGAAACAACAGGTTGGGAATTGATTGTGTGAAACAATCACCTGTGCGTCCAGTCTCAATGTTAGTAAACAAATAATTGGTCTATATACAGGGTTGGGAAGTAACGGATTACATGTAACGCCGTTACGTAACAGAGTAAAAAAAAAACGTAACGGTAACGCTTTAGAGTACATTTTAAAATGTGTAATCTGGATTACAGTAACGGGGGTGTTGTAACGGGCGTTACAGGAGGGTTACATTCTCCCCTTCCCCTCATTAATTTTACAAACAAGTTATAAATTATTATAACACCAAACGAAACAACCAACCACCTGCAAGAGCGCACACTAGTCCGCACAGACCGCAATGGATTGGAGTTGAGCAGCGCGCAGCTCTCTGTGTAAAATCCTCACAGTGAGACTGGAGACAGCTGCGTAAAGAGCAGTGTTGCCAGACTTTGCGAGAGAAATAAGAAAATAAGTCTATGAAAACAAACCCAAAAGAAGCGACTATAAAAGGCCACATGAGCACTTCAAAGATATATTATGTCGTCCATTAAACAATGTACATATTTATATATGTTGGCTATTTGAAAATAGACGATCTACAAGCTCACAACCGTTCTACCATTATTTACAAGCAACTTCAGAAAAGTAAGCCCAATGTGGCTTATAATAATCAGACCAGGCAACACTGCAGACAGGGGGATAGATAGGAGAACATACAGTATTGGATTGGGGATAAATAATCGGTAGCGCAGTCTTCTTTTAGGTCAAATAAAATGAGGCTTTTTATTTAAAGAGTAGCCTATGGGGTATAAATATAATTTTATAGGCCTGAGTTCTTTGTAGACTATATAAATAAAATGAGTCTTTACTGTCTAGTCAATGTTTACAGGGTCACAGGCAGATTACATTCTTCCCTTCCCCTCATCAATTTTAAAAACAAGTTATACATTGTTATAACACCGTCACCAAACAATAAAATAATAATAAGTCGAAATAACAGTATGCATGTAAAATTTAGAAAGAAGCTGTGATATCACCGTTCTGGTGGACAATAAATATAATCCTTTTGCAAACAATATCCATGTTCTCTTTGTGTGTTAACAATAATCCAAGTGGGAAGTTTATTTCAGCAGATAGAATGTGACAGTTTCACATCGTTTGAGCTGTTTTTGGTGCGCAGCTCCTCTTTAAGTTAATTGCCTTCACCTGCTGCGCACAACAGGGTAGATCTCCGCCAGGCCAGGGTGACCTACCCAGGCCTATGAAATTCATAGGCAGTCATAGTAGCCAATTAGAATGAAATCTGCTCAAACTGACTCATACACTGATACAGAACCATATAGGCTAACTGTTGTCACTGTTAGTTGGAAAAACTGTTCCTTTAAAAACATATATAGTTTAAAACAATTTAAAATGGTGAAAAAAGCCAACCTACAAGCTATAATTATTAATAATTAAGAAATACTACATTTTAAATTGTGAAAAACCAACTAAAGTCATTAATAGTGCAAGTTCAATCACATTTAATTTGAATGAAAATAACTTGTGGGGAAAATACATAAAATCTCTAATCTGTGATTCTAATGTGATTAATGTGACCCCTACAGTCAGTGAAGTCCAGGGCTGAATGTGACAAATATTGAGACCAATAGGCTATGACTTTGTACAAATATTGGTAATTTCCCAATAGGCCTACATAATTTTATGAAATGAATGAGTTATATTTCACAGATAGTTACACTTGTCTTGTACTATATTAAAATTAAATCATCCTTAACCTTCAAGTTAAATTCATTATTTCCGTGGAATCATCGTTTTATTTGATGGCCTTCTTGCCCTGGCATTTGGCCGTTGTGCCCTCGGATAATTGACATGAAATTCCAGGCCTGCTTTCAATGGTAAAACGTGTTTTATCTAATTAAATAGAGTTTTGCTTAAAAGTAATCCAAAAGTAACTGAAAGTAACTAGTAGTTACTTTTTAAATGGAGTAACGGGATTACGTTACTGACTACATTTTTTAGCAAGTAAATTGTAACTGTAGGGGATTCCTTTTTAAAAGTAACCCTCCCAACCCTGTTTATGCATTTCGGCCATTTGAAAATAGCCGATCTACAAGCTCACAATGCGTTGTGACACACTGTGAGCTTGTAGATCTGCTATTTTCAAAAATGTGCATACATTTGAAAACTTGTGAAATGGGACATTCTTATAATGAGTACTTTAACTTCTGGTATTTCAAGTACATTTTGATACCATTACTTTTGTACTTTTTACGCGTTTATTTTGAATTACAGACTTTTACTTGAGACAAAGGAGACTCTTTGTGTCTGAATTCAAGTCTCCATGGGGTGACTATAAATCGATAGAAAAAAATTCATTTTGGGGGTGAACTATCCCTTTAAGGGAACGGTGCCTGGGTCGTTTAGTGCGCATGCGTCAAGCACGTTGACCCCTACAGGAAACGGAAGCAGGTCGTGTGGTTGTTTAGCTCCGTTCCGTCAGCAGAAATTGGACTTCCGGTTTTCGAGCTAGCAGAAATAAGGGTTCCGGTTGCCTTCAAAATAAGAGCGTGAATTTTTTATGTTTTTTAAAAGACACAAATCTAATTTAAAAATACATTTATGATGTATGCCTTTTAAATGGCTCATACTAAAACACTTCTAAGTTGCAAGTTTAAAAAAGAAAGACACAATTGTATTTAAAAAATACATTTATGATGTACATTATGTCTTTTTAAATGGCTTATACTAGATCACTTCTAAGTGCCAGGTTGTTCCAGTTTGAAATTGGCTATTGACCCCCATTAAATGTGCACTTAGCACTGTTTTGCACTTTAACTGGATATTGATTTGTGTGTGTTACATATATGTATTGTTTTTGTATTGTTTGTCCATTGTTGTAATAATGATGACTCTAGGCCAGGTCACTCTTGGAAAATGATGATGATATAATATTGTTTATTGCAGAAGCAAATAAACAATGATAAAAGAGACCACAAAATATGCTACAAATAATAATAGTAGATAGTGCAAGCGAGATAAAAAAAAAGAGAAGAATTTGGGGTTTATAAAGTTGATCTCACGTATTTAAAAACTAAAATACAATACAAATACAAAAGTAATCAGAAAAAAAATATTACAAATTTATATTATTTAACAACATATATACAACATGGAAACACAGCATAAAAAAAGATAGAGAAATATTAGTACATTTTTAGTGTGTGTGTGTGTGTGTGTGTGTGTGTGTGTGTACTTCTCCATAACTGAGCGCCCCTAAACTTGATAGAAAATGGATACAGACCAGTAGAGAATATTGGTGAACATTTGAGAGATAATTTGTAAAAAAAAAAGAAAGTGGCAGGCCGCCCAGTGCGGCCTGACGTAAGAAAAGTGCCAATTTCAGACAATACTGGACACTGGACAGGAGACGGCTGTTGGCGCCAGCACTTTTGACATACGCACACGTTCAGGGAGACCCCCTCTACAACGCCACACTCTCCGCTAAGCCAGACAGGTGTATTTGGAAAAATGGCGGGCCGTCCAGTGAGGTCAGGGGTCAGAAAACAGCCATTTTTAGTGCATAGACTTCACAAATTGGGCGCTGGACACGAGACAGCTATTTGTGGCAGCACTTGTGACATACGCACGCGTTCAGGGAGACCCCCTCTACAACGCCACACTCTCCGCTAAGCCAGACAGGTGTATTTGGAAAAGTGGCGGGCCGTCCAGTGAGGTCAGGGGGCAGAAAACAGCCATTTTTAGTGCATAGACTTCACAAATTGGGCGCTGGACACGAGACAGCTATTTGTGGCGGCACTTGTGACATACGCACGCGTTCAGGGAGACCCCCTCTACAACGCCACACTCTCCGCTAAGCCAGACAGGTGTATTTGGAAAAGTGGCGGGCCGTCCAGTGAGGTCAGGGGGCAGAAAACAGCCATTTTTAGTGCATAGACTTCACAAATTGGGCGCTGGACACGAGACAGCTATTTGTGGCGGCACTTGTGACATACGCACGCGTTCAGGGAGACCCCCTCTACAACGCCACACTCTCCGCTAAGCCAGACAGGTGTATTTGGAAAAGTGGCGGGCCGTCCAGTGAGGTCAGGGGGCAGAAAACAGCCATTTTTAGTGCATAGACTTCACAAATTGGGCGCTGGACACGAGACAGCTATTTGTGGCGGCACTTGTGACATACGCACGCGTTCAGGGAGACCCCCTCTACAACGCCACACTCTCCGCTAAGCCAGACAGGTGTATTTGGAAAAATGGCGGGCCGTCCAGTGAGGTCAGGGGTCAGAAAACAGCCATTTTTAGTGCATAGACTTCACAAATTGGGCGCTGGACACGAGACAGCTATTTGTGGCAGCACTTGTGACATACGCACGCGTTCAGGGAGACCCCCTCTACAACGCCACACTCTCCGCTAAGCCAGACAGGTGTATTTGGAAAAGTGGCGGGCCGTCCAGTGAGGTCAGGGGGCAGAAAACAGCCATTTTTAGTGCATAGACTTCACAAATTGGGCGCTGGACACGAGACAGCTATTTGTGGCGGCACTTGTGACATACGCACGCGTTCAGGGAGACCCCCTCTACAACGCCACACTCTCCGCTAAGCCAGACAGGTGTATTTGGAAAAGTGGCGGGCCGTCCAGTGAGGTCAGGGGGCAGAAAACAGCCATTTTTAGTGCATAGACTTCACAAATTGGGCGCTGGACACGAGACAGCTATTTGTGGCGGCACTTGTGACATACGCACGCGTTCAGGGAGACCCCCTCTACAACGCCACACTCTCCGCTAAGCCAGACAGGTGTATTTGGAAAAGTGGCGGGCCGTCCAGTGAGGTCAGGGGGCAGAAAACAGCCATTTTTAGTGCATAGACTTCACAAATTGGGCGCTGGACACGAGACAGCTATTTGTGGCGGCACTTGTGACATACGCACGCGTTCAGGGAGACCCCCTCTACAACGCCACACTCTCCGCTAAGCCAGACAGGTGTATTTGGAAAAATGGCGGGCCGTCCAGTGAGGTCAGGGGTCAGAAAACAGCCATTTTTAGTGCATAGACTTCACAAATTGGGCGCTGGACACGAGACAGCTATTTGTGGCAGCACTTGTGACATACGCACGCGTTCAGGGAGACCCCCTCTACAACGCCACACTCTCCGCTAAGCCAGACAGGTGTATTTGGAAAAGTGGCGGGCCGTCCAGTGAGGTCAGGGGGCAGAAAACAGCCATTTTTAGTGCATAGACTTCACAAATTGGGCGCTGGACACGAGACAGCTATTTGTGGCGGCACTTGTGACATACGCACGCGTTCAGGGAGACCCCCTCTACAACGCCACACTCTCCGCTAAGCCAGACAGGTGTATTTGGAAAAGTGGCGGGCCGTCCAGTGAGGTCAGGGGGCAGAAAACAGCCATTTTTAGTGCATAGACTTCACAAATTGGGCGCTGGACACGAGACAGCTATTTGTGGCGGCACTTGTGACATACGCACGCGTTCAGGGAGACCCCCTCTACAACGCCACACTCTCCGCTAAGCCAGACAGGTGTATTTGGAAAAATGGCGGGCCGTCCAGTGAGGTCAGGGGTCAGAAAACAGCCATTTTTAGTGCATAGACTTCACAAATTGGGCGCTGGACACGAGACAGCTATTTGTGGCGGCACTTGTGACATACGCACGCGTTCAGGGAGACCCCCTCTACAACGCCACACTCTCCGCTAAGCCAGACAGGTGTATTTGGAAAAGTGGCGGGCCGTCCAGTGAGGTCAGGGGGCAGAAAACAGCCATTTTTAGTGCATATACTTCACAAATTGGGCGCTGGACACGAGACAGCTATTTGTGGCGGCACTTGTGACATACGCACGCGTTCAGGGAGACCCCCTCTACAACGCCACACTCTCCGCTAAGCCAGACAGGTGTATTTGGAAAAGTGGCGGGCCGTCCAGTGAGGTCAGGGGGCAGAAAACAGCCATTTTTAGTGCATATACTTCACAAATTGGGCGCTGGACACGAGACAGCTATTTGTGGCGGCACTTGTGACATACGCACGCGTTCAGGGAGACCCCCTCTACAACGCCACACTCTCCGCTAAGCCAGACAGGTGTATTTGGAAAAATGGCGGGCCGTCCAGTGAGGTCAGGGGTCAGAAAACAGCCATTTTTAGTGCATAGACTTCACAAATTGGGCGCTGGACACGAGACAGCTATTTGTGGCGGCACTTGTGACATACGCACGCGTTCAGGGAGACCCCCTCTACAACGCCACACTCTCCGCTAAGCCAGACAGGTGTATTTGGAAAAATGGCGGGCCGTCCAGTGAGGTCAGGGGTCAGAAAACAGCCATTTTTAGTGCATAGACTTCACAAATTGGGCGCTGGACACGAGACAGCTATTTGTGGCGGCACTTGTGACATACGCACGCGTTCAGGGAGACCCCCTCTACAACGCCACACTCTCCGCTAAGCCAGACAGGTGTATTTGGAAAAGTGGCGGGCCGTCCAGTGAGGTCAGGGGGCAGAAAACAGCCATTTTTAGTGCATATACTTCACAAATTGGGCGCTGGACACGAGACAGCTATTTGTGGCGGCACTTGTGACATACGCACGCGTTCAGGGAGACCCCCTCTACAACGCCACACTCTCCGCTAAGCCAGACAGGTGTATTTGGAAAAGTGGCGGGCCGTCCAGTGAGGTCAGGGGGCAGAAAACAGCCATTTTTAGTGCATATACTTCACAAATTGGGCGCTGGACACGAGACAGCTATTTGTGGCGGCACTTGTGACATACGCACGCGTTCAGGGAGACCCCCTCTACAACGCCACACTCTCCGCTAAGCCAGACAGGTGTATTTGGAATTTTTTTTAGAGGGGGTCTGAAAATGGCTGTTTTCTGACCCCTGACCTCACTGGACGGCCCGCCACTTTTCCAAATACACCTGTCTGGCTTAGCGGAGAGTGTGGCGTTGTAGAGGGGGTCTCCCTGAACGTGTGCGTATGTCACAAGTGCCGCCACAAATACCTGTCTTGTGTCCAGCGCCCAATTTGTGAAGTCTATGCACTAAAAATGGCTGTTTTCTGACCCCTGACCTCACTGGACGGCCCGCCACTTTTCCAAATACACCTGTCTGGCTTAGCGGAGAGTGTGGCGTTGTAGAGGGGGTCTCCCTGAACGCGTGCGTATGTCACAAGTGCCGCCACAAATTCCTGTCTCGTGTCCAGCGCCCAATTTGTGAAGTCTATGCACTAAAAATGGCTGTTTTCTGACCCCTGACCTCACTGGACGGCCCGCCACTTTTCCAAATACACCTGTCTGGCTTAGCGGAGAGTGTGGCGTTGTAGAGGGGGTCTCCCTGAACGCGTGCGTATGTCACAAGTGCCGCCACAAATTCCTGTCTCGTGTCCAGCGCCCAATTTGTGAAGTCTATGCACTCCAGTGAACAGCATTTATCCATTTAGATACATTTTTTATGTTATTAAAACAGTTAAACACTTTTTTTATTACAAATATACATAATATGTGTTTTCTAGCTTCGTTTAAATGCTTAATTTATAGTTTTAATGTGCAAATGAACCGTTTTTCAATGGTTTTCAATGGTTTCTTTTTACTCTAGAGGGTACTCTTATTCTGAAGAGATCGTCAACCGGAAGTCTTATTTCTGCTCCGTTATTTCTGCTGACGGAACACAGCTTGGTTGTTTCACACACAGCTCCGTTCCGTAACACAGCTTTCACACACAATAGAATAATAACACGCGGTGAGTAACATCGTGGTGAAAAATAAACGTCTCAATAACTTTAGGAAGTAAAGGAGGTAAAATGCGTCAGATGGAGTCTGTACGGCTGAAGATAAATGAACACATGACGTCTGTGGGAGAGGAGATAGTGTGTGTTCTGGAGAAACACACAACAACAACAACAACAACAACAACAACACCACACGTTAGTGTGAGAGTGTGTGTGTTGGAGCGCCTCAGTGCGGCTGCAGAGTTCATGTTCAACCTCTTCCAGAGAGAGATAGAGACACTAGAAACTCTGCTGGAGAAACAAAACAAACTGCTGGACGTGATGCTACAGCCACACATCACACTACACAGAGCAGGTTGGTTTAACATGATGCTACAGCCACACATCACACTACACAGAGCAGGTTGGTTTAACATGATGCTACAGCCACACATCACACTACACAGAGCAGGTTGGTTTAAACTACCTTTAATACCAGTTAGATAAAAGTAGCTAAGTTACTTAGCCTAGTAGCTTATCTAGTATACATCTAGCTAAGTTACTAGACTATTTAGTGGCTTAGCTACTTACAGATACTATTAGACATGGTACGTGGCTAAGCTTAATTAGTATTTAAATATATGGTATGCACCAGTGGTTCTCATAGTGGGGTCCGTCCAGGGACCCCCAGGGGTCCTTGAGGGGGTTCCAGGTGGTCCCCCAAATAGTTAGGAAGCAAATTGACCGTATGTGTCTGTAACTCGGTGAGTGTGCAAATGGAACCAAATGGACCCGACTTGTAATCTTGAAGTTGCACAGGGCAGATATGGAAAATAACCCATATACAAAGAAATGTCTGACATATTTATTAACTTTATACTTTTAATAAAACATTAACTGTGGAAATAGTCAATCTACAAGCTTACAACGAGTCACATCGTGGCGCGTTGTGAGCTTGTAGATCTATGGGTTACTTCCGTAACCCCGGTTTTGTAAATTGCAAACGAGTTGTTCACATATGGGAAACAGCGCCCTCTGACGATGATACAGAAGCTTCACATTCACTCCCTCAGGGCCAAAACCCTTTTTGGCCCCAAGGGTCTTC
Organism: Gymnoscopelus microlampas; assembly: GCF_963454915.1. Classification (NCBI taxonomy): domain Eukaryota; kingdom Metazoa; phylum Chordata; class Actinopteri; order Myctophiformes; family Myctophidae; genus Gymnoscopelus; species Gymnoscopelus microlampas. The sequence goes on along the minus strand of NC_139939.1, from coordinate 4,662,978 downwards.
CGTCGCTTTCTGGTAGTCCTTTCCCCGAAGGCATAAAAGGACCTGGAATGCGGAAGTTCTCTTGCACACCAGCTTCCTCCTGCCTATCAAAAAGAAGGGTGTTTCTGTGAACAACTCGTTCGCAATTTACAAAACCGGGGTTACAGAAGTAACCCATAGTTTTGTGTCATTGCTCTCTCGTTGTTCACATATGGGAGATATAAACACCCGGAATGTATCTACAAACGAGATACCACAACACCTGCCCCAACACCTGGGCGCCAGGGCCACGTCTCCCCGGGACGTGGCCCCCTGGCACCCCCGCGCCTCCAGACCCGCTGGGTCCGGGGCACGCCCCCAGACCCACCGGGTCTGGGGTACGGAACAGGAAAAAGTGGGGCCCTGACAGACCTAAGACAGATCAGACCTAACTAAAAAGCAGGCATAGCCTGTCTATTCTAGTGAGGGGAAGGGCCCTGACAGACCGAAGTCCGCCTTATTAATCTAAGGCCCAGACGTCGGCCTATCATACACTAAAGAACAGGGGCATGAACAGATCCTACAGCCGTTCCATATACCTAACCACCTTTAGGCGGAAGCCACACCCAGGACCGCGTGCGCCATGGAAGACGCCGCCACGTCCAGGCTGTAGAAAACAGCGAAAGTTGACGGAGAAGCCCAACTCGCTGCCGCGCAGACGTCCTGAATGGACACCCCTCTGAAGAGGGCCCAGGACGTCGATACACCCCTAGTAGAGTGCACTCTCAGGCCCTCAGGCACTGGAGCTCCCCTACTAGTGTACGCCAAGCGAATAGCCTCCACAATCCAACGGGAAAGCGTAGACTTAGTCACCGCCTTTCCCCCAGGCCCGGGGCCCAAGGAAACGAACAGCTGGCTAGGTCGGTCCTGGGCCGCAGTCCGCCGGACATACAGCCGCAGGGCTCTCACTGGACAGAGACAGTGCAGCCTCCGATCCTCCTCTGGGGCAAACGGAGGCGGGTGAAAAGCCACCAGCTCGGTCGGTGTCACAACCGCCAGATGGTTTTTGGGGATGAACGCCGGGTTTGGTTTAAGGACCACCCTACTGTTATCACCAGCGAACCTCATGCACTCCGGAACTACCGACAGGGCATGTATGTCGCTCACCCGTTTCGCCGTTGTCAGCGCAACCAAAAGCACCGTCTTGAGCGTGAGGAACTTTGGTTCCACCGTCTCCAATGGTTCAAAAGGAGGACGAGAGAGTGAGTCGAGCACCAGGACCAAGTCCCACGTGGGAAACAAAGACCTGGAGACAGGATGTTCACGCAGCGCGCCCCTCGGGCACCAGGGCGTCCACACCCAGCGGAGCCTGGCCTTTCACTAAGAAAAACAGCGAGCACTTTGCGTTCTCCTCCGATGCAAACAGGTCCACCCGGGGAACCTGAACCGGGCCACCCGAACCTGGCCCAGATCTGGTTCGCGACCACGGGGTGCAGAGACCATTCTGGAAAATGAGCCTTGCCTCTGGACAGAAGATCGGCTCCTCTGTTCAGAACCCCAGCCAGCGATGTCCTTTTCGTTGGTGAAGACAGGAGGATCTTTTGCCGTGGAGAAAAGTGCCTTCTGGCCACGAGGCTGACTATGTAAAAGAGAGAGGGCTAGTGTGCAATCCATGGGTGGGGGGGGGGAGCGAGGCCCAGTTCGCCCGCACCCGCACAGTCGATATCGAACCGTAGCCTTCTGGGATCAGCATCGGGGGCCGTAAGAGCGTCCCACGACGAAGAGAGAGCCGCACCGAAACCCTTCGCCAGGGGAAGTTTGCTCTTCTTGGCGACTTTTTCTTCCACTGAGTCGAGTCCCTGGAAACCTGAGGTGTTAAGGGGGTTTCGCTGATCTCATCGCCTGGCCACTTGAGGCCACACCTGACGGTGGCTGTTTTATAAAGCTCCAGGAGGGAGATCTCGGCTCTTTCGGCCCGTGGGGGGGCAGTGAGCGCCTCGGTGTGAGCAGCTGTAGTGTGGGGGGTCCCCACTTGGGTTGGAGTGATGGCTAGGGTGAGGGTGGGGGGGCCGCGGTCCGCCGCGTGGGTGTCATCCCGGACAACCTCCCCGTCCTCCTCAACCTCGTCGATAACCCGGTAGTCCCGTTTGCCTCCGTGCTGCTTTGGGCTGGTAGGGGGTGAGCGCGTCGTCATCAGTCTCATCCTCGCCGGCCGAAACTACGCTCCCGGGCGCCGAGGAGTAGTGGGAAGCCGCACGGAGCTCGGTGCGGCCACCGGGTGGGGTGGGGTGGGGGGGGGGGGGGTTCCACGCGGGGCTCGGTACCCCCGTAGCCGCCCCTCGGTGGGGAACGAGAGTGTGGAGACTGGTTAGGCCTCGGTGGCTCCCGAGCCCTAGAGCCGCTGGCTGCTGCTGAGGCATGATGTCGACGAGAGGAGTCCCAGCCGGCAGCTGGGCTAGCGGATCGCCGGGAGGAGAAGTAGTGGTGGTCGCCGCCGTGCTGCTCCTCCTGGTCCTCGTGGAGGGAGGCTGGAAAAGGCTTCGAGCCTCGTGGAAGCGGTTTCTCCGCTCGGCGGAGTTGAAAGAAGCACACTCGAGGCATCTCGGATACAACTCGTAAGCGGCGTCCTCAGCGTGGGCGAGGCCCAGGCAGGCGACGCAATGGCTGTGTGTATCCCACTCGTCGAGCAGGTGGGGGCAGGAACGGGAGCCGCACCGCCGCAGTGGATACTCCCGGCGGTCGGCTACTGCAGGACGGCGTCGAGCCATGGCGAGCTAGGCCGTTAGCTGCTAGCTGCTAAGTTGTTCTTCTTCTTGGAGGGCTGTGCTTTTCTCCGGAAAAACACAGCAGAGACAGGGAAAAGAGGGAGATCTGGGGAACTCTGTGGACGAGAATCCAACCCGTCGCTGTAGAGTTTGAAGACCCGCAGAAACTCTTCTTGTTTGTGGAATGTTTGTAGATTTAGAACATTTTTGCGTGAAGCTCCTTCATCCTAGGCAGAAGGAAGCCAAGAGAACGAACTTCCGCATTCCAGGTCCTTTTATGCCTTCGGGGAAATGACTACCGGAAAGCGACGGAAGACCCTTGGGGCAAAAAAGGGTTTTGGCCCTGAGGGAGTGAATGTGAAGCTTCTGTATCATCGCCAGAGGGTGCTGTTTCCCATATGTGAACAACGAGAGAGCAATGACACAAAACAGCTATTTCCACTATTTTTGAAAATATATGAAAATGTTTCAACATGGAAACGATTATGCAAACATAATTGCAATTATCTCAAATAATAGCGATTAGGCGATTATGTAATAATTGTGACAGGCCTACTAGTAATCACTAGCGCTTTTAGACTTACCAGTCCCACACGCTTCCTCATCAGTACAGGTGTTGTTTTTAAATCAGATGCCAGACGACTAAAAGTGGGATCCAGGGACCCTCAGGGTTCCTTGAGGGGGTTCCAAATGGACCCTTTAAAGGTCTGTAATTCTGAGAGTATACAAATGGAACCAAATGGACCCCACTCTCAAGGGTCCTTGAACATTTCAGAACCACTGATTTGAATTATGCCTCTTGACTTCTGTTTGGCTATTTAGCTTTGTAACAAAATAAAAGCGTATCTTAAAAAAGAGAGGTAACCCATTCTTCAAACAACCATATCATCTGCTTGGCCAGGTTGCACAAAATATTTGGTAAATGTAATTTGCAGAAGAGCTCTCACCTCGAACAGCTGTCCGGGATTCAAACCTGGCACATTTGTGTTACAGTAGGGTTGTATGCCGTCAATTATGTAAATTACTTACTAAAGGTCCAGGTTCTAAAAGAGATATCATGTCATGATGCGGCCCACTCAAATGCACACTTGCCAGATCTTAAAGGCTACCAGGATACAGTGATACAAATACGTTAATCATAATTAAGCATTCTTTTCATTTAAAAAAAAATGACTTAGATTGGGTGGTATGATGCAGATATTTTGCATAATGTATTTCAAAGAAAACACGTGTGCAGAGACTGCATTTTTTTAAAAATGTGTTTCACATGCATGAGTGGACCATCACTACTGCATTCACTAATGAGCGTGAAAGTGAAGCGACGTACGTGCGCTTACGCTTGCACGTCTGGTGCATGTGGGACTAAAATGCTACCACTGCCAGTGTATGTGTTGTAATTGAAGACTTTATTATGAGTTGCTGATGCTACCTCTTCACTTTTTCCTCAAAGAGTTTTCCCCTGAACATGAGGAGGAGAGGAGCCCCAGTCTGGTCCAGGAGGAACCACAACCTCCACAGATTAAAGAGGAACAGGAGGAAGAGGCTGGTGTGTCAACATGGACATCAATGCATAAGAATATGAGGTGCAACAACACTCTCTCAGGTAAAACATTAAACAAAGTAGATCACGTTACATTGTTTCCCCGGGTTTCCCCCTATAACAATAAAACACTAGCTAGTAATTCAGCACGCTGAAAGCAAGTGAACACTTACTCTTTATTATTTAGATCCGAGACCTCAACCTTGGTGAAAGGCAGGATCCTAACTATTGAAGGAATGAGGGAGAAAGACAGCCCAGATTGAACTTCCAACCTGAGGCCTTTTATTTAAGCTAATTGTAATTGATTTATATTAATTGCTTTGGTGAAACTTTGAAATGTGTGCAACCAAGAAAACACTGTAACTAGCTTATGACACAGACCATGTTTTGCATCATAAATATCCAACGCAAAAAATAAGGGTACGTGACCTATTTTCAATAAGGATATTATTTTGTTCATAGTAAAACAAACAAAATGAAAACACACTTGAAGTGAACACATTATATGAAATGCCACTTTGCTTATACATTGAATATTAATGCAGGTTTATTACATGTATCAGTAGCAATTTAGTAGAACTGTACAAGTAGAACTGTAACATGCACAAACTAAATTCAATCAGTGCAGTTAAGCAAAGTCCAGTTCTATGTACCATCTTATGCAGCATCACACTTAACAATGCAATCAGAAAGCAAGGTAATTTCTCTTATAGCAGTCAACTGAGAAAAAAGTAAAACAACATACAACTTGCAGTGAAATTATATTAAGTGTCATTGTGCTTTCAGCAGAGACCAACAGAGGTTTATACTTGTGGGAATTACTGTGCACTTGCTTGGCATGAGATTAAGTCAACAAGGTATTGCGGGAGCATTTCAAGAGCAGGCACGTTGCATTATGCAGTAGATCACCTCGTTGTGGCCTCGTTTGCTTGGTAGCTCCCTAGCGGTCAGAACGGAAGCGGAAACGTGATCCACCGGTACACCGGATCCAAGCTCCCCACCGCACTGACGTCGGTATATAGACACCCAATAGGTGCTCACTAGGGAAATCTGGTGTCCACCTTGATGTAAAAAATATTTCTACAATTACTCCAAATTGCTACAAAACCTGTTCATCCAGTCGTTTTGGGGCATAAACAAGAAGTTGAAGGATAAAATTAAGTCTGATAATGATGTACCACATCAGTTACCGGTGTTCACATCAACTATACTTAACATTACTTAGACCGTCTTTCTAATATAGATGTATATTTTTTACATTTTGGACAAAATAGCCAATTTTACATTGAAGTGCCCATATGTCCCTAGTGCCCACCTATCCTCTATCTCATGCAGAATATATGACCAACTAAAAATATTTCTTGAATGTTTTTTATTTTTTATTTTTATTTTATTTTTGAATTTAAAAGAGTACTGTTACCCTTTAGCCTAAACTATGTAGTTGTTTTTTTAATCAAATCAAGCAGTCAGAAGGAGAGAAAAGGTGCCATAGGTGGCTTTTATTTATTTTGATATGTATTTATGTATTTTATGTGTAGTAGCCTAATCAGCAATTGAGCAAAATTGTATAACATGTACTTTTTTATTAATTATTCGTCTGTAGTGTCTTTATCGTTAGATAGAACATGCCTAAAACAACCTAAAATCTAAATGATAAGGTAATTGCTAAATAAGTGCAATAATCTGATTAATCGATTAATCATTTAGATAATCGCCCAATTAATCGATTATGGAATTAATCGTTAGTTGCAGCCTTAATACACTGTTGCAGTCAGTGTGTGTTCCACAGGCTAATAGCCCCGCCCGCCTCGCATGTCTCTCACCCCCAGGCAACAGTTTCAAGTGATATTTTGGTGAAACATTCAAGTGAAACATTTTTGACTGTTCAGAAGTAAATTGAATTGGATGCTGTTGTGCTTACACACACACACACACACACACACACACACACACACACACACACACACACACACACACACACACACACACACACACACACAACTGTCCTACACACAGAGTGTGTAGGACAGTTGGTTCATGGTTAAACATTCGACAATAAGGTCTAATATTTTTACAATTGCTACAAAACAGTAATTTTGGGGCATAAACAATAAGTTGAAGGATAAAATTAAGTCTGATTATGATACACCGTGAATGTTCACCGTTGAATCATGTATACTTTAGTGCCAGAGATTTTTTAAAACAGGGCAGCGTTTTGCCAGCGTTTCTTACCGTTTACGGCGATCGTTTTAGAGCTGCAGAAGCCACCACGAGGACCCGGAGGTAAACAAAGGGTTTCTGGGCGATGGCCGAGGGTCCCGCCTAACGACTGGAACAATAACATTTCTACCGCGATACGCCATTGCAGATTGATCGCCCGTCGAAAGTGGCTTGTTTTGACCACTGTAAAAAAGTATGGAGATATGGACCTTTTTCTCAAGATCCTATCATTGGGCTGACGTCACATCCGCCCGTTCCATTTTAAATGGTCCTAGAACATTCCTAAGTTGCGTTAGAGCGGCCCTTGTGAAAAAAAAATCACACCCTGTGTGAAGGTAACGGCGCCTTTGATACATTATGTTATCGATATGTGTTTATAATGTGTTTATAGCCATGTGTCACGTGAAGCTTGACCAATCACTTTGTTGACGGGTCTGACCAATCAGAACGTTGACGGGTCTGACCAATCAGAACGTTGACGGTGAACACGGACAAAGTCAAGTATAGAGCAGGATCTGCTCTATACCTTTAGGTATAGACCTTTAGGCATTGACGAGTCTGACCAATCAGAACGTTGAATAAGTACTAAGATCAGAGCACCACGTCACGGCTAAGCCGGACTTCACATGACGTGTCAGCCTGTGTCTATGCCCATGTATGGACGAAAGGGGGACAGACTCTTATAAGCCGGACTTCACATGACGTGTCAGCCTGAGTATGCCCATATATGGACGAAAGGGGGACAGACTTTTATGGCTGGGGCCTAAGGGCAAAGGGGGCATGCCCATGTATGGAGAAAACAGGTACAAATATGCCCATGTATTGACGAAAGGGGGACAGACTTTTATGGCTGGGGCCTAAGGGCAAAGGGGGCATGCCCCCTATGTCTATGCCCATGTATGGATGAAAGGGGGACAGCCTTTTATAAGCCGGACTTCACATGACGTGTCAGCCTGTGTATGCCCATATATGGACGAAAGGGGGACAGACTTTTTTGGCTGGGGCCTAAGGGCAAAGGGGCCATGCCCATGTATGGAGAAAACAGGTACAAATATGCCCATGTATGGACGAAAGGGGGACAGAGTTTTATGGCTGGGGCCTAAGGGCAAAGGGGGCATGCCCATGTATGGAGAAAACAGGTACAAGGCCTCATGTAGGCCGTCCCCTTGGGTCTGGAAAAAAATATATATTGAAAAAAAACTAAGATTCTCGTTTATGGCACTCAACGGGTGTATTTGCAAACCCGAAGGTTCTCGTGTTTGGCACTCAATGTGTTAAGACCATTTTCCTCTCTCTCTCTCTCTCTCTCTCTCTCTGTATATATATATATATATATATATATATATATATATATATATATATATATATATATATATATATATATATTACCATTTTGGACAAAATTGCCAATTTTACATCGAGGTGCCCAGATGTCCCTAGTGCCCACCTATGCTGTATCCACTTTTAGCTGCCAAACCAATGGGTCTTATCCAGGTGTATACAGGAGTATACAGCCACTCTAGAGTGCCGGTCCCAAGCCCGGAAAAATGGGGAGGGTTGCGTCAGGAAGGGCATCCGGCGTAAAACCTAGGCCAAATAGACTATGCGGATCAGGATACAGGCTTCTATACCGGATCGGTCGAGGCCCGGGTTAACAACGACCGCCTCCGGCGTCGCGGACCAGCAGGGCGCCGGTGGAAATTGGGCTACTGGTGGTAGAAAGAAAAGAAGAGGAGGGGAGCATGTCCAGAGGAGGAGGGAGAGGAGAGCGGGGAGGAGTGAGGAGGTGAGGGTAGGAACCCTGAACGTTGGCACCATGTCTGGTAGACATATAAGAAAGGTAGACATATTGTGCGTGCAGGAGACCAAGTGGAAGGGGAGTAAGGCCAGGAGTATGGGGAGAGGGTACAAACTCCTCTACTATGGGGTGGACTGGAAAATAAATGGGGTAGGAGTAATCCTAAAGGAGGAGTATGCTAGTGGAGTGGTAGAAGTGAGGAGAATATCAGACAGAGTGATAGCTGTGAAACTTGTGAGGGAAGGGCTAATACTTAATATCATTAGCGCATATGCCCCCCAGGTGGGATGTGGGATGGAAGAGAAAGAATAATTCTGGAGCATGGTAGATGAAGTGGTAGAGAGCATACCCGCAGGGGAGAGAGTTGTGATTGGAGCAGACTTCAATGGGCATGTAGGAGAAGGCAACAAGGGGGATGAGGAGGTGATAGGAAAGTATGGTGCCAAGGAGAGAAATGTAGAAGGGCAGATGGTGGTAGACTTTGCAAAAAGGATGAGGATGGCAGTAGTGAATACATACTTCACGAAGAGGGAGGAGCACAGGATAACATAAAAGAGTGGGGGAAGGAGCACACAGGTGGACTATATCCTATGTAGAAGGGGTAGTCTGAAAGAGGCTAGGGATTGCAAGGTGATTGCAGGAGAGAGTGTAGCTAGACAGCACCGGATGGTGGTCTGTAGGATGACAGTGGAGGTCAAGAGGAAGAAAGTCCAGGGAGGGAAGAGAGAGCGACGGATCAAATGGTGGAAGCTAAAGAGAGAGGAATGTTGTGGGGAGTTCAGGGAGGAGGTCAAACAGGCGTTAGGTGGGAGAAAAGAGTTGCCGGTAGGTTGGCCAGCCACAGCAGAAGTTATGAGGGAGGCAGCAAGAAATGTACTTGGCATGTCTACAGGAAAAAGGAAGCATGAAAAGGAGACCTGGTGGTGGAATGAGGAAGTGCAGGAAAGTGTACAGAGGAAGAAGTTGGCGAAGAAGAAGTGGGATAAGATGGGAGATGAAGAGAGTAGACAGGCATACAAGGCGACACGGCAGGAGGTGAAGAGAGAGGTGGCAAAGGAAAGTGCATTTAGTGAGTTGTATGAGAGGCTGGACACCAAGGAAGGAGAAAAGGATTTATATAGATTAGCTAGACAGAGGGACCAGGCAGGGAAGGATATACAACAGGTTAGAGTGATAAAGGATAAGGAGGACAAGGTGCTTACCAGTGAGGACAGTGTGATGGGAAGGTGGAAGGAGTATTTTGAAGAGTTGATGAATGAAGAAAATGAGAGAGAGAGGAGGACAGACAGTGCGGAGGCAGTGAACCAGGAAGTGCTACAGATTAGCAAGGAGGAAGTGAGGGCAGCTATGAGGGGAATGAAGAGAGGGAAGGCGGTAGGACCAGACGATATACCAGCGGATGCCTGGAGTTCCCTAGGAGAGCTAGCAGTGGACTTTTTAGCAAGATTGTTCAACAACATCTTGGCCACTGAGAAAATGCCAGAGGAGTGGAGGCAAAGCGTCCTAGTGCCCATTTTTAAGAACAAGGGAGATGCACAGAGCTGCAGCAATTACAGGGGTATTAAGCTGATCAGCCATAGCATGAAGCTCTGGGAAAGAGTAGTAGAGGCCAGATTGAGAGCAGAGGTGGACATCAGCGAGCAGCAGTATGGGTTCATGCCAGGGAAAAGCACAACAGATGCATTGTTCGCCCTGAGAATGTCGATGGAGAAGTATAGAGAATGACAAAAGGAGCTACACTGTGTATTTGTAGACCTAGAAAAGGCATACGATAGGGTACCAAGAGAGGAGCTGTGGCACTGTATGAGGAAGTCAGGAGTGGCAGAAAAGTATGTGAGAGTAGTACAGGACATGTATGAGGGTAGTGAGATGGTGGTGAAGTGTGCAGTGGGAGTGACAGAGGGTTTCAAGGTCGGGGTGGGATTGCATCAAGGGTCGGCCCTCAGCCCATTCCTATTCGCCATGGTGATGGACAGGCTGACAGATGAGGTCAGGCAGGAGGCCCCGTGGACCATGATGTTTGCAGACGACATCGCAATCTGTAGTGAGAGCAGGGAGCAGGTAGAAGAAAATCTAGAGAAGTGGAGACATAAGCTGGAGAGAAGAGGGATGAGACTGAGCAAGGAGCAAGACAGAGTACATGTGTGTAAATGGTAGGGAGGAAGGAGGGGGGGTGAAGATGCAGGGAGTGGAGGTACCGAAAGTGCACGAGTTTAAATACTTGGGGTCAACGGTGCAGAGTAGTGGAGACTGGAGATTGTGGCAGGGAGATGAAGAAGAGAGTGCAGGCGGGGTGGTGCGGGTGGAGAAGGATGACTGGGGTGTTCTGTGACAGAATGGTACCAGCGAGAGTGAAGGGAAGGGTCTATAGCAGTGTCGTGAGACCAGCCATGCTGTATGGACTAGAGACTGTGGCACTGACCAGCAGGCAGGTGACGGAGCTGGAGGTGGCAGAGATGAAAATGCTGCGCTTCTCTCTGGGAGTGACGAGGGTGGACAAGATCAGGAATGAGTACATAAGGGGAAGCACTCACGTGGAGCCGCAGGGACAGAAAGTGAGAGAGGCAAGACTGAGGTGGTATGGACATATGCGGAGAAGGGAAGGGGAGTACATTAGGAGGAGGATGCTGGAGATGGAGCTGCCAGGAAAGAGGAGGAAGGGAAGGCCGAAGAGAAGGTACATGGACGCGGTGAAGGAGGACATGAAGGCAGTGGGCGTGACGGAGGAGGATGCAGAGGACCGAGCCAGATGGAAGCGAATGATCCGCTGTGGCAACCCCTGACGGGAGCAGCCGAAAGACAAAGAAGAAGAAGATACAGGAGTGCACATAGTACATGTCCTTGACGAGTGCCTTAAAAAAATTGATGTCCAGCCCCGACAAATGTCTTTGATAATGAGGATAGACTCATGGTTTAAAAATGGAGAATTTATTTACAACTGAAGTTCCTGCAACTACCGAAGCTATAAAACAGCAAACATTGCATGAAAAAATCTTACGTTCAAACATTGTTTTTCTCTTGTTTTATCTTTTCCCCAGACTTCCTGCACCTCCCTGTGTATAAAGAGGAGGTTTCCGCCTATCAACAGGAGAGTAGCTGCAATCTGGTCCAGGAGGAACCACAACCTCCACAAATTAAAGAGGAACAGGAGGAGGGGAGCTCCAGTCTGGCCCAGGAGGGACCAGAACCTCCACAGATTAGAGTGGAACAGGATCAGCAATTTCAAAGACCAGAAGAGGCTGATGGGTCAACATTGACGTTACTAGCAGTGACAAGTGAAGATGATGAAATCAGAGTGACAGAGCCTGTAGCCAGCACCTCAACTGCACACATGAAAACACAAGCTGATGTAGAGAACTGTGCAGCATCACAACCAACTAGTGATGACCAGCTCCTCTCTTCACACTGTTCTGAATCTGACACTGAAGACTGTCATGACTGGGAGGAGACCAGGGAAGGCCAGTTGGCTTTAAACACCCTGAAATCACACAAGACACAAAATGTGGATGGACACAAATTGTCTTTGAGCAAGAAGCTGTCCCAGGACCTGAAATCATCAAAACAAGCTCACTCCATAAAGAAACAGACAGTGAAGAAAATGTTTAGTTGTACAGAGTGTGGCAAAATGTTTACTGAAAAGCAAAATCTGGAGAGGCACAAAACAACTCACACAGGGGAAAAGCCCTTTACTTGTGGAGTTTGTGAAAGGGGCTTTATTCAAAGGGGTGCATTGAAACAACACATGAGGACTCATACAGGGGAAAAGCCCTTTACCTGTAGAGTTTGTGAAAAGGGCTTTATTCGAAAGGGTACGTTGAAAGTACACATGAGGACTCATACAGGGGAAAAGCCCTTTACTTGTGAAGTTTGTGGCAAAGGCTTTAGTCGCAGGGGTGCGTTGAACCTACACATGATGACTCATACAGGGGAAAAGCCCTTTACTTGTAAAGTTTGTGGCAAAGGCTTTATTCAGAACGGTGACTTGAACATACACATGAGGACTCATACAGGGGAAAAGCCCTATACTTGTAAAGTTTGTGGCAAAGCCTTTATTCAGAACGGTGACTTGAACATACACATGAGGACTCATACAGGGGAGAAGCCTTTTACTTGTAAAGTTTGTGGAAAAAGCTTTGTTCACAGCTGTGCGTTGAAAACACACATGAGGACTCATACAGGGGAAAAGCCTTTTACTTGTAAAGTTTGTGGAAAAGGCATATTTGACAGCAGTGCGTTGAAAGTACACATGAGGACTCACACAGGGGAAAAGCCCTTTACTTGTACAATTTGTGAAAAGGGCTTTATTCAAAAGAATGCATTGAACGTACACATGAGGACTCATACAGGTGAAAAACCATATCTTTGTTCCGTTTGTGGTACAGGCTTTAGGTACAATAGGGATTTAAAAGTACACTTGAGGACTCACAAAGAAGGAAAATAATTCACTTGTGCAGTTTGCGGAAAAGTCTTTGATGCAAAGAGTTGTCTAAAATCACACATGACTATCCATACGGGAGAAAAGGCCGTATTCACAGGGGTGCGTTGAAGGTGCAGATGAGGACTCATACAGGGACAATGTATTGTCCCTGTAAAGGTGTAGTTAAAACTAGCAAATTAATGATAACTGTAATTTACTAAATATATTTGCTGATTAACGCTGCACTATGTAACTGTCATCTTCTACCCCGGAGTTGAACCTGGTTTCCTGCACAAGGGCTGAATTTAGTATTTAACCATTCTGAAATAAACTAGATGACTCTGTTAATGACTCTGAAATTGATATGGTTGGATATTCAGTCATCAAGAAAGATATGAGATAGGTATGGAAGAGGGGTGTGTATCGATGTGAGATCCAACATTAACTGTCATGTACTCTCAGACATAGTTTACATAGAAAACAACTCCACTGAATCTATTTGGATAAAGGTAATTTATCCCAAAGCTAAACCTCTGATAATTGGTGCCATCTACAGACCCCCAGACCAAAATGTATTTCTTTACTTAATTTAGGAGTATTTGACAGACATAGGCAGCTCGGAATTAATCTTTGGACAGTTCAGAAACCTGCCTACCAGTGACATCATTGTTAAGCATGTTTTTATTTTTCAATCAAGATTAGTTTTTAAATGCCAGAACACTGGCTTCCATTATATTATCCAGGAATAGAAAGTCCTATTAGCTTGTATTCCCCATTGATGATGTCACTGGTAGGCAAGTTCTTAAAGGTAGGGTAAGTGATATTTTTGGGTTAAAATAAAAAGTATTTAGTTAATAGGTTAAAGCACTCTATTCTGATAGTATTGCTATAAAGTATTTGTTCAGTAACCGGAGTCTCCCCGTCTCCTCAGCTCTTTAATAAACAGAAAATACATTTTCCGGTAGGTGTAAAAATCTCAGCCAATCAGGAGAAAGTGCCCATTTTTAAGCTTCATTTTTTATAGTGTTCCAGTTCCAAGTTTGCCTGCTCATTTCTTAGTGTCATCACTTCCAATTTCACTTGTTTAATCTATATCCTGATTGAGTTCTCTATCCTGATTGGATAAAATTGGAAATTAAACTGAAACTGAAACGAAAATGCATTTTCTGTTTTATAAAGAGCTGGAGAGACAAGGAGACTCCTTTTACTGAATAAACACGCTATAGCAATGAGTACTATCAGAATATAGAGCTATTTAACACTTATTTTAACCAAAGAAAATCACTTACCCTACCTTTAACTGCCCACAGCCCTCCTCTGAGACACAGACCAAGTAGACAAAAATGGTTCCATATTTTCATGAGCATTAATGAGGTCCAATTGTATGAACTTTTTATTTTTTAAGATATTTTTGGGGCTTTTATCCCTTTATTGATACAGTGGAGATAGACAGGAAACAGGGACAGAGAGACAGGGAGTAACACGCAGCAATGGTCGTCGGGATCGGGATTCGAACCAGGCTGCATTAGAGCCTATATGTGGTAAGTGCTTGGACCGCTAGGCCAGCGGGTGCCCCACAACGTCATCCTTTGAGTTAAAATAAAGAAAGAAAAAGCAAAGAAGGAAATCTGAGTACTGAGGACTAAAATGTGCTTGGATCAGCTGGTCAAATTAAAGTATTGAGAAGAACAGTGTAGCTAAGCACAGCTATGATAACAGTGGGAGCTCATATAAAGTTGATGCTGCTTTAAAGGCCAACTTGCAAGTTAAACCCTATTCTTCAATTATGTGTAGTTTACATCATTGGTATCTAATTTCATTACTTATTTTTTTCCATTTTACGCCGGAAATACCGCTCAGAAAGGGTTAAAAATGTCCACGCACGAAAAACATGTACGGAGCCTTTCAAAAAGCTTATCAGACGCTATCAGCGCCGTGACGTCACAAGCAGGTTACTTTTCCCTACCTCTCATCCACTACAATGGAGTTTGTCTAGCGCGGAAAGCCATTTTCCTGATCCAAAATGGACGCCTTACAAGACGAAAATGGGTTTAATCGTCGGAGAGAGTTTGATCGACCCGCTCCATACAATTTCGAGCCTGTTAGCCAACAGAGACCAGCAGCAGATGCTGGTCTCGTCAGACCTCGATATCGCCAGGAGATGGAGACATGGGGCAACAACAACAGGTGGAGGATCGGCCAGACGTCATGGTAAGCGCCATTGTATCAATAACGTGCTGGAAAATGTACTCACATGTATTAATTAGGTAAAAGTATCAATACTGCAATGCAGAAATACTCTATTACAAGTCAAATGTATTTGAGTAAAAGTACAAAAGTACTGTCAAAATGTACTTAAAAGTACCAAAAGTAAAAGTACTCATGGTGCAGAATGTCCCATTTCACAAGTACAAAATGTTTTTGAAAATCGTTTGAAAATAGCAGATCTACAAGCTCACAAGTGCTTGTAGGGCTGAAGTGGTTAGTTATGTTTTGTAATAATAATCGAAATCTAAAAAGTAACTAGTAACTAAAGTTTTAAAAAAATAGTACAATATTTACCTCTGAAATGTAGTGGAGTAAAAGTAAAAGTACTGAAAATTGGAAATACTCCAGTAAAGTAAAAATACCTCAACATTGTAGCCTACTTAAGTACAGTACTTGAGTAAATGTACTTAGTTACTTTACACCACTGTCAACCTTATTAAAAGTATGAGAATCATGCCTCTGACCTCCATTTTCAAAAAGATAAAGTAGGCTACAAATATGTTGATTGTTACTTGAATGCTGTTGCTAATAGAACAGCCCAGGTTGTTATATAGCCTAAATAACTCATTATCAGTATTTTTTTAATTTCAAGGACCCCCAGTTTGATATGCATCAGGCCACAGACCCCATTGATATAATGTTCTATCTAGGTCTCCAATCTGCTATTTAAAATCACTCTGACATTGTACAAATGGAAACAGACCCGCAAAAGTCCAGTTGGTTTCATTGGTAGGGTTACTACTGCATGTCAGCAGTAGCCTAAAGTTCAAACTTGTTCGGTGACCTTTTCTTTTTTCTCACCCTCAGGACTTTTGAGTAAGTTGTACAATATTTTATGAAGTTTTATGACGCACCTGAAATGAACATGACCTGTATTTCATGCCTACTGCAGTGCCTGACACCTGAATTTCCCTTGCAGGATTAATAAAGCACAATCTATCTCTCTCTTCCAGCCAATACCGCTACACAGCATACAGACATATTTTCGTTCGGTGGGCTTATGGTACACTTGGTCGCCACAGTAGGAGGGTCGTACCTGCCTGTGTAGTCCACGCCATCAGACAGACTTTTCCAGAGGAAGGTGGAAACTACAGAGGCTTCTCATGGCCAGACTTGAGCCAATAAAGTTATTGAACTGAATTGACAGTATTCATGTTTTTCTTCTTTAGATGCCAAAAACATTTGGTCACTATTGTCAAAGATATGATATACTATATGCCATCTGTGTTATCATTTATTACAGATTGACCATATGGATTAAGGCAATACAATTGGACTTGCTCAAGTCATAAATAACCATGCAGGGTTTTGATTAAAAACACAAAATACATTTCTCATCATTTGCTTCTTACACAGTAAATGGTCATGTGTAGTAGTCAACATTCAATCTTTTCTTCTACTTACAGACCAGGTTGTCAAAATGTAAATACAACAGATATCAAGAAGTAGCATTTATGTCAAAGTGCTTACCTAAAGAGCAGTTGCTTACACAACACAAGTATATCATATGTTAATGTGAACACAGCGAACAACAATCATGGGTAAAGGAAACGCCTCCTCCAAATTGAGCGGCTTCCTATAATAGCTGAGGGTGAGTGCTTCGTGCTGCTGGCGGAAGGCGAGATATGCTATCTGCAGCACGAAAGGATTCAGACAGGAACCTTCAAATCCAGGATGTTGTGTTAGACAACGGATGTTCTCAGGTCTGGGTGCTAAATCCTCCACTAGCTTCCAATAGGGCTGTCTCTCTGCAACACACGCTCTCTATACCAGTGGTCATAGGTTGATATTCTCCACACAGACACCTGAGTTCAAAGACAGAAAACACCCTAATTGTTTAGCCCTCCTTTTGGAGAGGCCGGCCATTTTAAGACCCCTCACAACCAACTTGTGCACGTGCCCTAGGCTTCCAAAGATAAAAACTAAAAGTTTACATCTGTAGCCTAGCTGAGAGATGGTCTGCTCTAGCTGATGATATTTTAGCACTTTGGTTAGGAAGGCTTACTCTAAGCTGTAATCAAAAGTACAGCCAACCTCGAGAATGAACACCTCTCTATGGTTTTCATTAACAACAATGACATCAGGGGTGTTAGCAGAAATGTTAGAGAACACAGAATCATCATTACACAGGTTAAACGTGCTCGGATTCACAGTAGAATGCTTACATAGCATAATGGAGGACCTGAAAATAGAAGAGATATCTTTTGATATCAGATCCACTATTCTGTCATGCCTACTTATGTAGAGTCCCCTGTATACATGGCACCCGTTTAGGATGTGGGACATGGTTTCAGCTATTCATGACCATGATGTATACAGTGAGGAGCATGGTTGCCTGGAAACCAGATGGAGAGGTTAAGTTTAGATGGTAAAACCTGCAACCTCGCTTTCAGAGTAAAGACAACAATGCATTCATCTAAAGCAACATTTTTGAACATTTAATTAATCAGTGGGAGTTGGTGTTCTGTTCCACACACAGTCATAGATGCACAGACAGAGACACAGACAGAGATACTGGGGTCAGATATAAAGTCCTCCGAGACAGCCAACGCCTCAGAGTTAGACCCTACCCACTTCATATGTCCATTCAAAATTGTGAACACCCATACCACCCTCACGTTTACTGTGAAATATAATGTCACGTGTTGTGTGTGTGTTAAGACCAGTCCATTGTCTCACTAGGTGCACAGTTTTGTCAGTCACACACACACACACACAAAGAGGACAGAGCAGAGCTAGCGATCCTGGTGGCCAGAAGAAAAGCGAGACTGCTGTGTCAGGTACTGAGTGACAGCTTCAGCCTTGTCGACCTGTTGGAAGGTGCTTGCAATGGGGGCAGGAGCAGCAGCAGCCAAACCTTCACTGACGGCTCTCAGGGCTGATGGACTTCTGGCATATTGGTCATTCAAAGAGCCCATCAAATCAAATGCATAGTCTGAAGAGAAGAGAATATTATATTGAAACACACACGTTATAAAAGTATAGTAGTATTTCCAAATATGCAAATTGTTAATAATTCCAAATAGTTATTGAACACACACCGTACGATGGTTTGTCTTTGATGGGATGCACAACATGTTGTCCTTTACGGAACCTAGGGTAGGACACTGCGCAGCGTGGTTCTCCAGCACTAGTAGTGGCCACTGTTCTGTTCCCATTGTGGTTGTAATGCATAGCTGCTAAAAGGAGCCTATGGAAAGGAAAAACATTTTATGATAATTAATTTTATGATAATTAATGTCAGAGATGAGGATGAAAACTGAAACGCTCGCACACTGTGGGCTCCAATTGTAAGAACAGTGCTGCTGTGATGTTTCGAGAGCCCAAAACATCACAGCAGCACTCAGGTGTAATAAAATAAATCCTACAACTGGAGCCTGCAGTGTGCAAGCGTTCTCTTTCAGTTTATATATTTTTTTATATATTTTTTTGCTTAGCACCTGCCCAAGTTTGGTTGGGGATTGCGCATGTCTCTCCTCCATTTAGAGATGAGGATGAAGGCACAGTTACCAAGGGTGCAAGTGCACACCAGTCCTTGCAAGGTGCCAGCCAACGAAATAAACACTGTGGGATAAGAGTCGCCACACCCTCGTAGCTGTCGATTGCAAAAACGTATTGTGTACACAGAGGAGTGTGCGGTGGTGACTCTTTATTCTACTGTAATGAGGATAAGATCTTTTCATTCAGAATACATTTACTTAATCATTCTGAAATTTCAATGTATTGAAATTTCTAATTTTACATTTTTACTGCCAAAACCAAATTATCTTACAACACTGATCCTTGATAGTCTGACTGTACCTGCTATGCATTCCAAGGAAGGAGAACCCTGTGTGCTTTGGGGCAAAGCGGATCATCAGGGAGTGGAACGCCTCGAGTGAGTAGGTTTGGTTCTGGGGAGATAGCTGCCGTACATCTTTGATGAACAGCTTTTGACTCACAAGAGCCTCCAGTTGAACAGCTGCTGATGAACCTGCACACATACAATATCAGCATCAACTGATTTTTCAATCTCTCCCTGATCATATGCTTTTTTGTACATATTTGTGAAAGGTTATTCACATGGATATTCATTCAGACCATCAACAAACTAACAGATCATGTAAAAGTGAACTTGTGCACATTCCTGAGCGATAGATACCTGGTTCAAGCCACTCCTTGTTTCTGTCCTCGCCTTCCAATGGCTCATGCTGACAGGCAGGGAATGCAGGAGTGTCATGCTCATGTATGTCTTGAGCATGATTGACCAGGCTTCTCCACTTTGCCTCCATCATGTCTGCATTGCCACTGGGAGTAGAACCGGCAGTCCAGTAGAGGTGGTTCACAAAAGACTGCTTCCAGAGCTTTATAACCTCACAGTCACGTTCTCTTGAAAGGGCATCCAACTTCTTGCCTACGGCTGTTATTGCACGCACACACACGCGCACACACACACACACACACACAAACACACACACACACACACACACACACACACACACACACACACACACACACACACACACACACACACACACACACACACACACACACACACACACACAAACACACACTTTAAAATCGCACTGACAAAATTGAACTACTGTGATTGGTCTTGCCTTCCATGTAGCCATGCATTTTCAAGGACAAATACTTACATTTGGCAATATGCCAGATATCAAAGAAGTGTTGTGTTCCTTCAGCGCACAGCACATCTCGCACCCATTTTGCTACCTGCAGAATTGGTTGAATTGTACAGACATATGTCAGAATTTATGAGTTAACTAACCTAACCCTTCAAGTAAACTTGAAATGCATTAACATTCAAATATTTCTATTTCTAAAGTGAAAAAAATACAAAAAGTAATTTAACTATCACACAGAGCCCCTCTCAGTTTCTTGATCGCCACAAGTTGATCGCCACAAGAGACCCATTGTAACCAAATTGCCATCTTATAAACACAGGAGACTTTATTCAACAGCTTTCAGAGGTAAATATCCCCAATTCAACTGCCAACATTTATTTGGTTACCCTTGATGTGGCCTCCCTTAGTTTACACCAATATCCCCCATGATTTTTCTGCCAATTCAACTATCACCAGAGAAAGTGTGTGTGTGTGTGTGTGTGTGTGTGTGTGTGTGTGTGTGTGTGTGTGTGTGTGTGTGTGTGTGTGTGTGTGTGTGTGTGTGTGTGTGTGTGTGTGTGTGTGTGTGTCTGTCACTTGTACCTGGCGGTTTCTGTCGGTGACAAGGACTGCGACTTTCAAGTCCTGCTCCTTTAGTAACTTGATGCTGCGTTGCAGGCCCTCTATCTCACACCAGTTGCTGTTAGCAACTTCTGAACTCTGGAGCAAACAATCAGACAAACAAAAAACAAACCTAAACAAATGGGAATCCCAAACACAAACAAAGTAGAATGTAGCCGCATAGATATGGCAGAAGGTACATGAGGCATGAATAACAGACCTGTACAAGCTGAAGGTCAATGACTTTATTCAGCCGGTCCTCAATAAGGGAGTATGTCCCGTATTTGGCACAGTGCCCTGGACTGTCCGATCTGTAAAAAGCACAAGGCAAGAGCAAAATTATGGATAGATGTCAAATGTCTTAATACAAATTATTAATGTTGTACTTGTGTATTTTCTAATGATGAATATAACAATGAGCATGGTAACCAACCTGCAGTCTCCAGACAGAATCAATCCTCCTTCCATCTCTTTCAGCTCACTGAGGATACTGGCTTGTTGGCTCTGCCAGGCCTGGATGATGGTGGGAATGGTGTAGTAGCGCTGATGGCGGAAGTAGGTGTTCACGCTGACACTGTAGGCCAAATAGCTGGAGCATTCTGAATGTCAGCTGGGGCATACACCCTGAAAAGTGTACAGCTCCACTCAGCTGCAGGTTGCACTCAGGCATGTTTCTGTGCAGCATTGACTGGTTTCGCCAAACCCTCTTGAATCCACATGCTGAACAGACCTATGAAATATATTCAAATGATCAGTGGTGTACTGTCTGTGTGTACTTTCTTATGGCTGAGAAATAAAGTGAGAACGTTTTTGAAGAAGAAAAAAACATTCAGCATAAGACACTGAATGCTGAAATCAGATTGAAAGCATTAGCATAATGCAAAGTGATAATAACCCGCTTCAAACTGCACTAAGATCAGACAAAACACATGAAGTCCACTATGCAAAGTGAATGCATGATATAGACGCATTCCAAGAGGGTAAACGCCACCAGAGCTTTCTACAGGTGCAAGATAAAATCTTACCTGTTGGATTTTCACAAATGTCCCCTCCTGTCTCAGTATGCTGGCTTGCGTGGCCTCACAGCAGCTCGGGCAAGTGGCAAACAGCTCCATGAGTTGGCTGTGACACACTACTTATCGATGTAGCTGAGAAAAATAAAGGAAAAAAAACAAAAGTTTGATTAAGACTGAACAGTCAGTATCGTGACATGAACAGATTAGTGTAACTGTGTAGTGTGTCTTACCAAGGGGCAGAGGATGCTTCAAGGTGTGGCGAGTCGTCAGAGTTCTCAGAGAAGAGCTCATCATCAGCCTCTGGAACCCAATTGTCATCACCTTTCTTTGGTGCTGAAATGATTAGCCGGTACATCGATTAGTTCATCAACATAATTAACACATTCTGATTTTAGAAGCAATTAATATCATTCATTCGGTAGGGGAAAAAATGATAGCTTAATCAAATCAATAACGATTATAATTGGTTGCACGGCCCCTCACCTGACTGCTCGCTATCACTCTGAGAGATGGTGCATTGGCTTTGCATCGGACTGGCCTCAAAGCTTGAAATGTCTGTCTGTGTTTCCACAGACACCATTTGGGGGACTGCCTGTGTCCCTAAGGACAACATCTGGGGGATAACCTGGATGCCTGTAAAAAACAACAATTGATATAATTTAAGGGTAACCGTTCTCTATAAAAAGACTGTTGGCTAAAACGTGCAAAGCAAACCTACCCAAAGAACGGTGTGGTGGTCTCCGGTAGCTATACTGAGTTGCCTTGTGTTCCCTGTGTGGCTCAGAGGGTGGAAGAGAGGGTTCAGAGGATGGACCAGCTTCCTCCTCCTCCACCATCATAGGCTCCTCTGTCACATCAGGAGTCGCAGAGTGGCTTTGAAGCGTCTGTTGTTAAAAAAAGGAGAATTCCGTGTTTACAGTGTGTCACTCGTGGTTCTCATAGTGGGTTCCAGGAGCAACCCATTAAAATGAGAAAAAGTTTAATTTCACCATTATTATTAATTACACTTCCAACACCTAGACCGCAGGCAGGGCACGGACTGTGGACCTAGCTCAGTGGTTCTCAACCTTTTCAAATATTGGAAATAATTGTATATCCATATATATCCTTTCCATACTTGTGTAGGAACCCTGATTGTACATGACAAGATAGTCTACAGTACAAAATATTTTCAAATGGGGTCTGCAGCCCAACGTGTCATTGACATTACAATGAGAGCCACTGACTTAGGAAACAGCTTGCATTAGACAATGATATTCTTGTACCTCAATCATTTGCATGTGGATAACAATTTGTAACATTTTAATTTGCACATGAGCCTGCAAATAGATCACATACTACACATGATACTAAATGTACATAGGATATCAGACATTGAATAGCAGTGGTGTAAAGTAACTCAGTACATTTACTAAAGTACTGTACAAGGTATTTTTACTTCAACTCCACTACACCTCAGAGGCAAATATTGTACTTTTACTCCACTACAATTATTTGAAAACTTTACTTCCTTCATAGATTTAGATTATTATTATTACGAAACATACGCCACTTCACCCCTATTTAAACTTTGATTATCTGAAAATAGCCGATCTACAAGCTCACAACTTGTGACCTTGTATTGAACTGTACTTCCCTGTGCTTGTCTTTGCAAACTGTAACAAAGTATTCAATCAATCAATCAAAGGTTGATTGATTAGATCTGCTATTTTCTATATATATATATATATATATATATATATATACACACACACACACACACATTCTACATTGCAGTATTGATACTTTTACTTAGGTACAAAACTTGAGTACTTTTCCCACCACTATTGAATAGCATTATAACTGCTCAGTTTCGCCTAGCTGAGGGCTCACATCACCAACATTTATACTTATAGTGTTCACGGAAATGCTGGTAGCTTCTATCCTCCCTAGCCCTGAAACATGACTGTCATACCATGACACTGTCACTATCATACCATGACACTGTCACTGTCATACCATGACAGTGTCATACCATGACAGTCATGGTGCCGAGTCCCCCCGGTTTGTAGCGGTGTTCTTTTTTTTTACATTGCCAACTCACAAACATAAACGTTCAGATTTCAAATATAAAGTGCTTACCCCCGAGCCACGGATGTTACAAGGCGATCCGGACCGCGATAAGTACCTGTATCTCCCGTATTGTTCAATAAAAAGCGTTTTAATCCCATCGCCGGTCATTATTTTATTTTTTTGGTAATGTATCAGAGTGCAATACACCTCCCAACCATTAGTGCCGCATGGTTGAAAGTATCGGAGACAATTTGGAGAAAATGGCCGGCGATCGGATTAAAATGCTTTTAATTGAACAATACGGGAGATACGGGTACTTATCGCGGTCCGGGTCGCCTTGTAACATCCGTGGCTCGGGGGTAAGCACTTTATATTTGAAATCTGAGCGTGTATGTACATGTGAGAGAAAAATCGAACACCGCTACAAAGGGACTCGGAACCATGACGCTTGTATACAAGGCTACCCCCTCCCCTTCTGTTTTGGCATCGCTACAGACTGCTTACCAGTGGTGTAAAGTAACTAAGTACATTTACTCAAGTACTGTACGCGTTGTGAGCTTGTAGATCGGCTATTTTCAAACATGTGCGTACGGCTCTCTCGTGTTGCCATCTCCCATGTTGCCTGTCATGTGCGTGAAACAAGCGCTGGTGTTACCACATCGAGCAAAACAACTAACCATTATCGGGTCCAAAACACGAGCAGGACGGGGACACACACATCGCGGGGGTCCTGGGACCACCAGGGGGTCCGGGCACCACCAGGGGGTCCCGGGAACCCCGCGAAAACATTACAAACAAGGTCATAAACAACAGTTCTGCGTGCGGCCCCATGCGGTCTGTGTTGCCAAGTTTGGCGAGAGAAAAAAAAGCAACCAGGTTTATGAAAACAAGCACAAAATTATAGCTGCAAGCAGCGATAATACGGGGCCAGTGAATAGAGAGAGAGAGAGACATGGAAACGGAATAGATTGAAGAGAGAGAGAGTGACATGGAAACAATAGATTGATGAGAGAGAGAGATGGAAACATAATGGTTTGATTGGACATCTCAACCTACTGCCATTAACAGGATTCGAACTCTCAACCTTCAGACTAATAGGCTGCAACACTACCTATAGTGCTATAGCTTTGTCCAGGCTGATATTGTCTGTTGAAGATCATAAACTCTTGCCTTCTTTCATGAACCAAGCCCCTGTTTCACTAACACTAAGATCACTCGTTCACAAGCCATTTACCAATGAAGAAATTGTACATCTCCTCAGAACCAAAACTAATGAAAGTAGCCGATCTACAAGCTCACAAACCATGAAAAGTTGTGAGATTGTAGATCAGCTATTTTCAGAATGAAGTATGTCATACGTAAAAAACATACTCTCAAATAAGCATTTCAGGTTATCTTTACCATTTGCACATGTATTCATTGATACAGTCATGTTGTTCGCAATTCAACTTAAATTAAATCTACATCAAGTGAGGCTTGAACTGGCGACCTTGAGATTGTGAGGCATTCATTTAAGGGAGACGCCATTGGCCCAACAGACAAGTAACTGTGAAAAAGGAGATCACACAGATGATACAGTTTCACGCAAATAGCTGAAAAATCCTGGGTTTAAGTGTTTTTCAAACTGCTCAAAATTGCGGACAATCTAAGGGCGGAGCTTAATGGTCAAATCGATACGTGTGTTCCTCATGAGTCAAGGCACATGTGTAAGCAAGTTTCACGACTTTCGGCCAAACGAGGCATGACTTATGCCTGTTTAAAGTCTGCATTTTCAAAAAATTGCTATAGCGCCCCCTTTTGGCCAATTGGAGTAAGATTGGTTTCAGTGATATTTGGAATGACCCTGTACATTTCTGCAAAGTTTCAAAGAAATGTGAGTCTGCATGTATGTTTTAGGCACAGATGAATAATTTTCATAAAACTGTAATAGTTAAAATCTATCTCCTCCTGGGATTTTTGAGCAATCTGCACGAAACGTTTACCACTTGAACTTTGGACCTCTGCCTACAAAAATTTCCAACGGATTTTCCATAAGTGAAAAAATGCAGAAGTTAGGAGCCAATGACTGTTTTTCATATAATTCAAAATGGTGGGAGATCTAAAGGTCAGAGGTCAAAAGTCAGACCACGAAAGTTGTCGGGCATGAAGAGACGCATGTGTGTATCGAAGTTTCATGGTTGTAGGTCAAACAGGGCATGAGTTGTACCTGTTCAAAGTTGGCACTTTCAATTGAGTGCTATAGCGCCACCCTTTGACGAATGAGTGTGAGAATTATTTCTTGGTAGTTTTTCATGAGCATCTACCATATGGCCGAGGTTTGGAAAAAGCGTATGCACGGTTACGCCAGAACTGGCAAAAACAAGTATTTTTCAAACTGCTCAAAATTGCGGAAAATCTAAGGGCGGAGCTTAATAGTCAAATCGATACGTGTGTTCCTCATGAGTCAAGGCACATGTGTAAGCAAGTTTCACGACTTTCGGCCAAACGAGGCATGACTTATGCCCTTTTAAAGTCTGCCTTTTCAAAAAATTGCTATAGCGCCCCCTTTTGGCCAATTGGAGTAAGATTGGTTTCAGTGATATTTGGAATGACCCTGTACATTTCTGCAAAGTTTCAAAGAAATGTGAGTCTGCATGTATGTTTTAGGCACAGATGAATAATTTTCTTTAAACTGTAATAGTTAAAATCTATCTCCTCCTGGGATTTTTGAGCAATCTGCACGAAACGTTTAGCACTTGAACCTTGGACCACTGCCTACAAAAATTTCCAACGGATTTTCCATAAGTGAAAAAATGCAGAAGTTAGGAGCCAATGACTGTTTTTCATATAATTGAAAATGGTGGGAGATCTAAAGGTCAGAGGTCAAAAGTCAGACCACGAAAGTTGTCGGGCATGAAGAGACGCATGTGTGTATCGAAGTTTCATGGTTGTAGGTCAAACAGGGCATGAGTTGTACCTGTTCAAAGTTGGCATTTTCA
This sequence comes from Gymnoscopelus microlampas, assembly GCF_963454915.1. Lineage (NCBI taxonomy): Eukaryota > Metazoa > Chordata > Actinopteri > Myctophiformes > Myctophidae > Gymnoscopelus > Gymnoscopelus microlampas. Next base: position 4,636,741 of record NC_139939.1, on the reverse strand, counting down.
ATTGAGTGCTATAGCGCCACCTTTGGACGAAAGATTGTGAGAATTATTTTTTTATCGTTTTTCATGACCATCTACCATATGGCCGAGTTTCGTAAAAAGCGACAGCGCGGTTCAGCCAGAACTGCGAAAAGTGGCAGAAGAAGAAGAAGAAGAAGAAGAAGAAGAAGAAGTGACAGAATACTGCCAATAACAATACGTGTACAGAGCAGAGCTCTGTCCCCGTAATGAGCCCTTCGCCCGGCCTCCCCGGTAGTCCCCCGAACCCCACTTCGGCAGTGGCACGTAGGTGTCTAAATCTAGAGGTTCATTTTGATACCAATGCTTTTGTACTTGTACTCAAGTACATTTTTAATTCCGGACTTTTATTTGTAACAAGAGTACTTTTACTTTTACATTTGAGTACTTTTTCCACCACTGCTACTTTTGATAGTCCTGCAAATCCTAACACATGTTAGCGTCAAAAAGATAGTTAGATCCACTTACCCGAGACAAACCAAGTTTGTGAACTGCAGCAGCGGATCTTGCACCCACAGAAGCTTGTCCAGGCGACTGTATAGAAGGTACAGCACCTTCCATAAGTCTCACCCGGTCCAAAGTCCGGAATCCCAGTCTATGAGAGATGAGATCCCCTTGAATGTAATCCTCCTCTCTAAAATGGGCCCCACAGATGACTGAGTGTCGGTCTTTCACGACGACGCAGTAAAATCAGCCCTCTTCACCTGCACGAACCTCACCCATGATCTAAAGGCTGGTGTGCCTTTCTTTGGAAAAGTGTGCACTTTATGTCCAGGAAGGGTGGAATTGGTACACCCACCACACGCACAAATATTTACCATTCTTTTTGCAACTAAAGTCAGGCTACAGAAGAAAAATAGCAGATCTACCAGCTCACAACGTGTTGCCTCGTTAGTCAACAAGTGCAACCAACCGGATGTTTTAGAAAGAAGAGGGCTCTTTGTTTCCGCCACTACCTGCGTGTGAATCTCAGCGCCCCCTGCGGCCCTGATACCGGCTGTGACGTCATCATTACGCTGACACACGCACGCTATGAAACGTGGACCAAAACATGCGCGTGCATGAGGGTTGTGGTTTGGCGGACAAAATGTTCGATAAAAACGCTAAAACTGGGTCAATTTCGCTATTTTTTTTTCCTCTTCTTAAAAGTCACCTTTGTCCTAGTCAACATTGTGCATTGAACAAAAATACAACCTGCAAGTTGGCCTTTAACTCAGTCAAAAAGATCAGGAAAAGCTGGTCAGCGACCCATGTTGTGGGCCGTTCCCACTGAGCACTATAGCTATAAGAATGAGTTTTAAAATTCGTTCTTAGGCAAGTGGATGGCAGAGATCACAATAACTATAAAAAAATACAATAGTGAAGATATAGTTATAGTTATCGTTCTAATTACAGTGCGGGATGTGAGGGGAAATCTAAAAGGGTTTCACTGCCACCAAAAGAGTGCACACACACACTCTAGCACAACACACTGTAACTGTTAAAATGCACACAAGACCATATTATTCACTCCAACAGCCTTAAAGGGTCTACACCAGGGGTGTCAAACTCAATTTGGTGTCCGGGCAAGATTGGTCAAATTGTGACTTGAGGTGGGCAGGAACCAGTTGCGGACACACATGCGCGCTCACGCATTCAGTTATGCAGCATTGTTTTTCAATCTGTTGTCTGAACTTGTCTCAGAAAACAAACAATGCAATTTGTAACAATAATAATAATTATAATAATTATAATTATTATTATAAACCATTTTAAGTAGAATAATTCAATTTGAAGTTAAACAATACCTGGTAATTTGTGTGGGTTGTTAAATAATTACATTTATAGAACAGTGGTGTAAAGTAACTAATTACATTTACTCAAGTACTGTACCTAAGTAAAGATTTGAAGTAGTTTTACTTTATTAGAGTATTTCCAATTTCCAGAACTTTTACTTCTACTCCACTACATCTCAGTCACTGCTATAACTACAGTATATCATTTAAAAAATGTTTTATGAAGATTAGCTACTTTAATTACTTACATTAAAATCAAACAATGCAATTTGTAAGGAGCCCATCCATTTGAAATAGAACTATGGCTTCAATTGCTTGCCTATTGTTCTTTACAGAAGGAGTTTCACTGCAGCAAGTGGGGAGGGGGGAGCGTTCTCATGTCTCATATATATATATATATATATATATATATATATATATATATATATATATATATATATATATATATATATATATATATATATATATATATATATATATATAATATATAGACATAAAAAAGTTAGAGAACCACATTATAGCAACATAAGTGTTTCAGAAAACTGTTAGCATTTAGGAGACATTTGTAAAGATTTCCATGATTTTTCAAAAATAGCAGATCTACAAGCAGATCCACAATAGCAGATCTACTTTATATCTGCTATTTTTGAATAGCCAAATAAATCTTAAAATTACAGAGATGCTTTCCCCAGATAGAATGTTAAATACACTCTGAGTTCAAATAACACTGAGGATTTCACTGGGCAAGCTCCTGAGAAATAAAAGAAGCAGCTTTGATACATTTATTTTTTAACACATATATGATTAATGCTTCGAACTACCTATTATATATATATATATATATATATATATATATATATATATATATATATATATATATATATATATAAAGTTAGAGAACCACATTATAGCAACATAAGTGTTTCAGAAAACTGTTAGCATTTAGGAGACATTTGTAAAGATTTCCATGATTTTTCAAAAATAGCAGATCTACAAGCTCTCAGTGCAGCACTATGAGCTTGTAGATCTGCTATTTTTGAATAGCCAAATAAATCTTAAAATGACACAGATGCTTTCCCCAGATAGAATGTTAAATCCACTCTGAGTTCAATTAACACTGAGGATTTCACTGGGCAAGCTCCTGAGAAATAAAAGAAGCAGCTTTGATAGATTTATTTTTAACACATCTAAGTCAATTGCTGCTTCAGACAGAGAGAGAGAGAGAGAGAGAGAGAGAGAGAGAGAGAGAGAGAGAGAGAGAGAGAGAGAGAGAGAGAGAGAGAGAGAGAGAGAGAGAGAGAGTCTGACTCCTGTGTGAGGATCAAAGAGTATAGCCATTACTACTCGACTAGTAGTTGAATAGACTCTTAACGAGCCAATCAGCCACAACATTCCACAGCTGGGGAGAGACAAAGCGGGCCATCAAAGCTCTCCCCCACTCGCTGCTACTTGGCTGCAGCAGCGAGTGGGGGAGAGCAAGGCAATGTAAACTCCGAATCTATGTCTGTTAGATGTAGTATCAATTTACTATTTTTAAAAGTATTTCCTGGGCCGCCAGGAACCTTTCCGTGGGCCGCAAAACGCCCGCGGGCCGCGAGTTTGACACCGCTGGTCTACACCATGAATTAAAAAAAACAACAATATTTAATAGCATATTGTTTATGTCCCTCAAACGTTTTTCTAAAGGTTTGAGCCTAAATCAAGTCTCAGATATACTCATTCCAACTAACTTCTCTCTGGCTTATTAAAGCACTTTCACCTGCAATACCACATTGTCCTGTTTGGCACGGGGCGCTATTGAGCCAGTTTGTATGCATGTTATCTCCTGGTTCTGTGTGGAAAAAGTAAAAAAAAAAAAATAAGAAAAACTTTTTCTTTTTTTTAAGATTTTTTTTTTTTTTTTTTTTGGTTGGAACTGAAAAACGGGAGGAATTGTTCCCTGACGTGACGTAGGCAGGGGGAACACATCTGACGGACTGTTTTCAGACCAATTTACATAAAAAACACAGATAGCCTATGAAAGCCTGCATGCTCGAAGTCGGGTATTTTTTGGAACAGAAGAGAGGTGGGGGAGACCAAAAACACACACAAATGAAGAAAAAGTTAAAATTCATGGTGTAGACCCTTTAAGCATGCAGGCACAGCAAACGTTTACATTAAAAACTCCAGAGACAAGCCTACTCCCCCACGTGAAACCAAGCACCTATAGGACTATGGCCCATCCGGACTATTCTTCTGCCTACACATACGTCAGGTCCTAGATTGAGCGAATAGGGGAAGGGGATCAACGTCACGTGATTCCTTGTTTGACCCGGCAAAAACTCGGATGTGTCTCAAATAATATGATTATTGGCAGAATAGCGGAAAGTTTAAAAATTTGGTGGTCCCGTTTTCATTTTTCACAAGATCGGTGGTTGTTGCAATTATGGTGAATTATTGTAGTGCATGTAAGCCTACTGGGTGGAATTCAAACTTTTTATTTTTATTTTTAATTAATTCAGGCTGTATCTTAGTATGGCACTGAGTGGCTTGAGGGGTTCAATCTCTGTTTGCTCAACTAGAACAGAGAAAGAGTAGCCTACGACACGCATTGCCTTTATTTTTTTATACTGAGATAAAGAAAAGAGCAATATCCTGTAGTAACAGAAACCCGCAATATAGTTTGCAGACGTTAAACTTGCATGGATTACTTTCTTGACTTCCAAAACTGGCTTCTGCTGTCTACGGACGTCCAAAGTATTTAGCTAGCAGTATATATGCATGCATGTATGTTGTGACCATTTAGACTGTGGCTACATCCAAAAGAAAACAAGAGAAAAGAAACCGAAGCACCTTTCCCTACAACTCTGAATGAAGGTAATGTAAAACCAGCTATATGAAAGGTTTTGTATTGAACCGACTGCTGTCCAGTGTTGTAAAGTAACTAAGTACATTTACTCAAGTACTGTACTTATTAAGTACAATGTTGAGGTATTTATACTTTGCATTTACAATTTCTAATACTTTTACTTCTACTCCACTACATCTCGAAGGCAAATATTGTACTTTTACTCCACTGCAATTATTTGAAAACTTTGGTTACTAGTTAATTTGTAGATTTTGATTATTTTTACAAAACATACATTAACCACTTCAGCCCTATATGCATATCGGCCATTTGAAAATAGCCGATCTACAAGCTCACAATGCGTTGTGACACGCTGTGAGCTTGTAGATCTGCTATTTTCAAAAATGTGTATACCTTTGAAAACTTGTGAAATGAGACGTTCTTATAATGAGTACTTTAAGTACATTTTGATACCATTACTTTTGTACTTTTTAGGCGTACATTATTTTGAATTACAGACTTTTACTTGAGACAAAGGAGACTCTTTGTGTCTCCTACCGGAGCCGCTGCCGGCAGTGGCGTAGCGCAAAATCGCGGGGCCTCCCCGCGGGAGTTTCACGTGAGGCCCACGCACATGCACGCACGCGCAGCGCGTGCACAACCTGAAAAAAAGTCGGGTCTAATTCGGTTCTATTTGACCAATATAAATCAACTTTTTCTTTTTTTTTGCTCTAAAAATATTTGTATCAGCGCAGGCGGGGCCCCCCCTGCTGGTGGCCCCCCCGCACCGCATCGCTTGCTACCCCTCCGCTACGCCACTGGCTGCCGGTCATCTAATTATTGGCTTCGAAATGCGACAAAAAAAAAAAAAAATACATGAATTCAATGAAATACATGAAATTCGATTGACTAATCGATAGAAAAAAAGTCATTTTGGGGGTGAGCTATATCCCTTTAAGGGAACGGTGCCTGGGTGGTTTAGTGCGCATGCGTGAAGCACGTTGACCCCCAACCGAAAACGGAAACAAACATTCATTTGTTTAGTCTATGCACTCCTAACCTCGCATCACCATTCTTTCCACCTCGGAGGAAAGCCTGGTCTGCGTTACTAAAGACCCATATGATCCGGTCTAGGCCACGACTACTGAAAAAAAAAGAAAAAAGAATCCTCTTTCCGGATTCTGCCCATCCGGTTTTGCGGTGCCGCTTTGTTTTGGTTCCCCAATCCCTATTTAAATGGAATAGAATTTCCCCGTGGGATAATACCGACGTTAAATAGTCTCCGGATAGTGCACGAACATTTACATTTAAAAATTAAGCTAAACTATGCCGCATCAAGGATTTTATTGGACGGACCTATTTTGGGGTGAGACGTCTTTCCGGTTCTGCCCATCCGGCCACTTTTCTTTTTTTTACTTCCGCTCCCGACCGGATCATATACCCGAAAAGGAATGCTGCCCAGGCTAATGCACTCCAGACAGCATTTATCCATTTAGATACATTTTTTTTAATGTTATTAAAACAGTTAAAAACTGTTTTTATTACAAATAAACATAATCTCTGTTGTCTAGCTTCGTTTAAATGCTTAATGTATAGTTTTAATGTGCAAATGATTCGTTTCTCAATGACCTCTTTTTACTCTAGCGGGTACTCTTATTCTGAAGAGATCGTCGACCGGAAGTGTTATTTCTGCTCCGTTATTTTTTTTACCTTGCTGGATGGCCCGCCACTTTTTGTTTGAGCCCCGCCTGGCTTAGCGGAGAGTGTGGTGTTGTAGAGGAGGTCTCCCTGAACGCGTGCATGTGTTCAAAGTGTTGCCTCGCAGAGCCGTCTCCTGTGCAGCGCCCACTATTGTCTGAAAGCGGCACTTTTCTGACCTCTGACCTCACTGGACGGCCCGCCACTTTTTGTTTGAGCCCCGCCTGGCTTAGCGGAGAGCGTGGTGTTGTAGAGGAGGTCTCCCTGAACGCGTGCATATGTTCAAAGTGTTGCCTCGCGGAGCCGTCTCCTGTCCAGTGTCCAATTTGTATAGGCTATGCATACCTTTGAACAGCATTTATCCATTTATATAAATTATTAATGTTTTAAATCCCTTTTTGTTACACAGAAACATAATATGTGTTGTATAGAAACATAATATGTCGTTTAAATGCTTAATTTATAGTTTTAATGTGCAAATTAACCGTTTTTCAATGGCTCCTTTTTGCTCTAGAGGGTACTCTTATTCTGAAGAGATCGTCCACCGGAAGTCTTATCGTTGCCACCTTATCGTTGCTGACGCAAACAGCTTGTTATAGCTGCTCACGGAACACAGATTTTTTTTCACGGTATTGTCGAGCAAAGGTGGCGGTGAAAAATGTCTCCTAAAACGAGGTCGTCAAATGGAGTCTGTACGGCGGTCGATAAATGAACACATGGCGTCAGTGGGAGAGGAGATGTTGCGTGTTTTGGAGAAACAGCAGCTGAAGCTTCATGTCAGAGTGTGTTGGATCGCCTCAGTGCGGCTGCAGAGTTCATGTGCAACCTCTTCCAGAGAGAGTAGAGACACTACACAACACCGAACTACACACTGCAGTCTACTGTACACATACAACACAACCTCTTCCAGAGAGAGCTAGAGACTCTAGAAACTCTGCTGGAGAAACAAAACAAACTGCTGGACATTGATTTTGATATGGACATCCATCCTTACACTGCAGATTGGTAAACACATGTCAACACCAGCCTAACTAACCGTAGCTACATGTAGCTAAGCTACATGCAGCAGTTACGTAAGCTTAAACAGTAGCATAGAGTTATAAGACTAGTAGCCAATTACGAACCTCTCACTCTGTATAGCGCCTACATTTACCAGTAGCGTACCACTGCGTGTGTGTGCATGTGTTTCACTGCATGCTTGCTTTTCCACTGGTTTGGCATCGTTTTCACCAGCTAGATCAGGGGTCTTCAACGTTTTTAAGGCCAAGGACCCCTAAGCTGAGAGAGACATGAAGCAGGGACCCTCCATTAGCTGGTACAATTGTGTAAAATGTTCATAGATCGCATAGCGTCATAGAGTTATTTGACGGCAACTATCATCAGTGTTTGTTTGTTTACTCATATTTTCTATTATATGTTGGATTGATTGATTGAATACTTTATTTTTTTTTAACATGTTATGCAAAAAGCATAGCACAAAAGGGGGGCTTGTTTCCATTGTGGTCCATAAATGGATTCATGTTAATGTGTATTTTCAGACATTTAACCACTTAAACCCTCAATACTGTAATTGGCTCACTCTTTTCCCCCCTCTACACCATACCTCGTCGCCGAAAATAGCCGATCTACAAGCTCACAATGTGTCGCTGTTTGACACATTGTGAGCCTGTAGATTGACCATTTTTGGCGAATAGCCCCCCCACCCCCTTTTAATAGTATATTGTTTTAGACAGATGCTTGGTTCTTGGTTTACCTGTGATCCTAGTTTACTGAGGTACTGTACTACACAGTCTCTCTGCATTCTTTGTATGTGATTACCTTATTATAATCACTCTGGATTAGAACGTCTGCTAAAGCTTCATTTGTAAATTGTAATTGTAGTCACTATGTCATTTAGATAATTAATTCGAAACATACATTAACCACTTTTATACATAAGAAAACAGCCAATCTACAAGCTCAGTGACGATCATAAACAAATAATGAATAATTTTGAGTGTGCTGAAGGCAGATCTGCAAACTCATGAGGGCTGAAAAAGGTGACAAGCTGTGAAATGAAACCCCTGTTGGGGGTTCTGGGGCATCTTGGCTTGATGATCTACCCTGGTAAATAAAAATCACACCCAGTGTGAGTAAGCGGTGCCTACTCTGTTTGATGAGTGTGACTGTGTGTGTGTGTGTGTGTGTGTGTGTGTGTGTGTGTGTGTGTGTGTGTGTGTGTGTGTGTGTGTGTGTGTGTGTGTGTGTGTGTGTGTGTGTGTGCAATCAGCCGCAGCTGTTGAGGTCATGCTGAGGTCGTGCTGTGTGTGTGTGTGTGTGTGTGTGTGTGTGTGTGTGTGTGTGTGTGTGTGTGTGTGTGTGTGTGTGTGTGTGTGTGTGTGTGTGCGTGCAATCAGGCGCAGCTGTTGAGGTCATGGTGAGGTCGCGCTCAAACAGACACCAAGACAAAGTCAAGAGTAGAGCGGTTGGCACCGCTAAAAATAAAAATATATTCACAATATGTAAAAAATGTTCAGGGGATTTACTTACTCGGCCTTAGGGGGAACACAGGGGGAACAGGAAGAGGAGGCTGATGTGTCAACATTGACATTACGTACGAAGACCAGGTGTGACACACTCTCAGGTAAAACAAATACATAATAATTATTATTATTTAGTACTAATCTAACAAGACTAAGAGTCTAAAAGCCCCTAGACGCTGCTAGGTCACACACTAGATTTGATGAGAGTGTTTTCTAGAATGATATTCGAATGTTCAACTTCCTGTACATTCATTCTGCAGACTAGAGCTTTATACCATAGATATAGAAACCTAGATACCTCATTGGCCTCTGCAGTTCATTGGAGCGACCAGTATCGCAATAAAAGGCTCTTCCGCAGGGCTACTTGACTACTGGCCAATCACAGCGCGTTGACTACTGGCCAATCACAGCACGTCTAACTGGCTAGTTGCTGCGCGGCTGCCTCTTAAGAAAAGACGTACCCCACCTGCCTCTGATTGGCCTACCGAACGTCCCCTTCTGTGACGCACACGGAAGTTTCCAGCTTGCCCTGCTGAAGCGGAAGCACGGCCGAGATACGCACGCCTCCGAGCCGAAGGAGGCGTCTGCCTTTATATGTCTATGCTTTATACGTCTCCATTATAGTGGATTAAAGGAACAGTTCAACCCAAAACAAAAATAGGTCACATTCCTTAGTCAAAATTCAATATTTGGAGAGAAGGCAAAACTATATTAAAAATAATGTATAAACTCCAAAATAACTCTCACAGTGTAATCACTGAAAGGTCTACTGTCCTGAAGTGATGTTTAAAATGTTTGAAATTATGGTTTTGCTCTTGTTAAGATTTGTCTCCTATTAACCTCAATTAGTCAAATATTGGACTATTGGCCAATTTTTATATTACTCTGAAGATTTGACACCACATCATGTTTATATGTCTCCATTCTAGTAGATTAAAGATTTGACTGTGGGTGTGCGCGCGCGCGCGAGCGGGCGGGCGCGTGAAATGGACCTGCTTTGTTGATGCACCTTATGTCTAACCTCGTGTTCTGTACTGGATGGATATGTTATGTGTAAATGTACATATCTTTTGTTGCTTTGTCCTTGTTTCCCCCCCTTGCCAACAATCCAAATGTTGTTTATTTCAGCAGCAAGAATCCACCTCCTTAAAGCGTAAAACTTTTTCCAGTGTTTCCAAAACATGTGCTAAATCCAAAGGGTGCATAAAAGCGATGGAAACCCAATTGGGTAGAAAAAAATTGCCAAATAAATCATCCAATGGCCCTGGCAGTGCACTTCTGAATGATTCAATGATATGCATTTGCACTATGATGTATAATATTTCTGACCGCTTCTCCGATCTCGCTGGACGCCATGGGGAACGGCAAATGGTGATTGATCTTGTAGTGTGGCCAGTTTTCCGACAATAAAATGGCAAGGAGTTATTCCCCTTTAATCGCATGGTACATGGCATCGTTGTGAAAGAGAACGAAAAAAAAAAGTTGTGCAGTGGTACGTTTTTTAGGCCTTTAGTCTCCCTAATAGGCTCTATTCAAAGCAGCCAGAGCCGCAGGAAGGGTGGTGCGAACGGTGCGGTCGCACCGGGCCCCGCGCTGGGGGGGGCCTCGCAAAAAAACGGGATTTTTTTTTTTTTAACATGACACCCAACATGACACCCAACTTAATGTTTTGAGGGCAAAAATAACCGCAAATAACCACTCAAAACTCGGATATATCCGACAGAAACCGCAAAAAAACGCAAAAAACTCCGCACCGGGCCCCGCATTTCTCCCAGACGGCTCTGAAAGCAGCCATATTTTTACTTCCTTAACAGTTTTTACCAATGATACTAATGAAGGCTCTGTTCCACACAGTGGCACAGTGGTTTACGCGACCCCCATAACTCTGAGAGTGTACAAATGGAACCAAATGGACCCTTACGGGTCCATTTGGTTCCATTTGTACCCTCAAGCCCATGAGGGTCCCTGGACCCCAACTGTAGACCCACTGGTGTAGCACAGTGTTTCCAGTGAGCCAATATGCACAATATCAGCACCCTGACTCTGTTTGACCAAGAATGGAACAGAGCCTTCGTTAGTATCATTGGTAACACTTGTGAATGTCTTCACAATATGGCTGCTGTGCATAGAGCCTATTTCCCAGCCAAAGAGGAAATCTAAACACCAATGGTGGTCGAATGTTAATGTTTTCTGTACACAATATGTAAGGTTGCTGAATGGTAACTACAAGTTATTTCTACTGGTGATTTCCACAGAGCACCACAGGGAGAGGTCTACAGTATTTAGAGGGATGGCTTCCGAAAGATATTCAACATTCCCAGAGGAACAGCGAGAGATGGACGAGAGACGTGGACTGTTTGATGCAAGGATGCAACCTGTAGTAAAGTTGTACAGGATAGGTATGTTTAAGCCTGATTGACAGTGATATCAATCACAGTATTTCTGTAAGTCAAAACAAAAAGCTGATTTATGTTGAATAACTTGATATGGAGCCGAGTGGGGAAATGGCTGTGGTCTTCCCAAGGCTGGCAGGTATGGGACCCCGTTTCAGATTTGTAATAAAACAAATACTGCTTGTTAGATTTTCTCTTTTTATTTTGAGATAAGATTATTATATTTTTACATTTCTGCAGGAAACGGTTAAGGCTGGGGTGGTGTGGATTTAAATTATATCTTCACTTTCTGGCAAAATAAATGTCATATCATTATTATAGGTTTGAAATTTGACAAGATCACACTGACCTGTACGCTGCTTGATTGATTGATTGCTTCATTAAGTTTGCAAAAGGTACAGAGGTACAATTATACAATGATGTTTAAAGGACAACACAAAAAGCCCTGAGGGCTTGTTTCCATTGCGGTCATGTGTATTCAATTCATCAAGACATAAAGACATACAACACTATACAAGAGCTCATCAATACTAGGGGCAGTAAAAGTATATATACAGAAAGAAAAAAAAAACATTGGGGGGTTATTTCTTTTGGTAAGCTATACGTTTTGTCTAGGTCCAGTTGCAATTGCAGACAGGTGCTCGTTTATGGCGGTTTTGGAGGGTACATTTTGGTGGCATACTAGCATACGTAAAATGAATTCATCCCCACGTTTGTGCCAAATCTTGGGGGAATGAGATCAGTGGAGCTCCCTCTGGTGTTGTGTCCCTTGGGTATCTTGAAGAGCGGGCCCATTGCAAGTTGCAATACTCTGTCCTCTTCCCTGAGCCATCCCACCTTAGCATACTGAGCAGGGATTAGGTGAGTCCTAGGTGTGAGGTTTAGTAGTAACCTGATCAGTTTGTTTTGAGGGGTCTGAAGTCTAGCTTGTAATGCTTTTAGGTACCATGAGGTGCATGCATAGTCCTCAGTGCATTCCTACTGACCAAGATCCTGCCTAAAAATATTGTTCTTTGGTTGACTGGTTGATTGGAAAGATTGTTCTCTAAGGGCGGATTCACACTGCGGCCTTGAACCAGCCTTGAGGCTGGTTGGAAGGAATACCTGGGAAGGAATTGGTAAAGCTAGCATCTATTATAAGTGTACTTTGTGAGAAGTTTTAGATTTTTGGAATGGTATTAGGTAAGGGTATAGCTTTTTAAAAAACATTGCAAACAAGTTAGGCTCGCCCCCTATTGAAAACCTTATAAAACTTCTCACAAAGTGCACACGCTTTACCAATTCCTTCCCAGGTATTCCTTCCTACCAGCCTCAAGGCTGGTTCCAAGGCCGCAGTGTGAATCCGCCCTTAAAATACAGCCATGTGCAGATTTTACAGAGCGCAGAGCTGGATGGAGAGGTTTGTTATGGGCAATGACTGGAGCAATGGAGGCATGTGTCTCTGAGAAATTTGGAGGGGATATTGTCGTGGCCTGTGGCCTTGTTTGGTTGTAGGGCATCAGTTATTTTTAAATCATCAGTTGTCGCCATGGTGAGTTTAAAATCATCTTTGCGTACACCTAGATTTCCGCAGAATGCTTGGATGTGCTTTGCACCATAAAGCCCAGAATGAGAGGGCAGAATGTTAACCAGTGTGGACGCTACGGTTGTAAAGAAGTCGTTAAAACGATTAGCCACATCCAGCTTTTCTGTAATGAGCGTGCCATCCAAATTAATGTTTATGTTTGTAGATCTGGATTTTGGTTTCTAACTGTAAATACCGTCCAGAGTTCTCGTGGTGCGTCAATTTAGTCAATGAGGAAATCTTCTCTGGTAGTGTCAATCATGCTCTTTACCTTATTACGTAGCTTGTTGCTCTTTTCACGAAGCTCAGCAGTACGGTTTTTGAGATACTCAGAGTAACTGTTGTCTCTGACCCTTATAGTATTCAGGATGTCCACGTTCATCCACGGCTTCGAGCGGGCTTTAACCATGGCAGTTTTCATGGGTGCCAAACTATCTACCACTTTCAGGAATTTAGTTTTAAAGCGGGACCATTTCTCCTTGACCAATGTACAACTTAGTTCATTGGACCTGTCCAGCTCCTCCAGATCGTGATTTAAGGCCGCACTTCAGTACTTTTTCAGTGGTCTGAATCTGATTGTTCAGCCGGCTGGAATTTTACGGGTACATAAAATTATGGAGAGCTGTTGACTAACGCACTGTTGTTCTCACTTGCAGTGGTGTATGTATCTGCTGTCTGGGGTGCTAGTGTTTGTAGCATAACAGTTTTTGTGATAGCCTCGTTAGCTTGGATGCTCTGTGGACTGGTCTGGCTCACTGTTGGTAAAGTGGTGATTTTCCTGGTAACTGCGCCGGTGCATGGGTGTACATCTCCCGAAAGTAGTAAACAGATGTATATCATAGTCCTACGATCCATACATCCTCGCGGGGCCTTGTTCTTTAGAGCCTGACTCGGTGTCGTATGTACAGCCGCAATGCCAAATCCTGGGTGTTTTCTTGAAACTCAGTCTTCTGAGAGGTATGGAAATGGTCACCCACGTGCTTCTCCATAAGATGGTTTTAGCCCTGGCATGGCCAGCCTAATATCACTGTGTAGATATTAGTCCGGAATCTCTGTGCAGAACCTGCATTTCCAAGGGACGAAGAAATAAAAATACCTCAGGTGATAAACCCGCCCCATATTTGCATACTGGGCCCTGATTGGTGCCCCACAACGTCGGGGGCAGGGAAATCCAATCTCAACCGAGCGGGGCCAGACCAAATCTGCCGAGGGCAATTTTCTTTTGTATTGGCAGTTTCGTCTGGTTTCCAGGCTAGGGCATCATGTGGATTGTACAACACTTACTCGACCCTTATGTTCCACCCCGCAAACTCAGATCTTCGGACAAGGCACTGCTTAACGTTCCAAAGTGCCACAACAAAACAAAAGGTGAATGTACCCTTGGTTCAGAGCCCCGCCACTCTGAAATGCCTTGCCCGAGGGGATAAGGCTCACTGAATCTCTGCCCCGTTTTTAATCCCTTCTGAAAACTCACCCTTTATAAAGCTGCCAGCACTCTTAATTATAATTTATGTAATAATTTCAATAAGAGAGAGATCACGCTACTTTGATATAATGCAACATTTATTATTAAAAGTGTACAAGTTTTGGCGATTAGACTCCATTAGCATTTAATCAAGCAGGATTAGGAATAGGAGAGAAAGCCCCCATGGGGTCTAGACGCTGGTGGTGGCAGTGCAGAAGAATCGTCCTCCCTTCGGCTCTTGGACAGCACAGCACGGGTGGAGCTGGGGATGGAGGTGGGTTGCTTGGTCGCTGACTGGGAAGAGAGTGACATGTAAGAGACGAAGAAGAGTGGTATTTGATAATCGGAGCCCGATCGCCGATTGGCTGGCTGCAGATAGGAAGTAGCACCCTATTGGATGCTAGCGCTCACTTAGAATTGTGAATGGAAAGATTTTTGACAGCGTGGGAACGGGAGTGACGTAGATTATGGGAGGCGCTATGAACGTGGATCGTTAGATCTTCTTTATTGAATTTGCACTTAGAGCTACATTTCAATTAGAGAGAGATCACGTTACTTTGATACAATGCAACATTTATTATAAAAATCACACCCAGTGTGAAGTGGGTGGTGTGTGGTCATCACAGTGATGGAAGTTCACTTAAAGAAAAGTAATATTTCTGAAGTGTGTGGTGCTATAGTTATTAATTTCATCATGCGTCTTGCTAGCTAATCACAGTACTGGGCATATATATAATTGTCTGTCTTGGCCAGATCTGTGCTTTGTCACAATTCTGTCTTTAAGCTTTTCTGACATATCCTTTGATCTCAAAGGGACAGTTCTAGGAAGACTTTCTATTTTCTTCTCAATATTGGTTTTTCCTTTTCTCATTTCAGCCATAGTGATCTTTGGGTTCTTTTTTACCGCTCTCACGAAATGGACAGCATCTAAGTTAAATATACTAGTGTCATCAAAGTGGTTTTAGATTAATTTCATCATGTGTCTCACTAGCCAATCACAGCATGTGGAATTGGAGCACTATGTCACTGTTGTTATTTAACAGTGGTCATCACGGTGATGTAAGCTCACTTAAAAAAATAATGTGTTTTTTTAATACCCCTTCCACCCACAATGGGTGACTCACTAAAAAAAAAAAAATGTGTTTTTTTTTAAGTGCATAGTCCTATTCATAGGGCTATGCACAAGTGTCATGTGTTTCGCTAGCCAATCACAGTCCTGAATAGTATAATGAGTGGTTAGTGAGCCCGCCTAGGGAGCCAGAGGCCCTGGTTGCCCCAGGTTCGATTCCAGGCCATCCCAGCATATGCGTCGATGAAATGAAATTTGTCCCTGAGCAAGACTCTTAACCCCTAATTGCTCACAGGTTCTCATTGGAAACAAGACCGCAAGGACTTTCATGAATGACCTGTTAAAAGGAATTATCCTTATAGAGTCAGCCAATAGAGTCAGCCAATCACATTGCAGCTAGTGGTCATCACAGTGATGGAAGCTCACTTAAAGAAAGGTATCCACCTGTTTCTTGGCTGTGTGTTTTCCACTTCCTGTCGTATTTCATTGGATATCATTAGTCATCTGACCGGTTTCATTGGATTTCATTGGATCACAGTGAAAAGCCTAGGAAACAGGTGGATAGATTTGCATTGAATGTGTAGGGGTTAGGGGTGTACAATGGGTGGCCAATCACGGTGAAGGGTTAGGGGGGTACAATGGTGGCCAATCACAGTGCAGCGAATGTCGATGTCCAAACCTCACATATAGGGGCGGTTACACCGCCCAAAAAGTGTACAAGTTTTGGCGATTAGACTCCATTAGCATTTAATCGAGCAGGATTAGGAATAGGAGAGAGAGACCCAAAATGAAGACAGTTAAGAGAAAACACTGTGGAGCCAGAAAATGTATAAGCGAATGATGGGGCTAGAGGAGCCCGAGACATGAGATGACAATTAGCGAGAAAGAGATATATGATAGATAGCATGGAATGGCCGATTAGGCCAGCGGAAATGTAGCCAGCAATGGAAGGCTAAGGAGAGGCAAGGCCATCGAAGGCTCATAGAATGACAAGTTAAGTCAGTAGAAATGTAGCCAGCAATGGAAGGCTACAGAAATGCAAGAGCATAGAAATGGCAATTAGTGATGAATGAGAAATGGAGTGGATTGCGTAGAATGGCCATCGGCCAGCAGAAAATTAGCCAGCAATGGAAGGCTAGGAGATGCAAGGCCATCGAAGGCTCGTAGAATGACCCTTTGAGTCAGTAGAAATTTAGCCAGCAATGGAAGGCTAAAGCTACTACAAATAGCATAGAACGCCCTAGCCAGCAATGGCAGGCTAGGTGGAGCGAGGCCATCGAAGGCTCACAGACTGACCCTTTGAGTCAGATGAAATTTAGCCAGCAATGGAAGGCTAAGGCTACTAGAAATAGCATAGAATGACCAGCGTAGGTCAGCAGAACTTTAGCCAGCAATGGAAGGCCAAAGCTACTAGAAATAGCATAGAATGACCAGTGTAGGTCAGCAGAAATTTAGCCTGCAATAGGAGGCTAGATGCGGGAGCCGTGGAATGCTTGTATAGTGGCCAGCTGGGCCAGCAGAGAGACAGATAAAAAGAGGAACTAGTAGAAGGCACGCGACCAGCGTGATTAGCAATGACATGAACCACCACCAGCTATATGTAAAAAATTGCACTTACCGATGGAGATCAAGGCTTGAATGCTTTTTGAGCAGAAAGAATGGCAGCAGCGTCTGGTCGGATATAAGACGCATATGCAGATGAGGACCATTGCCCCAGTTGCTGGAGAGAAGCTGTAGAGATCCCTTGACTGGTAGCAGAAGTGGCAGCACCTATTCTAAACAAATGGCCTGAATAAAGCTGAGGAGAGAGCCTACATTTGAGAAGCACCAGCCTTAAATGGGTAATAAACCATGCTTTAGATAAGGGCTTATTCTCGGGCGTTAGAAAGAGGGGGCCTGACTGAAGGGATGGAACCCTGAGATTAAGATACTTAAGCATGGAAGCATGTGGACAGAATGGAGAGTTGAGGCGAGCTATAATTACAGAGCAAGCGCCTTTTGACTTAGAATGGTTAAGACTTAGCATGTAATAATCAAGATGAAAGACTAAATCGGAAAGAGATACGTCTTTATCGGAATTAAAGGAAAGGTTCTGAGTGGTAAATTCCCCGCTTCTTAAGAGCCCATGAAAGGCGAGGAGAAAGACGCTCTCTAGTAAGGAGTAAAGATGCCGGACCTTAAAGCAT
This sequence comes from Gymnoscopelus microlampas, assembly GCF_963454915.1. NCBI lineage: Eukaryota > Metazoa > Chordata > Actinopteri > Myctophiformes > Myctophidae > Gymnoscopelus > Gymnoscopelus microlampas. Next base: position 4,619,227 of record NC_139939.1, on the reverse strand, counting down.
TTATCATAGCATGAAAAATGGAAAGTGTAATAGGGCGTCTATTGTCAGAGACAGGAGGGGACGATTTGGCAATGCCTGTCAATATTGACTTTATTGAAGGATGTGCAAACAAGCTAGGGAAGGAGGGATCATTGCGCCTAGCGTTAAATTGAACCCCAGCGACCAAGCTACGAATGTAAGGAGGGCTTCATTTGTTCACATCCTTACAGAAACAAATGAAAGTACAAACAGTTGAAAAAAGTTCTCCAGGCAAAATCATAGGAGGCGATCGTGCTATCAGCTAAACCTTTCCTCATGTAGAACCTAGCAGACTCGAGCAGATTGCCTAATTCAATTCAATTCAATCTTTATTTCAGACCCAGGAGGATCCATATCACAAGAAAACAACACCACACAATAAAAACAGAAAATAAAATAAAATAAATAAAAATAATGCAAATAGCTCACATTGTTCAGTTTCTGACATACAGACATGTGCGCCAATGGTTCCACAATCTAGAGGTGAACCTGACAGAGCTTCGTGTGGGGTCTGTTATGACAGCGATTATGTCATTTACTGACTCCGAAGCTCTACACATAAACCTATACATAAGGTTGCGTAGCACAGCAGCACAGGTGGGTACCCCAACACTAACAAACATCTGGCTTGCACTGGAGCTTCTTGGAGCTCTCAGCAGCAGCCTCATGCAGTCATTATAGGCCACTGTAAGGCGCCTGAAGCTGCCTTGCCTGAAGCGACTCCAAAGGTGGGCAGTATACAGTGGTGTACAGAAGGATCTAAACAGTGAGATCTTCACAGGTACTGAGCACATGCTAAATTTGCGGCACAGCATGTTTGCTTGGGCATACAGCTTACGCCGCTGCCTATAGATGTCTTTGTCATCTGTTAGGTCATTGGAGATAATATGTCCCAAATAAGTAATCTCACTGCACACACTAAGGGCAGTGCCAGCCAGGTAGAAGTCAGGAAAGGTAGATAGTCTGTCTTCCCTACTTCGAACAATCATGACCTTACTCTTTTTAGCGTTGTATTTTATATTAAAATCAAAGCCATACTGTGAGCATATCCTCAGTAGCTGTTGTAGCCCAGCACTATATGGACTAAAGATGACCAAATCATCTGCATACATCAGGTGATTAATTAACGAGTCACCAACTCTACACCCTGTCCCACATGCATTTAACATCAATGATAAATCATTCATATAAACATTAAAAAGGAATGGAGAAATTATTCCTCCTTGACGGACACCATTGGTCACATGAAAAGGAGCAGATATTGACTTCCCCCATTTTACCCTCATTGTCTGGTGAGCATACCAGAACACCAAGATTCTGACTAGGAAACTAGGGACCCCTCTCTGTGTCAGTTTTAAGAATAACTTTTCATGATTAATGCGGTCGAAGGCCCTAGAGGCATCAATAAAAGAAACAAACATAGTAGAATTCTGCCTACTATATTTATCTAAAAGCTCTTTGAGTGCAAAAATACACAAATCAGTGCCGTGTTTTCGTTTGAATCCAAATTGGTTATCCGCTGACAGGATCAACCTCTCAAGTCTACTCAGTAGAATTGTCTCTAGCACTTTGGATAAAACGCTGGCCAATGCTATTGGCCTATAGTTATCAGAGCTGTTTAGTTTACCCACTTTGTCTTTAATGACCGGCACTAATACGACAGAGAGCATGGAAACAGGTAAAAACCCATGAACAAAAAAACCTGTAAAACACATAGCAACCAAAGGGCACAGTTTCTTACTGGCTAGTTTTAGATGTTCAGCTGTTATCTCATCCAGCCCACAGGCCTTATTATCTCCTAGCTTCAATAGCGAATTCTATTCACCATGATCCAGCAGAGTGCTTCTGAGACCAAGTTAAATAAGGCTGGGCTACTTCTGCAACCGAACGTCAGTCTTACTGTGAAGTAGAATTTTGACTCCCATTTGATGCCGAAAAGATGCCACTGGGAAGGGTGGATGGGCACTATTTTAAAAGTGTCCGTTATATCTGCTTTTGAAAGCCATGCGCCATGGCCGGAAGATTTTATTAGCCTGATGGTATTATCCACCGTTGCATTGTGCAAGGAAAAGGGTTCTAGTGGGATCAAACTGTTTATGCTTGCCACTGGGCCTGAACGGGGAGCCGACAGATCGAAAAATCAGCCTTTTCTTTCCTGAGTATTTTCTAGTAGCGATGCCGACGGGGCTAGTGTGAAACAGAAACAGGAGAATCGCGAAAAGATTAGATACCCGTTTTTTTAACTCTTTCTCGAGCAGTTGAGAAACGATTTTGGGCTCTTTAAAGGCCGATTGCATGTTACTACAAACATACGATTCACTCACGTCTGAAAGTACGCCTACTCTAAAGCCCCGAGACAAATCAGAAATCAAATGATCAACAAAAACATGGTCTTGATGCTCAGCCAGTTTGCCGGCCAGCGCGCTTTTATTGGGGTTGAGGGGTGGACCCGCAGCAGATCTTGGAACCATCTTAGTCCTTTTTCCGAGGCGGACGAGGGCGGGATGGCATACGGGGACAAACAGACTTGGGATGCGCCTCTCCGCATGCACTGCAGGCGTGGAGGAAATGGCAATTTGGGAATGTACAAACACTGAGGTTGAAATTATTGCATACAGGCCTGTTGTTAAGCATATGCACCTGCCGTCCGGTTTTGTCGACTCGAGGCCCTGCGGTCGGGAGCAACCATGGAGCGCCGGCAGGCTGTGGTGCCGTGGATGCGTAAGGCAGGAGTGGCACTCTGGGGCAAGGCGAGGCTGAGTGGCCAGTGTCGCCGCATGTCGCGCAAGAGAGTGCCTGGCTGCCAGCTGCTAACTGCCTGGCTGCCAGTTAGCAGCACCAGCAGTTCGGTATCGAGGATCGACCAATCGATAATAGAGTTATACTGAGATATGTATAGTGAAGTGATCGCCGAAGTGATCGCCTTTGGCTATTCTCCTGTCGCACTCTGTAGAATGCTGACCAGATTGATGTCCTTGCCTTGAACGATTTTTGATCTTAGGCGGGGGAACGTGTTAGAGCCTTGAGGGATGTAATCTCGACCTTGGACTGGTGTACTTTTGGCTCCGCCCTCTAGGCTGCTGCATTCACTACACTGGTGAATATCACTTCCAACTGAAACAGTGCGACTTGTAGTAGTTTATAATGACATTATGGTTATATATCACATTACACAAGACATAGCACTTGTAGATAATAGGGTAATACATTGTTATAGGCCGTTGGAAATAGCCTGTCTCGCCAAAAATACATAGTAAAACACAGGAGGCGAGATACAGGCGATTACCCAAATACGTTAACCAGGAAGTGAATGGACCAGTAAATCTTGGGATCACGTGATCTCCTAGTTCTGCGTGTATCTGGGGATATAATGATCACTCATGTGATAGCAAATAGCGCCATCTAGTGGAAACGCCAAAAAACACAAAAAGTTGTCCTTTGTAGGCTAGGCTTTTTGGGAAAAAAAGTAGTCCTTATTCATGTCATATCATAAACCTTATTATTAAAGTCCTTTTTTCTATTCTTTCATTCCAGACCAGTGTGTGGAGTCCAGTCTGCTGAAGATGAGTTTTCCATCCAGGACAGTTTATTTTAATCAGGAACCTGAAAGCCACCTCAAACAAGAACCTGAAGACCACCTTAAACAGGAACCTGGAGACCACCTGGATCTCAGTAGGTTTCAAACTCTTTATTTGTTTGATTCTGTTCTGTTGTAGAGCTATTACCGGCGCTGAAAGTGGGCCAGTAATAAGAGTGTAAAGATGAACGGATATGAATCTGTAATCGATTTTAACATCAACAATGCGATTACATTGATGTGTGGACCCCTGGATCGATCTACATGTACCATGAATTGGACAATGGGACGATGGTTCAATTATAAAGATATTAATCGGTTCCCTCAACGTTTTGATCAGTCAGTTATTCATCAGGAAATTCCTGATGAAGAAAATCTGACAGATTTATTTTTTAACCAGTGTGCAGACTTTGTTTTCCTTTGTTGAACTGTTTTGCATCCGGGCACTGAAGTGGATGTGTGTGAACTAGCTGTTCATAAAACAGAGGAAACACTGCATGAAAAGATGTAACTTTCTAACTTTTAATGGTCTGTCATTGTATCGTTTTCCTAGACTTCCTGCTCCTCCCTGTGTGTAAAGAGGAGGCTTACCCTGAACAGCAGGAGAGGAGCTCCAGTCTGGTCCAGGAGGAACCAGAACCTCCACAGATTAAAGAGGAACAGGAGGAGCTATTTCAAAGACCAGAGAAGGCTGGTGGGTCAACGTTGACAATATTATCAGTGAAAAGTGAAGATGAGGAAAACAGAGAGACAGAACCTGTAGCCAGTACCTCAACTCGACACATGAAAACACAAGCTGATGTAGAGGACTGTGGAACATCACAACCAACTAGAGATGGCCAGCTCCTCTCTTCACACTGTTCTGAATCAGACACTGAAGACAGTGATGAGTGGGAGGAGGCCAGGGAAGATCAGTCTGCTTTAAATACAATGAAATCACACAAGACACAACATGTGGAAGGACATAGATTGTCTTTGAGCCACAAGCTGCCCCAGGACCTGAAATCATCAAAACAAACTCACTCACTGACGAGTCACACAGGGAAGAAAAGATTTAGTTGTACAGAGTGTGGCAGAATCTTTAATCTAAGTGGACATCTGAAGAGACACACAAAGATCCATACAGGGGAAAAACCCTTTCCTTGTACAGTTTGTAGTAAAGGCTTTGCTGAAATGAGTAATCTAAGATCACACATGATGACTCATACAGGAGAAAAACCCTTTGTTTGTACAGTTTGTGAAAGAACATTCAGGGATAATTATACTTTTAAAGGACACATGAGGAGTCATACAGACGAAAAGCCCTTTGCTTGTACAGTTTGTGATTTAGGGTTTGCTGAAATGGGTGCTCTAAAAATTCACTTTAAGACCTATACAGGTGAAAAACCCTTTGCTTGTACAGAGTGTGGTAAAGGCTTTGTTCAAAAGGGTGCTCTAAAAACACACTTGAACACCCATACAGGCGAAAAGCCCTTTACTTGTACAGTTTGTGGTAAAGGCTTTGCTGAAATGTCTACTCTAAAAAGGCACCTGAGGACTCATACAGGGGAAAAGCCCTTTGTTTGTAAAGTTTGTGAACAAAGTTTCTGTCACAGTAGTAGTTTAAAAACACACATGAGGACTCATACAGGTGAAAAGCCCTTTGCTTGTACAGTGTGTGGTAAAGGCTTTGCTGTAAAGTGTGCTCTAAAAAAACACTTGAGGACTCATACAGGGGAAAAGCCCTTTGCTTGTAAAGTTTGTGAACAAAGTTTCTGTCACAGTGGTAGTTTAAAAACACACATGAGGACTCATACAGGTGGAAAGCCCTTTACTTGCACCGTTTGTGAACAAAGTTTCTGTCACAGTGGTAGTCTAAAAATACACCTGAGGACTCATACAAAATGAAAAGGGAAAGGCGTTTTGCTTGTACAGTTAGCGAACAACGTTACCGTAATAGTGGTGGTTTAACTCATTCAGTGCCAATGAAAAAATAATTGCAAACTGTGCCAGCCAAAAATACATAGTTTTTTAAAAAGTGCTCAAGAGCCGAGATACAGCCCTTTTCAGTAATATGTTAAACAAGAAGTGAATGGAGCAGCAAATCTTCAAATGATGATATCTTGGGTTCTGAACGTTGTTTTTTTTCTTCATATTTTTTCAAAAACATATATATTATATATTATTGACATGTATGAGGAAGAGGTGACTGACTGCATGTTTCTTCCCTATCATGCAGGAGGTGTCTGTCATGGGTGAGGAGGAGTGAGAGAAGGCTCTAAATCCCACTGTGATTGGCTAGACTCTGCTATAGAGGTGCAATTGGCTCATGGGCTGCGTGCTCCACAGGTGGACTTGATCACCCATCATGTGATGGCTATAAAAGCACTGCAGTGCAGCTAACTCATTGAGATGAGACCTTCCCTGTCCTCTCCACCACTGACCCCTCGTTTGTTTGGTTTGTTAACGTATGGTTTGAGCCCTTAGGAAAGGCTGACTTTGACATAATGTTTTGATAACCCTTCTGAGTGATTTAACAGTCTCTTTATTTGTTTTGTTTCCTTTTCAATTGGCCAGTTAACTTGTTTTTGTTTTCTCTTGTTTTGCTTATTTACCTGAGCCACAATAACATTCAGCCTTCTAGGAAAGGCACATTTCGATATTGTTAAAAGGTAAAAGGTAACCTGTGAATAGACTTTAAGGACATTTTGGACATTTAATGACTTTTTGACCGTGAACTTTGTAATAAATATACATTCTTTTTGCAAACTGGTTTCAAAGAGTCATATATGTTGCACTCACACCACCCCTAGGGTGGGGGTCGTAACAGGCTGGTACAGTTTGTAAACAAAGTTTCAGTCTAGTCTAAAAACACACATGAGGACTCAATACAGGGGGGGAAGAAAGCCTTTAGTTGAAGTTGGTGTCAAATGCTTTGGTCAAAATGCAAAGATTTGAAGATAATGAGGATTCATTCAGGAGAGTTGTTAGATGAACAGTAATCTGGGAACCTGTTTGGTCAAATATATGACATATTGTTTTACATTTCTATTGAATTTTTTGTGTTATCCTTTTAGCGTCATTGTAAAATCGTACCACTGTACTATTTGCAAACTGTTAATAAAGTATTAATCAAAAACATGTTTTAAGGCAGTGGTGCTGACATATTATGGAATAATAATAATATGGAATCTGTGCTGAGCGATTAGATGAACAGTAACACATGTTTTCTTTTTTTTAAGGTGTGATGTCACACTCATTCATTAACTATAATCCAGGATGACAATGACGAGTCATAGATACAATATCAATTTAACTGAACAAAATTAACAGTTAATCTCTTCACTCATTATCTTTGTTTAATCTTGTGTATGGCTCATATTTCTTTTTTATTAAGCAGACAGCATTTCCCCCTCTTTTTAATATAGGTTTCACCACTAGTGCTGTATGACTACAGAAATGTTCTCAGAATATGTGTGGTTGTACTTATCCCATAACTACTGTGAACAATACAGTAACAAACGATGCTTAATTTTACACACTGCACAACTTGTACTTAAACTTACTACAGACAGTGGTGTACTGCAGATTTGTTTAACTAGTGGAACACTACATCACATGCATATACGTGCACACTGAAATAAATATGTAGGTGTATTTATTAATCCACACAATATATATATATATATATATATATATATATATATATATATATATATATATATATATATATATATATATATATATATATACAGATGCTCTAAAGCAGTCTAAAGAGAACGTTTGGATAGTTTCTGATGGATTCATGAACTACATTTACAGAGATGACATATGCACAGTAAATGCATATGATAACCCTTAGGTATCACAATTATGAAAGTAAATAGCATTTAAAAAAAAATAAAAAAAAAAAATAAAAAAATATATATATATATATATATATATATATATATATATATATATATATATATATATATATATTTATATATATACTGTGCATATGTCATCTCTGTAAATGTAGTTCATGAATCCATCAGAAACTATCCAAACGTTCTCTTTAGACTGCTTTAGAGCATCTGCCAGCTATCCCTACACCTACAGTAGTTAACAGGTCACACAATGGACCGTTGAAATGCCTACAGCCTGTCCACATAATATGCTCACAGTCTGTAGAGGCTGTTGCCCCAATGTCTCCAAATCATGGAATGATTGTCATTGTCTGGTTGTCAGCTGTAGTAATATACATTTTCAGCCTGTTCAACAGAATTGGGTCTGTAATGGACCCTTCGCTAAGCCCCACCCACTCCACTCTGTGACTGGTGGTGCGAAGTTAGTCACACCCAGGCCTGGCAGCGCCTGGCAAACTTTGATTGTCACCCATTGACTTGCATGTTAAATGATGGCTTTTCCCCTTAAAAATAATCGATCATTTCAGGAGCAAGAGCTTCAAAATCTCTTCTAAATCTATTTAAAAAACACACATGAGGACTCATACAGGTGAAAAGCCCTTTACTTGCAAAAAAAAAATTGCAAACTGTGCCAGCCAAATTTTTTTTTTAAAGTGCTCAAGAGCCGAGATACAGCCCTTTTCAGTAATATGTTAAACAAGAAGTGAATGGAGCAGCACATCTTCAAATGATGATATCTTGGGTTCTGAACGTTGTTTTTTTTATATAAATATATATAATAATCGATCATTTCAGGAGCAAGAGCTTCAAAATCTCTTCTAAATCTAGTCAACAAGGCCTGCAATAGGCTATGCACTGGACAAATGTGCATGACATTATTTCAATAAACTAAAAACATGGGAAATGCTAGAGGGAGTAATAGCCATGGTTACACGACGGTCGACTGTCACGACCCTCATGGATGAACTTCAACCTGGTGTTTGCACTTTCTCCATTTATGGCCCGTACATCTACATAAACGTTCATATTTCAAATATAAAGTGCTTATCCCATGGCCACGGATGTTACATTTATGTACGGGCTCTCAGAAGTACCCGTATCATCTGTATTGTTCAATAAAAAACATTTTAATCTGATCAGTGGCCATTTTCTCCATGCGCTTTCAACTGAAAGACCCTATCGGTTTGTAGGTGTATTGCACTCTGATACATTATGAGAAAATGGCCACTGAATGCTTTTTATTGAACAATACAGAATATACGGGTACTTTTGAGAGTCCCGTGCATAATTTTAACATCCGTGGCCATGGGGTAAGCACTTTATATTTGAAATCTGAACGTTTATATAGATGTACGGACCATAAATGGAGAAAGTGCAAACACCAGGTTAAAGTTGATCCATGACTGTAACAGGAGTTTTCATGTACCGCAGGGTAAGACTGCACTAGCAGTTAATAAATATACGAACAAATGAATTAATATACTTTAACGTGCGGAATCCGAAACAGGCAGCGCTGTGATTCTGAATTGTGTTACGATTACGGTGATTAGTAGCCTATTATTGACACCACCTGGGCGAGTAAGTCATGTAACTTTCCTGACGTTAAGCTGTGTATGTGTTCAACAACACAGCCATTCAGCCTTGCAGTTTAAGTGCAGATTTCAGCTTGGGAAAAGCAGCCTCAGCAGGTTTGGGTACGTGGTTCATAGTCACCATTGCGTTGTCGTGGTATTCCTATTCTTGCTATTGCAAATGATTGTGTGTGTGCGGGCGAAATAACATTGACAGCTATGGCAGGTGACGAAAGCTTGCCAGACCTATGCCAGGCTAACAACGGTTGCTAAGCTGGCATTGGACAATCGCTTTTGGGGTGGGGTTTAGCGAAGGGTCCATTGTCTCCGCCAGGCCGTAGGCATGGGGAGACTATGTTTTGGTGTGTGTGTGTGTGCGCACGGCCTGTCAAAAGTATTACCTTACCTAATCACGAATATTTGAGATAAAAACAATTATTTTGCATAATGGTCGTCAATCCTCCCCCTCCCTAAAAAATCAGTCAACCGTTTCCATGCTGAAAAAGGCTCCTACATATAAAAAAAATGGAAATAGCCGATCTACAAGCTCAGAACCCGTCTGACTCTTCCATAGAATGATCATGAGCCATGTTCTTGTAGGCTCCTGGAGGCACCAGGCCAAGATGTTCTCCATGAGCTATCATTATGGAATGCAGGTTGCCCCCGCCCTGCTCACTTGCAGTGGGACCAGAGGTGGATTGAGGGTGTTCCACCCTGTCAGCACAATGTCCAGCTGTTTGTGGGTCAAAAAAGTAGCCAGCCGGGTTCACCGGCGTGCGTGCAGGGTTTTTATGGCTCTATTCTTGATGTCTATGAGCAGCTTTCTCCAGATGTCCATTCCTTTTTTAGCTCTATTAAAGACCTCCAAAGTTGGGTGTCTACCTCCTTCTCAGAGGAGGTCCCTAGTTGTGTGGTTATAAATATTAACTCATTATACAAAAAAAACAAAACAAGGAAAACTGTTTTAAAAATTCTAATGAAATATTTACATAACGGTTAGATATCTGTCTAATTATAAAATTGAATGGTGCAGTTTTAAAAATGTAATTACACCATATGTAAACATGAACTTATTTTTGAATCAGAGACAAACCTTTCCATAAAGAAAGAAGACAGACTCCTGACTTGTGCTTGGTGTTCTTTTCCTTTTCTGTTACATATTATGTAATAACATGATAAAAGGAAGGTGTTAATTAATATGAAAGAAATCAAGCTGCTTCTTATGGGCTATATCAATATATTATGTTTATTGAGGCCATCATTATAATTCACACATGTGATAAGTTGTGGATGAATGGATAAATAGGCATAAGTTGTATGCCTATTCCATTATTCTGTAATAATTATAAATCACCTAAGATATCACCTAACCTATGAATCCCTTTGCATTCGTGTATATTTTCACCACACAGTACTCTGTAGAGACAAGAGACTGTAGAGACTGTAGAGACCAGAGACGGTGCAGGACAAGCCTGGTTTATACTTTGTGGCACGACAGTGTTGTGTGGTTAATATAGGCGATCTACAAGACCACAACTCCTCGCATCTGCGACGCGTTGAGGGCTTGTAGATCGGCTCTGTTAGCCACACGACCGTGGTACGGCGAAGCAAACATCTGGAAACAGTTGAGTCGAAAGCTTGTATTTTCTCACAAAGTATACAGTAAATGAGACTGCATCCAAACCATACTACGTTGGGGCCGTTCATTTCCAGTCGGCGACAGTGCCAAATATCAAACATGCCAGATATCGCGAAACTATCGGCGAGGCATCCCCAAGCGCTAGAATCGTGCTCGGGGAACTTTTCACACACAGCGAGCAAAACCTCGGCGAGCAGAAGCCCGTTCGGCAATCGGGGAAACAATTTTTCAGTGTGAACCTGCCATTAATGTGTAGCATTGAATGGCTTCGGCCAATGCAACCATTTGTGTGTGGGAGTGTATCATGCGACCACGTGTCCATGTGCACTGATGCCTGGCATGTTTAATATCACCTTCAACTCACACCAGTTTATTATGACTGGCGTGAGAGCAAGTTTGTGACTATTCTCCGGGCTAGATTAAGAACACAAAGGGCTTAAATAATGAATCATAATGTGCATATTTCCCCCCATTAGCCACGGGTGCAGTACGTTAGTCCGACAGCGCATTCCTCCGACAGCGCAGCGCTCCGACGTTTCCAATACTAAACCCGAACCAAACCCGCACCCTAACCCTAACCGCACGCGGATGCCACATAGTCGGAGAAAAGGTCTGTCGGATTAACGCATGCCTCCCATTAGCCACTACAAGCTCAGATCTACAAGCTCATAGCGTGGCACTTGGTGCCGTGCTATGAGCTTGTGTATCTGCTATTTTTGAATAGCCTAAAGAAATAAAATAAAAACACACAGACGCGTTCCCGGATTTAATGGGTTAACTGTTAGTCCTCATCATGAAACAGACACAGCCAGTAAACCAGGACATGTTTCTCATTTACAAATAAAGTAACCGCATTCATTGGTTCATATTTCCTTACACGCCTACAATTAACTTATTTTATTTGAATACATTTTAAATGGAATAAAAATAGATAATAATAATGCAAATTTAAAACAGCAAAGACAGGATGAGGCAGTGGTCTTATTGGTGCAGTTTCTCCATGAAGAGACGTTTGTTGTCCTCAGATTCCTTCTGCAATCTCTGCTGCAGCCTGACCTGTTCTCCTGACTGATACCTGATGGAGACAGACCGCAACATCAGACTGTGTGTGTGTGTGTGTGTGTGTGTGTGCGTGCGTGCGTGCGTGCGTGCGTGCGTGCGTGCGTGCGTGCGTGCGTGCGTGCGTGCGTGCGTGCGCGCGCGCCCAAACACATGCGCGCGCGCGTGCATGTGTTTGGGCACATTCTTTTCTTTTTTGGTCTCACCAGCTTGTTCATCTCCTTGAGTTTCTTCTCGCTCTGGTGTAGCTGCACCTTCAGTGTCTCCACCTGCTGCTCCAACTACGAAAGAAAGAAAGAAAGAAAGAAAGAAAGAAAGAAGTTTATATTGTTTCAGGAAATGTATAGTGAGCCCAAATCCTGCCAGTTTCATACCAGCAGAGGGCAGTCATAGACAACCTAGTCTCCACCAGCGGTCACTGATTTTAATATGACAGACTTTATTTGACTTGAGTCCGATGTTATACAAACTATTGAAGTGTATCACCTAACTATAAGCAGCATTTGATAAAACTATGAATGCATTGCGTGTTTATTTCATTTGATAAAACCATAAATGCATTGTGTGTGTATTTACCAGACTCTTGTCAGCCATTATCCTCCTCTTCTCCTCTTTCTCTGCTTTCAGCTGTTCAACCAGGACCTGTTTCTCTGATAGAAGCATTTGCTCCTGTTTGGAGCAGGGAAGAGAAGTGAAAATGCATTATCTCATGAATGCCTGGGTCAATTTAATTACATCTGTCCAGAATTGTCCACTTGAACGCTAGGATGAACTGATTACACATTGGGGGTCAAAGGTCTAGGTCATTGTGAACTCTTCTGATTTAATTGATTAGATTAAGACCTGAGGCGATTCTTTAAAAAAAATATTTTTGGAAAAAAATCTAAACATTTTTTTCCCAAGATTTATCAAAAATAGCAGATCTACAAGCTCATATCGCGGCACTTGGTGCCGCGCTATGAGCTTGTATATCTGCTATTTTTGAATAGCCAAAGAAATCTAAAGTGACACAGATGTGTTCCAGGTCTTAAAGGGTTAGCTTTTTATTTTATCAAAAGTCTTCACTACATATAGGACCCCCTCGGAAAATTATATGATTTCAATATATTCTGAAAAAAATCAGAAAAAAATATGATTTGAGTGTGAACAAACACGGATGTAACTCCATCTGGTTGGTGGACACAACCAGATGTGAAGAGCATCATTGTCTCCATATGGTGTAAGGTGAATCTGGTTCACATATTAGCATTTCTACCTAAATAATAAAAAGTAAATATAGAAGCCTCCTTGGCCACACTGAAAGAACCCTGCGGCATATCTATGAATTATAAAGGGAGTGATTGTTATCAAACCATATGTTCATCTTCATCTATGACTGTCACATCAGTCTCTGTCTGGCTGGGAGCTGCACTCATGGTGTCATATCCTGAAGACGACGCTATTGGTCCAGGAGGTCTCTTCATCAGCCAATCAGAGACCTTGGCAGGTGACCAACGGTATGAACTTCCTGTTTCAGAAGGTGTTCCACCACTCACTGCAATAGAAGACACAAAGCAAGACATTTGCAATGAATGAAGACAGAACTGAAATGTATTATTATTACTCTCCGCAAGGAGAGTATTGTTATCACTGCGTTTTCACTTTCTAAACATAACACACCGATTGGTCAAGCCTCACGTGACACGTGAAATACTGTGATCTGATTGGCTAGTGACGCCACCGGGCCTATATATACATGGCATCACTCTGACAGTGTCTCCGCCACTGTCAGAGTGAGGTAAGACAGATAGGACATTTATATAGACAGGAGGGATATGACATAGGACACTTATACAGACAGGAGGGATAGGACACTCACACAGACAGAACGGAAGAGGACACTTACCCAGACAGGTTGGATAGGACACTTACATATACAAGAGGGATAGCGACCTATAAATACATGTGTCACTGTGATAAGCCAGATTCCAATACCGAAAATCCGGCCACTAGCTCACTCCCAGACCTTCGAACCGGAAGTAGTCAAGTAGTCGCGGTCCAATTGTTCCTATCTGTCTTATTGGACAGATAGGACAGATAGGACACTTATATAGACAGGAGGGATATGACACTTACATAGACAGGACGGATAGGACAGGAGGGATAGGACACTTACACAGAATGAACGGAAGAGGACACTTACCCAGACAGGATGGATAGGACACTTACATATACAAGAGGGATAGCGACCTTCGCGACCTTCGAACCAACACAAGTCTTCTGGCGGAGAGTTGTGCTCCGAGGAGCACTTTTTCTAGTTATTATTAATATTATTATTATTATTATTAGTAGTAGTAGTAGTAGTAGTAGTAGTAGTAGTAGTAGTAGTAGTAGTGGTGGTGGTAGTAGTAATATTAGTATTATATATATATATATATATATATATTATATATCATCATCATCACTGATGATGATTATGATATTATACAACAACAACTACTACTTGATATACTACTACTACTACTACTACTACTACCATCATCATCACCACCACCACCACCAACAACAACAACGTTATAATAATAAGTCATTATTATGTTATTAAGTAAAAATAAGTCTGTTAACAGATCAATTATGCATATTGATACTCACTACTTGGAGGACAATGGCCAATGTCTATGCTGTTAATTCTCCTGACAGCTGGCAGGGTTGGTTCTTCTGGCTCCTTCACCGCAAACGTCAATATCCTCTCTATCATCTCCTCCTCTCTCCTCCTCCATTGCTCCTCTTTGTCTCTTAATGTCAGGTTCTTGTCCAGCCTTTCAGACAGTGTCATCTGTCTTGTCTCACGTCCCACCCTGAAGTGTCCTCTGTTCCTCGTCACCATGTCTTCTATTTTGTCCATCAGCTCTGTTACTTCTGAAATGTCCCATTTTAGAACATGGTACCTGTAACCACATTTCTCCAGGAGCCACCTCAGAGGTTCTCCTTCGGACTCGATGTACTCCTCAACACATCTCTCTCTCAGCCACCATCCCCGTGTGAACAGAACCAGAGAGTGCCTCCAGACTCTGTCCCCCAGCAGCTCCATGTGTTCCTCCACCGATTTCCTGTCAGCTTCAGAGAAACTGGACCAGACAGGAACAGTCAACAGGACAGCATGGGGTCCTGGAGAACACAGAGACACACCGTGTAGAAGGATGTCTTTGATATTCTGTGATGGAGGTGCAGTCGACCAGTCTGGACAGTTCACCACACGTATGTTTCTTCCAGCAACTTGGCTCTGTTGTCTGACACATTCTGTCAGTTTAGTTGGGATTTTAAACTCCTGGAATGTGAGATTTACTGTATGTTAGTCATAATAATGAATGTATGTGACTCAGGAGGTGTAAACAAAACCTTCATTTAAATAACTATGCTGTCCTCACTGAAGAATTCCACCTCAACTCAGTAAATGTATTATTCACCATCACTTTGTCTAACACTGCCACAACAAATAAAACAGTAATGAACTATATGGAATAATTTAACCAAAAATACATCCGAATGAGTTAGATACTTTGACAGTTTGCTAAATCAGATCACAATGAAATGTGAGTGTAACATAGAATGAAAGATCAATAAGACAGGATGAAAATCTATATTTTGGGGGGACTATGTGCAAATATATCAAGCAGCTTCTAACCACTGCATGTTAACAAACAAATAACAAAGGATAAAGAATTGTCTGTTTACTTTAGGTCTTTCTATCAGATTAATTTAGTCACCTTCAATAAAGGTTCTGTGAACACAGCATCCTGTAGGATGAGGTTTCCAGCTGTGCTCCTCCCAGAATGCTCTCCACCAACCAACATCACCCTGACATCTTGAGGACTCTGATGTTCTCCTGGAAGAAAATCAACATTAGTTCACTTAGCACTGATGTGACTATTTAGGGCCTGGATTCACATATTCAATTACAATAATTATTATGTTTTTGTAGTACAATTCTGACTGAACTGACCACAGAGCTGTAGTAACATATCACTCCTTTGATGTTATATTGACTGTATGTTATGATACAAAATAATGTAAAAAAAAGAATGACATTAACTTATGAAAACAATAAACATAAAGAGGAAATATTTATAAGGTTTCGGTTTCACTGCCACACTCACCTTCAAACAGAGCTTTCAGAACAGTTCTCTGTCTTTGTGTCTTGGTCTTGAATGTCTGGACATGTTCTTCTATGTTCCTCTTCCTCTCTGACAACCTCTCTGAAACATCTCCATCAACTTCATAGTGACCACCTCTTTTTCTTGCCACCATCTCCTCAATCTTCTCTAGTAGCTCTGTGACCTGAGTGCCATCTCTCTTCTCATTGTTGAAGACGTGATACCTGTTCCCACATTTGTCAACGAGACAGCGGAGGTCTTCCCCTTCAGCCTCAATGTGCTGCTCAATGCTTGCGTCTCCCAGACAGTCTCCCCAGGTGAACAGTACCATAGTGTGACTCCACACACCCTGTGACAGAAGTGCCATGTGTTCCTCTACTGCTACTTTCTGTGCGTTGGTGAATGATCGGTCAACTCGAACCAACAGAAGTACAGCATGCGGTCCAGGAGGACAGAGACACAAACTGTTCTGGATCTCCAGTTTGTCCATCTCTGTGGTGTCCTGTAGTGCACTGTTGTACCACCAGCCTGGTGATTCAACCAGTGTCAGATGTCTCCCTGCTACTTCACCATGTCTGACCTCACACTGCACTGACCTCTGACCAGCTTTAAAAACACGTCTCCCCAGGATGGTGTTTCCTGCTGAACTCTTCCCGGAGAACTGCCGACCCAAAAACAGAATCCTGAGGTCAGTCACTCCTGTCAGAGGAAACATTGTTTAATGAACAAAGCTACAATGTCCATTATGCAGTATTTACACGCACTGTGTGTGTGTGTGTGTGTGTGTGTGTGTGTGTGTGTGTGTGTGTGTGTGTGTGTGTGTGTGTGTGTGTGTGTGTGTGTGTGTGTGTGTGTGTGTGTGTGTGTGTGTGCGTGCGTGCGAGAAGACACACATGCTGAGTATACAAATTATCAATACAATTGATACAAATGAAATACTCAGAAAAGTAACACAATATGTTTGTAAAAGTAAAACAAAACATACCAATATTTTTCAGAAGTCTAGTAGTTTGTTTCTGAGTGTCTGTCCTCCTTTGTTCTGCTCTTCTTCTGATAGTTCTCTCCATCTCCTTCAGTTCCTCAGAGACGTGTGTTTCTGTCTCATGGTGACAACCATTACTAGTCACCATCTGCCCTATCTTCTCGAGCAGCTCTGTGACCTGACTTCCATCTCCTCTGTCAGTAATGTTTAGAACATGGAAGCGCTCTTCACATTTCTTAGTAAGATATCGTAAGCTATAGCTTGAACTAATGAGATCTCTCACAGGTCTCATTTTGGTTTTATCAGCTACAGTAAACACCACAATAGTGTGTTTCCACACTCGGTCACTGAGCAGAATACTGACATGCTCCTCTACTGACATCCCTGTTTCTACGTAGGTGTTGTCCAAAGGCATTACTAGGACTAACGCATGGGGTCCTGGAGGACACAGATGCACACTCTGTTGGATTTCTAACTGAGTCAGTTTTGGGGTCAGATCTAGAGGATGAGGGGACATCCATCCTGGAGTGTCGACCACAATAACCTGCCTCCCAGACACTGACTCTTGTCTCATGACGCTCTTAACTGTTCTTCTGTTGGTGTCAAAAACATCTCTGCCCAGGATGATGTTTCCCACTGAACTCTTCCCACTGGGTCTTCCCCCGATCAGAACAAGTCTTAGTTCTGTTGGGTCATATTTCTTCCCTGGTTGGAAATACAAACACATTATTCATTATTCATTCAAGATTACAGATATGATTAATCCAGTTGTCATTTTAAAATGTAATGTCTTAATCATGGATGTTGTGCTATAAGAGAGGAGCTCAGAGTGCAGCTCATTTCCAAAAAATCACCAAAAGTTCAATATGTCAAATGAATAACAATGAATGACTATGTATATACTTTTCTATTAAAGGTAGGGCAACAGATACTTTTAAATGCTGTAGATTCAAATCATTTTGTGTTCACAATTTAGCATTCTCATACGCAATCAATGTTTTATAAATGTTGGGAACATGTGTTTGAACAGCTACATCTGAGCAGTTTTGTGATGTCAGGAGTGGAGGAAGTCCAACCTGCTAAACTCACCTAGACTCCCCATAAACACATACATGTTTAACTTAAATCATCCATATGCATTCATTTGAAGCTTATACAGTAGAGGCTTCCAGAACATTACAAATATATAAGATTTTATGGTAAATGCTCGACATTTACAATGTTCATTCATAGTCCAATATTGTACCAAGTCCTGCCAATACAGTGTACAGCAGCTGAAGCTTCCTCCACTGATGATACCATCACTGTGCAGTGGTGTAAAGTACATTTACTCAAGTACTGTACTTAAGCACAATGTTGAGGTAGTCCATTACACATCAAAGGCAAATATTCTACTTTTACTCCACTATATATATATATATATATATATATATATATATATATATATATATATATATATATATATATATATATATATATATATATATATATATATATATATATATAACTTTAGTTACTACTTACTTTGTACATTTGGAATATTATCTCAAAAGCACTTCAGACTTATATTATACTTTGAAAATAGCTTGTAGATCTGCTATTTTCAAAGGATTTGTATACATTTGAAAGTGCTTAGTTTTGGTACCTTAAGTATACTTTTTTTACTTTTATTCAAGTGAATGTTGAATACCAAACTTATACTTGTAACAGACTATTTCTACAATAGGGTATAGATACTTTTACCTAAGTAAAACATGACTACTTCTTCCATCACTGTCACTGTGCAGTTCCATTCTGCTACCAGTAGGGTCACCTTTACTAAACTTCACATTTTAAGTCATGTCCATGTAATTATATGAAAACATAAACTAATACAGATACATTAAATACATTGTTTAGAACTAGTATGTAAATATCAAAAGTTGTCCCTTACCTGTTGCCCTAGCTATTACAAAAATATATAATAATTGATACGAGCAGTGGTGGAAAAAGTACTCACATTTTATATTTAAGCAAAAGTATCATTACTGCAATGCAAAAATACTCTGTTACAGGTAAAAGTCCGGAATTCAAAATTGACTTGAATAAATGTACTTAGCTACTTTACACCACTGGATACCGAGGCACCATCGTATGACCAAAATCTTAAAATCACTACCCCAGTTGTTTATTAGAACTCACCTCTGATGGAAGCTGAGGTTCTACTGGACATCTTCTCTACCGCTGCTGTTTGACCTGTAAAACAATACAGTCAGTCAAATATCGATCAAATGCTATATTCTTGTTGTTTAAAGGTATACATGTGGTTATGTGATACACACAATCATCACCCAGGAATTTATAATAGGCTCTATGCACAGCAGCCATATTGGAAAGAAATTGGGCCTCTTCTTACTTCCTTCACAGGTGTTACCAATGATACTAATGAAGGCTCTGTTCCATTCTGGTCAGGGTGCTGATATCGTGCATGTTGGCTCACTGGAAACACTCCATTTTGGTTCCCAATGTAACTCTGAGAGTGTACAAATGGAACCAAGGTTCCATTTGTACATTTGTACTTATGGGGGTCCTTAAGACAACCACTGTGCTACACTAAATGGTACGGAGCCTTAATTAGTACCATTGGTAACACCTGTGAAGGAAGTAAGGAAGGGGCCCAATTCATTCCCAATATGGCTGCTGTGCATAGAGCCTATTGCTCTGTTTGTCAAACAGTTGGATCAACAGGGCAAGTTTAATGTGTTTATAAAAAAACATTCCAGTTCTAGGTGCATTTAATATATATTTATGTTAACTTTATGAACTTAAATACAAATGCATTGGACATAAAAAATACAATAGAATTTTAATAGTCACTAAGCTACTAATATAGACTGAAGTAATTAAGTTGGGTCATGTTTGATTGGAATTGCAACAGCTGAAATCAATAGTATATCAGTATTCCGCGTTAAGTGAAGGTGGGGGCCGCAATGTGGCCCCCTGGCCGCCAGTTGCCCATGTGTGAGTCAGATGTAAGAATGGAGGGCTCCAAGGGAAGACAAAACACAATAGCCCTAGAGAATGTCATTAAACAATACAATCTACCTGGGACTTTGTACTGCCATTTAGATCTGATAACACTGATGTGAGACCCATGACATGTCCCGTTTGCAACAGTGAGTTGCCTGGACTAACCTTGATTTTCAGTACTTTTACTTCTACTCCATTAGACCATTACGCCTCAGAGAAACATATTATACTTTTACTACACTACAATTATTTGAAAACTTTAGTTACTAGTTACTTGTAGATTTTGATTATTATTACAACACATATTAACCACTTCAGCACTATACATTTCGGCCATTTGAAAATAGCAGATCTACAAGCTTGTAATCTGCTATTTTTAAAAGGTTTCTATACATTTGAAAACTTGTGAAATGGGACCTTCTGCATAATGAGTACTTGATACTTTTGGTACTTTAAGTACATTTTGATGCCAATGCTTTTGTACTTTTACTCAAGTAAAATGTTTAATTCCATCGCAGTATTGATACTTTTACTTAAGTAAAACATGTGAGTTCTTCTTTCACCACTGGAGAGTACACGCTTTAATGATGTGTTGCACTGCTTCTCTCCACAAGAACGTACCAACAGCGACGCACCTGTCAATGTTTGTGTCCCATTGCCTACATGATATGCATTTCATGGAAGTTCATGGGTTTGCTACTGCTATAACGCCATCGCGTCACACGCAGAGAAAGTTGTCCGAGCTGAATATCATGGAAAAGTGGAGATATTTGACAAAGTAGCCCACAGGCCCTATTTTCGCCTGTGCCTTACCCATTATCCCTAAACTTCTTTTGCCATTTGTAACTATTTTTTAAAATATTTTCAAATAGTTCAACTAGCCGATCTACATTGACACGTTGTGAGCTTGTGGATTGGCTATTTGAACTATTTGAAAATGTTTTTAAAAATAAAATAGTAAAAAATGGCAAAGAAGTGTGGGGATAATGGGGAAGGCACTGGCGAAAATATGGCCTCACATGTTTTCTGCCAGAACGTTGAAAACAGCTGAGTCAAATCCAAAGTCAAGCAATTAAATATCGGATGAGTTATCTACACCAGGGGTCTTCAACAGGGGGTCCGGGACCCCTAGGGGGTCCTCAGAGTTACTACAGGGGGTCCGCCAAATCTTTGTGTGATAGGATTTTTTTTTACCTTAACCACTTGAACCTAGCTAGCATCCCTTTTTCTGAGGTGAACTTAAGACAAAAATAGCAGATCTACAAGCTCAAAACGCCTCGCACTGCGAGTCGTTGTGAGTTTGTAGATCGGCTATTTTTCGCAAAGAGATATAGGTGTAGAGGGAAAAAAGAGCAGACCAAGTAAACAAAAAAAGTTGAATCTAAAACACAATTTTATACAATATAGAGGGGGTCCCTGCTTTATCTCTCTCTCAGCTAGGGGGTCCTTGGCCTGAAAACGTTGAAGACCCCTGATCTACACACAGTGAGTCCCTCCACGAAAATGCATTGTGTTGTGGCTGAGACCTGAGGCAGATTTTCTGTAAAACTTATGTTGCAATATATCGTTGCTGTCGGGGCAGAAACGTGTCCGTATTTCTTTCGTAAATTAACACCCTACTTGATCACACTACAGCATCACACAAAAGCATCAGAAGTAGCAGATCCACAAGCTCAAAACGCGGTGCGAAGCGACACGTTTTGATCTTGTAGATCTGCTACTTTTGCTTTTTTTTTTTATTTGAATTCTGAAAAGTAACATTTTTGGACGTAATGAGGTTTCAACCCAACAGAGACAATACATAGCTCAAATCTAAAATGACACAGAGGCCGATTCTAAAAATGTTTTCGAAATCCTAACAGTTATATGAAAAAGAATATCTCAAAATACGTTGTTCCAGGGACCCCCAAAAGCAAAGATTTGAGTTAATGTTCGCTTTAAAACACATGTCACAGATATGCATTCCCGGTCTTAATGGGTTAAATGCAGCTTCTAGTACCAGGGGTTGTTAGACTGTTGAACTCTAGGACCCAATAAATGCCCTTTGGCTGTTCTGCCTTGCTGTGCTGTTACACAGTATGTCATGCTGCCATCATGTTATGTATCTTATTTTGAGAAATGCTGAATGCTACTCTGTTTTTAATATGCTTCCCAGTTTGAATTCACTGCACTTAAGGATTTTATGCTTATCTTTTATTTATTGATGGTTATTTTCATTGTACACTGCTGGTCCTCGGCACGATTTCCGTTTCGTGTGCAAGCATGCACATGACACTGCCGGGGCGGCGGGGGTCCGCGTCAATATGCCGACGGCTCATTATTCCGACGGTTACTAACCCTATATCAAACCCTAACCCTAACCCTAACCGCACGCGGAGGCCACGTAGTACAGTGGCCGGTAGAGCGGCCAGATGGGATACCGTGAGGTTCCCTGTTCGATCCCGAATTCCCCCAGAGTTAATATCGAAGTGTCCTTGAGCAAGACGCTGAACCCTATTTTGCTCCTGATGAGCAGGTTGGTGCCTTGCATGGTTTCCTCCGCCATCAGTGTATGAATGTGTGTGTGAATGGGTGAATGTAATGCACAATCTATAAATCGCTATATAAATGAACCATTTACAAAAAAGTGAACCTTGAACTTTGAGAGAGGGAGTGGGGGGCTGCGTGGCATGAGAAAAGAGAAACAAAAGTGATCTCGTCATCTTTTTTTCCCTTCATTTTTCATTATTAATACCAGGTGGGTCAAGGATTATGCTTTGTGTTTTCAATGAAACCAAACCGTCAGTGCGCAATGCAGAGGAGAGATTAAGTGATTTTCTCACGGTGATCTTTAAAGTTATTATTTATTATTTTATTATTTAATGAATTATCCCCTCATGGAACCTGCACAGGCTACATGGCTGGTGAACTTTGTCCACGTCCATGTGCTGATTCCAGGCAGTTTTATAGACTATAATTAACACAGCAATATTAACATTGCTACCAATATTTATGACACCTGGATTTCCCCACGGGAATCAACAAAGGTCTATTTATAGATATCCATCTATACAGACAGACAATCTGTCTACAATTATACGATCAAACAAGTTCCCGTGTCCACCTGTCCTGTGCTCTCATTGGCTGTAGCACGTCTCTGCTCTAAGTGCAGAGACGCAACCCCGTTCATACAATCATTTCCAGTTGGCGAGTGTAGGGAGACAGGGGTCAAAAGTAACAGGGGGCAAACGTAACACACTTTAGATGAATTG
Organism: Gymnoscopelus microlampas; assembly: GCF_963454915.1. Taxonomy (NCBI): domain Eukaryota; kingdom Metazoa; phylum Chordata; class Actinopteri; order Myctophiformes; family Myctophidae; genus Gymnoscopelus; species Gymnoscopelus microlampas. The sequence continues at coordinate 4,596,101 of NC_139939.1, read as the reverse complement.
TATCTCAATGTTATTGGTCACAAATTAAGGTCAGCAGCCTATGCTAGTATAGGTGTTTCTAGCTAGAATATGGGATTTATAATGGCTGGCCGATCAGGGGCAATTGTAACACAGTGACCGGGGTCAATTGCAACAATGTGTTTCAATGCAAGCAGATTTTTTTGTCTGAGATTACATACTTTTATGATAGTAAATAAACATATTTCACTAAATTAAAAATGTAAAAATGTAAAATTATAGAAATTATATATTACTTAGTGATGTGCTTTTATTTGAGATATAGAGTGAATATGACTTATTTTTACAGTGTTACAATTGCCCCCCAACCACTGTTACAATTGCCCCCGTCACGGTGGCAATTGTAGCACTCTGACTTATTGCATTAAAAGTAATATTTTAGTCTTGTCCTTACTAGCAAAACCTTATAAATGGTATTAGTAATTAGGGCACATATATATGTTTCTTAAAACAAAAGATGACTAGTATATTTCAAGTATTCTGTGAATTATGAAGGAAAATAAAAAAAAGTGTTACTTTCGACCCCAGTCTCCCTACCAAATGTCAGAAATCTGGAAACGGTCAGCCAGGCATCCCCGAGCTCTAGAATCGCACTCGGGTTGCGTCTTTGAACAGCTCACACACAGCGAGCAAAACCTCTGTGAGCGAAGCCCGATTTTACCTCAGATCAGGGATTAGGTGGCGAGTAACATTTTTAAATAGGTCGGCGACATTATAATCGGGGCTAAAACCTTGAAATGTGTACATGCCACGAGCTTAAGAAGTGTTCTATTTCCTTTGCTGGCAAGACTGACTTGCTAATGACCTGGAAATTATTTGTAGATTTGTATTTTGTTTCATGTTAAAAATCTGTGTTAACTAACTCCAGGCATGCAATGCTCATTTGGTATGTTCTTGCACTCAATTTCAATGACATAACGCGCACATCGCTTAACACCTACACTGCAAGTCACACAATGGACAATTGCTATGCATCTAGGCTTATTCCTATGTTAATTCACTAGGTGTGAGTCGGGAGCCTTTGAAAACTTTGTTGGGGTGCGAATTTAAAGTAGTTTTAAATGTATGCGTGTTCCTGCGTCTGCTCCTGGTCAAATAGATTCCGGCACGGCGTGCAAGGCTGTCCAGTGAGCATTGCACCCCTGACTAACTCTATATTCTGAGAGTATAAGGTTATATAGGTCGAAATCAATACTATGTGCTATTGTCCAGTAGACCTATGCTGTGTGTGTGTGTGTGTGTGTGTGTGTGTGTGTGTGTGTGTGTGTGTGTGTGTGTGTGTGTGTGTGTGTGTGTGTGTGTGTGTGTGTGTGTGTGTGTGAGAGAGAGGGGGGGTGATAGTGAGAAAAAAAAATTTGCCCAATCAGCATCTGCCCCAGTTATCTCTGTAGAGCACATAGCCGGCATGGCGGTACAAGTCTAATGTCTGCAGTGCACACCTTTCTGCGTGCGTGCGGCAGCGAGAGAGACAAAGACAGAGGACACATAGCTTTAGATTAGAATGATTGTTCTGACAACACAACTGAGAATGCAATGAATTAGAATGTTCACATTATGTGGAAGAAAGTCAATTTTGGGTGAAATTAATGTATAGCGGTAAATGTATACAGTTTGAATCTAGCAACATCTTCTGTCAACTTCTAACGTTGTTGTGTGTGTTCCCAGAAAGCAGGGAGCTATGCACCCACGCACCGAGGCTAACCCAACCACACACTGCGCACACACACACACACACACACACACACACACGCATGCATGCGTGCGTGTGCATGTCCACAAGCACACACTCCCTATGGAGTTGGGAACAAAAATACATCACACATATTTAACCAAAACAAGCATATAGACAGCTGTAAACACATCACAACACAGCCAGGTGATGAACACAATGACAACAGTTTGAGTCCAAATGTTGTTTAACCAGTGTTTAAAATTGAAGCAATTACTTTGTGTTCACATTGTGCCAATTGTGTAGAAAAATGTTAATTCCTCGCATCCACACAGATTTGCTGCTATTTCTGTGAGTGGGACCAATGGCCAAGGACAATGTTGTTCATGTGTACAAAATAGCAATTGCATCATGTGTATTAAAACCATGCCTCAATGCATAGTCATATCACACAATTTTGATAATATTGTATCCGCTCCAAATATCATAGCAGGGGGAATCCCAGGTATGGGAACTACTGTAACCCAGGATATGGATATGGGCTACAGTATAGCTTTATGTCTGTGCTGGGAGACATAACAGTACCACAACAAAACACAGCAAAATCTCTTGCACTTAATGGAATAAAGCTTTGACAAGTGCTGCCAATATTATTATTACAGCTATAGGCTGCAGTGGCTCTCAACCTTTTCAGGCCGTGACCCCCCAAAAGTCTGTTCCATTCTGGTCTCAAATTGTGGTCCAGGGAGGGGTTTCCAAATGGCCCCTTACGGGTGTGTACACTCTCAGAGTTATGGGAGTCCTTGAAATTAAAAAGTTTGAGAACCACTGTGCTACACTAAATGGAACAGAGCCTTCATTAGTATCATTGGTAACACCTGTGAAGGCCCAATTTCCTTCCAATATGGCTGCTGTGCATATAGCCTATTGTAAGAGTTGAGGCATTACATTTTTGTTTGTCTCGGATATTGGTTTTTTTTCTCTTTCTTATGTATATAGTGAAAATATACAATGAAAGATTGTTGCACATTAAGCTAGTCATCTGTGGGCCCCCCAAAATCATTTGGGGTCCCCCCAGGGGGTCCCGACCCACATGTTGAGAACCACTAGTCTATAATTGGAAGAGCCATGCAGAATATCAACTAGAGTTCATATTATGTTAACAAGATAAACGTATGCAGCTTGTTACAGGCTGGTGATGACACAAATTATGAGTAAAAACAATGTGTTACTAAAGCCATACCTAAGAATATGCAAATGACTCAGTCAATATTATAACAAATACTTGACTTGTCCCAGTAACATAACGTTACTTCTCACTCCCACGCTGGGCATTATTGTATTCTATTTACAAATTATTATTTGTATCAATGAATGAAAAAAGTGATTGAAAAAAAAAACACGGTCTCCTCAGGCTTTAGAAGAACAAGATCAGTCACCAGACCCAAGGATGTGTGTTTTCAATTAATCGAACATGTGTAAAATGGAGTTTGGAGTTACAATGGGCTTATAGGAAAGGGATGTGTCTGATAAAATTAATTATTATCAGACACATTCATTATATATTATAAATATTGAATAAAGCATATTTAACCCATTCAATCCGGGAACGCATTATTATTATTATTATTACAGGACGTGGGCCTCTCTACCCACTCAGCTACATCCGCCACGGGTCCATTTTGTTCCATTTGTACACTCTCAGTTAGAGACCTGTAATGGTCATTTAGGGCTAGCTCTATATGTCTATGTGTTTGTCTACTCATGTTGTATGTCCATGGCAAAAATTGAATTTTGACAAAAATGTCCACCACAAGCCAGCATGGTGATGACCCCTGAGTCATTTGACTTCTAATGACATGATTAAAAGATGAGTTTTAAGTTGTCTCTTCTTACCTGCCTAACAAGGTGAGTTGTAGAATCAACAGTCCAGACTGTAAGCTTCAACATGCACTGACACCTGACTCCTGCAAACCAACAAAAAACTCTAAATGTTAATCATTAACCAAAGTCCAGAGTATCATAGAGCTATACCACTGCTCATATCACATAACAATGCATTTACCCAGCATCTTCCCAGTATTTTTTACTGTTTTATCTGTTTTATATAATTGTCCTTTAACAGTTTTATCACAGCACTCATCAACTAGACCGGTGGTTCTCAAATGGTGGCTCGAGGCACACAGGTGTGACGTGAGAGAAGTCCAGGTGTGCCTCGTGACGTTGTGACAACCACACATTATTGCAATATATGCAATATAAACAGTTATGCAAATGTATTTAGTTACTAACTCAATAATATAGCAAAAGGTTTGAAAACCACAGAGGGAAATTCTAGCCCTGTTACTAAACAAACATTCTCTATTAGTGATTGCTACCAGACCATGGTTATTTATGACTTATTATTTTTATTTTCTTCCCTCTTTAACAATTTTTATAGAGTTTTTGACATATATGGTTGAAACATAGGGCACCAACAAATCATAAATAATTGAAATGATACACACATTAACACAATACACATACGCATGCATATGAAACACATCATTAGGCCATAACCCACTCCCTAGCTCCAAAGCTAATCTCTATAAGCCCCAATGAATTTGACCTTTGAGGAAATACAAGAGTCCATGAAGGGGCAAATATGTGTTTACATAATGGGAACTGTAGGAATCAGTGTCCCTAAAATGTCATGTTTTACATGTCTCAAAAATTTGCATTGAAAGAAAAAAAAGTTCAAAGTAATAGTAAAGAAAAGAAAAAGGAAAAATCAAAGGAAGGGGACAGGGCAGGGGAGGGGGGGAAGGGGAAACCAAATAATTTGCTCCACCTTTAATGTTCTATTTTTGTTTTGTTTTAAGAGAAAAATACAATAGTCAGACTACATATTAAATGAGCGGTATCCTGGCAGATTAAGGCCTTGTCTTGCATGTGTATACGTATATGTAAGCCACTCAGTGGTCGCGTTGCGCAGCTGGCCATTTAAATGACTGTAGCAGATTAAAACAATGTTTGATGTTGGTTATTTTAAAGGAGACACACCATGAATTTAAAAAAAATATTTGATATTTAATATCATATTGTGTCTGTCCCTCAAACCATTTTCAAAAGGTTTGAGCCTAAATCAACACTCAGATATACTCATCCCAAGTCAATTCTCTCAGGCTTATAAAGCACTTTCAGCTGCAATACCAAAACGTCCTGTTGGGCAGAGGGGTGCTACTGAGCAATTCTGTCTGTCAAAATACATGGGCAGAATGTTTCGTGATGTAAGCAAACATTGCCATTCTGAGATGGCCTGTTCAGACACACCCATTCTGAAAATCTCTGAAATGAGAATGAATGACTGAATGTTAAAAAAAAAAAAAAGAAAAAAGTGAAATTCACGGTGTGTCTCCTTTAAAGTAAAATGTTGGCAGTGGTGGAAAGTAACTAAGCACATTTACTCAAGTACTGTACTGTACTTCTGTTGTACAGTGTTGAGGCACTTTCAACTTTTGTACTTCGACTCCACTACATTTGAGTATATATATATATATATATATATATATATATATATATATATATATATATATATATATATATATATATATAGGGAAACAGTGAGAACGCATAGTAATTTACCCTGCACTGTTTAAATAATGACTGTTATGTTGCTATTTATATTCTGTATTATAGTCTAAATAAAATGAAAATATGAATACAAATTGTAATATAGTGCACACTACAGTGCACATTGAGTGAGTATTTCACGTGACACCGCATCACATCTGAGCTTGTAGATCTGCTATTTTTTTTATTTTATGTGTTGAAAATGTATGGAACCGGACTTGTTTTGGAAAATATAAAAGTTTCAATCAGCAATGCATTGATATTGTACTTTGTGCACCACTGCATTGTACCAACACACCACATAACTAATCCATTTTACCAACGCACCACCTAATACATTGATAAAATGATGATTTCACAGAACTCTTTCACACATCCAACGGAAAGTGCGAGAACAGGGCCAGTCCTGCCATTGCATTCTATCTCTATCTATAGACGTAGTCCAAACCATAACACAGTCTTCATCTCCATTGCTATTAGGCTCATGAGTGTCCCAGTACCTGTAGAAGCGACATTTACTTCATAGTCCAGTTCTATATGTAATTTCGTTGAAATTTTCGGGGGATTAGGAAAACTATACATTTTTGGAAACTTCAGAGTATAACAAATCAGAAAATCCATGATTCCATTTGCGCAGAAGCCAATATGGTGGCCATCTTGGATTTTGCAAAATGGCGACCTTTGAATATTAGTTTTTCAATATCTCGACTTCTAGATTACGTAGGATCTGGATTCTAGTGGCTAAATCTACATTTTTAGGGTCAGGAAATCCAATGGTGCTAATTAAAAATATTTACAAATGATCAATGGCACAGATTTGGGTCATAATCCTTGATTTCGGGGGGGGGGGGAAATGTAATATTAGTTTTTCCACTATTGACTTCTAGATTACATAGGATCATTCAAGTGGTTAAATCTACATTTTTCAGGAAATCCAATGGTGCTAATTAAAATCAGTGATCAATAGCACATATTTACATAACAATCTAGAATTGTAATATATGATTATCTGAAGAGACAGAGACAGATGATTTCTCTCATTGACACAAGGTTGCGTCAATTATTTACACAAACACAAACTAGACCGGTCTATACATCATCCTCACTATCATCATTGCTGTCACTAGCCAATGTATCTTGACAGTCTTCATCATTTTGGCAGTCAGCAGTACACTGACATCTGACATCTGGGATTTTGGAAGTGATACCAATATGGAACATTCTGGGTGCAGAAAAGCACCCAGAATTTGCCGCCATTGCCGGCATTTCATGCCTTTAAAGGAGCAGACAACACTGGAAGATTTTCTAGGATAGGCAAACCTACCTGGTGGAACAGCTACCTCAAAGCTGGTGATGATGGCTCGAGGCTCTGAAGATGCTTTCTCAAACCAGTGATGTGACAGAGGATCTGCTAACTACAGTAGCTAAGTTTGTATGCACTGCATACTTACCAAAGGGTCAAGATCAAAATCGAAAACATCCCTGAGCTGAGATGGCATCTATTCTGCAAACACATGGCAGAAGGGGACAAGCTTCCACCCACCCTTGGTGCTCTCAAGCAGCATGTCCTAAGAGTCCATATCCAGGCCAGAGTGTGGAGTCAGGCACACATTGCTCAGCAGGAGTTCCTTGACCCACTCAACAATGGCTACTACAAGGGCAAGGACGGCCAGCTGAAACCAGTTACAACTGAGTCCCTCCCAGCACCAGAGGCAATCATTGAGATGGTCAGATGTCACTGTAAAGGAGACTGTTCTTCACTTAGATGTCCGTGCAGATCAGTGGAGCTACCCTGTACGGAGCTATGTCAGTGTACTGCTGACTGCCAAAATGATGAAGACTGTCAAGATACATTGGCTAGTGACAGCAATGATGATAGTGAGGATGATGTATAGACCGGTCTAGTTTGTGTTTGTGTAAATAATTGACGCAACCTTTTGTCAAAGAGAGAAATCATCTGTCTCTGTCTCTTCAGATAATCATATATTACAATTCTAGATTGTTATGTAAATATGTGCTATTGATCACTGATTTTAATTAGCACCATTGGATTTCCTGAAAAATGTCAAACTAGTGGAAAAACGAATATTGCATTTTTCATTTTTTTCACCCCAAAATCAAGGATTATGACCCAAATCTGTGCCATTGATCATTTGTAAATATTTTTAATTAGCACCATTGGATTTCCTGACCCTAAAAATTTAGATTTAGCCACTAGAATCCAGATCCTACCTAACCTAGACGTCGAGATATTGAAAAACAAATATTCAAAGGTTGCCATTTTGCAACATCCAAGATGGCCACCATATTGGCTTCTGCGCAAATGGAATCATGGATTTTCTGATTTGTTATACTCTGAAGTTTCCAAAAATGTATAGTTTTTCTAATCCCCCGAACATTTTAACGAACCTTCTTTTTTGGACATATAGAACTGGACTATCATAAAAATGCATACAATGATGGGTTTTCACTCTTTTCTTTTTCTTTTTTCCCCTCATTTTTTATAATGACCTCAAATGATTAGGAAGAGAAAACAGATTTGGGGGGGGGGGGGGGGGGGCGGCAGTGACACTGAGCCGCAGCCGCCTCAAACTACAGTTCACCTAGGGCCTCCAGATCCCTAAGTCCGCCCCTGCCAGGAACCACTCACCGTCTTGGTTCTCACGTCCCTGAGTTCAAGACGACCAGACAACCTAGGTGTCAGTACCAGTTATGTGGCTGTAACTCATTCTGGGGGGCAGTTATACAAGTCAGAAATCCCTATGACAATTTATGGCATGTCACTCGATTGTATTTTGGGTCACTAGGGGCCAAATAGGACTTGTACATGAGATCATATACATTTGTATTTCAAATGTGCTAGGGATGCCACATATATATAGGAAAATTAAAAATAAGGGGTGTGTGGACCCCTTTGAGTACTAAACAGTGTTCTGTAATGGTGGCCACCAATTTGCATATTTAGGAGTAGGCTTAACACTATTCACATTAAAAATGCCTTAATCACATTGTCACACTTTGTCAGCTGTGCTTACCTTGTTACAGAATTATTGAATAAATGATAGATCGATAGATAGATAGATAGATAGATAGATAGATAGATAGATAGATAGATAGATAGATAGATAGATAGATCAAAGATAGAAAAAAGATTCAAATAAATAATTTATTATATCATTGTATAGTGGACAGTGAAAAACAAAATTAAACTCATCCTCCACAACTCCCAGGTCACAAAGAGCACACACCAGTATATCTACCCACCTCAACTGCCAGAGGTAATGCACCAGATCTTAACTGGGCACAGAGGGACCTCTGTCCTCTCTTTAAATGCAATACAACATAGGCTAAGATATAGTCCTCTTTAAACTGAACATAATTTCTTAACTTTTCTTTTTTCAAAATGTCCACCCCCAATTCCTTCTGATGTAACATTGAGAATTTATGTTTGACCGTATTTATATTACAATGAAGGTTATTCATAAAATATACATTTGAATCAGAACGTGGACATTTTGAAGAGACTTCTCTTATCCATGGATGATCTTCTATTCCAATTGAATATAATTTCCGTAAGCCTCTCTTCTGGCAGTTGGGTAAGGTGGTTCCACAGTCTGATCATTACATATCTCTGCCTTGTGAGGCAGCTTTCCCAACCTGTGTCACCTTCAATGGCCAACTTAAATTTGCCTTGTGGACGGGCGGACGGTGGACGTCACAAACGTAACATGCAAGGTGCACCATTACTCTGATCCGCACCAAACTTGGCACCAACACTGTTCAGGGGTCTGCCATGACAATGGTAAAAAAAAAACGCACACATTGTTACAGCAGTTTCTAACAAATGGCCTTAACTCGGTGACCATTGCCCTACATTATCTATTTTCTTCACAGTCCAGTGTTAAACATTTCACAACATAAACAAAGTGTCCAATGTGACCTGTGTGTTACATCTATTAATTGTGATGCTGGCATGGTGTTTGTTGTCGTAATAAGGAGACCAAAGAGGTCAGGGGTTCCTTAAAGGTTTCATGACGTTCAGTTTTACCACACATTAAAAGTCTTTGTCATGGTCCTTCAAACGTGTATAGAAAGTTTTAACAAAAAAAATCCACTCCATTGATCCATGGCAGGTGTTTTTCTCTCACATTTCTAAAGCCTTTTCAACTGCAATGAAAAAATAAATCTTTGCCTGCGGGTGTCGCTGTTGAGGGATTTTGCCTGTCAATCATCGCCTCTGCTCCGCCCCCCTAAAGGAAAGGATAGGGGAGGGGAGGGGCGAGGAGGAGAGTGGGCGGGATTTATCGACAGTGACCTCACTGTCCAAGGGCCAAGCTCAGATTACTTTTCAGCCTAATTATTCAGAAAACCCCAGACCACAGAAAATCCACTGAATGTTCAAAGTTCCGATTTTTTTGGTGTAATTGAGGTCATAAAACCCCCCAAAAAACATAAAAAATAAAAAAAGTGAAAATGAATGTCATAGAACCTTTAAGACAAGCCTATGTGTGAAGTCACAGTTATTAACTGTGTAGTTCTTGTTGCATAGTCAGTGTTGATTCAGTCACGTCAATAACAGAGCCCCCAAAGTCCTACTGAGAAACTGAAGGAATTCGGGCCTAAACATTCTGTTTAAAGATGTTATAAGAAAGAAACACTCGTGATACATTTGAAGTGATTGTTTATCCTCTCAGTGTAGCTATAGCACACCAAAGGGGCTGAGTACTAAATCTAAAAGGGAAGTGCAAAACAGCATCATTAAAACTCTGTCTACCCTCAAAACCATTTAGCCAGTAAATCATGATTTTTTCTTTGGTTTGTATTTCATAAATCACAAACAGGATGAGGCAGAGGTCTCAGTGGTGTACTTTCTACAGGAGCCCCTCGTTCTCCATGAAGAGACGTTTGTTGTCCTCAGATTCCTTCTGCAGTTTCTGCTGCTGCATCACCCGTTCTCCTGACTGCCATCTGTTGGGGACAGACAGGGACATCAGACCCTGAGTGTGTGTGTGTGTGTGTGTGTGTGTGTGTGTGTGTGTGTGTGTGTGTGTGTGTGTGTGTGTGTGTGTGTGTGTGTGCCCACTGAGCATTTTTTGGTCTATTAGACGTCTAAAATACGTCTAAGGGGTAGGCTAAAACAGGGTTATAAGTGGTCTACTGGTGAAAGTTTTTTAGCGGTCTAGGCTTAGCCTAGACGTTGATTAGCTGTTTTTTAAACGTTTATTTATAGACCGTCTATATTATAGACGTTGAAATGACGTCTATAATATAGACGGTCTATAAATAAACGTTTAAAAAACAGCTAATCAACGTCTAGGCTAAGCCTAGACCGCTAAAAAACTTTCACCAGTAGACCAATTATAACCCTGTTTTAGACGAAGGTCTAATAGACGACTATGGCTCAGTGGGTGTGTGTGTGTGTGTGTGTGTGTGTGTGTGTGTGTGTGTGTGTGTGTGCTGGCACATCAAGTATAATATCCACACTTGTTATTACATTGTATAAAATAAAATAAAAATGTGTAGGTTATCTGAAAGAACTTGAATGCTCATATTTGCAAGCCATGATGAACTTTGTACACAATCATTTGACCTTTAGGGTATAGGGCTAAGTCTTGCTCAAGGACACATTGCTGGGGATCGAACTTGGGATTGTGTGTTTCGCCAGGCGGCCTCTCTGCCCATCCAGCTGCCGCCGCCCGTTGTGATGCTGGCATCACAAGTAACACAGCCAAACTATTTGCCCAAAATACTGCTGTGATTCAGCTGTAGACAGCCTGACTGTGTGGAGGAAAGGGTGCTATGTAAACCTAGGTGTTCATGGCTTGTCTAAAGCTGTTGTTTGTTTCCCTGTAAGTTTAATATGATTTGTGTACTCAAATAGCGCATTAAAATAAGCACATCAAAATGTGTGTGTGCGTGTGTGTGTGTGCGTGCGCGTGCGCGTGTGCGTGTGCGTGTGCGTGTGTGTGTGTGTTGTCACCACCAGTGAGTTCATCTCCATGCGTTTCTTGTCTCTCTGCTGCAGTTGGATGTTCTTAGTCTCCAGCTCCACCACACTCTCCACCTGCTGCTCCAACTACACCATGTGAGAGGAAGGACGGATGGAGAGAAAGAACGAAAGACAAAGAAAGAAAGAAAATTAACAAAGTTAACAGTGTTTCAGGAAAAGGTTCTGGCTTTTAGTGAGCCCAAATGTGATGCCAGTTTCACACCAGCAGAGGGCAGTCATAGACAGCCAAATATGCACCACAGTTCAGTGATTTTAATCACTGAACTGACATATAACACACTCTTTGGCTCGGGTCCAATTTTATACAAACAACTTTACCATCTAATTAAGCAGCTTTTGATAACAACTATTTACCAGACTCTTGTCAGCCAGTATCCTCCTCTTCTCCTCCTTCTCCGCTTTCAGCTGTTCAACCAGGACCTGTTTCTCTGATAATATCTTCCTCTTCTCCTCCTCCTCTGCTTTCAGCATGTCTACCAAGGCCTCCTTCTCTGATAGAAGCATTTGTTCCTGTTCGATTGGCGGAAGAGATGTAAAGGCCAATGTGTTCAAATGTGGAACAAACATCCACGTGGACTCGAGGAAGAACTGATTACTATGTGGCAGTGGTGTAAAAAGTAAAATGTTTTTTTTTTACTTAAGTAAAAGTATCAATACTGCAATGTAGAAATACTCTGTTACAAGTGAAAGTCCGGAATTCAAAATTGACTTGAGTAAAAGTACAAAAGTATTGGTATCAAAATATACTTAAAGTTCAAAAGTAAAAGTACTCATTATGCAGAATGTCCCATGTCACAAGTTTTCAAAATGTATACAATGTGTAAAAAATCTTTAAAAAATAGCAGATCTACAAGCTCACAACGCGTTGCATCGCAACGCGTTGTGAGCTTGTAGATCTGCTATTTTCAAATGGCCAAAATGGGCTGAAGTGAGTAATGTTTTGTAGTAATCAAAAACTACAAAGTAACTAGTAACTACATTTTTCAAATCATTTTACTGGAATACAAGTACAATTTTTGCCTCTGAGATGTAGTGGAGTAAAAGTAACAGTACTGAAAATTAGAGATACTCTGGTAAAGTAAAAGTACTGAAAATTAGAGATGCTCTGGTACAGTACTTAGGTAAATGTACTTAGTTACTTTACACCACTGCTATTTGGTGATCAAAGGTCAAGGTCATCGTGTGATCTTACAAAACATGTGTCATACATGTCAAAAGAGTGTCAGTAGAGTAGACTTACAGTTCCCCCCAAAAAACATGTTATTACAAGACAAAGTCTTCACTGTTATATGATATGTCTGGACAGACATGGATGCACAGAGACATACAACCATGATGCAGTATTTCTAGTCTATCTCTCTGTTGTGTCTGTCTGATCGTGAGTGTGTTTTGTTGTCACCAGCGTGTTCATCTCTATGAGTTTCTTCTCTCTATGGTCCAGCTGGATGTTCTTAGTCTGCAGCTCCACCATCGCACTCTCCAACTGCTGCTCCAACTACACCATGAGAGGTAAGAAAGAAAGACAGAAAGAAAGAAAGAAAGAAAGAAAGAAAGAAAGAAAGAAAGAAAGAAAGAAAGAAAGAAAGAAAGAAAGAAAGTGAATCTTTTGTGAAGACTTTTTGTGGGCCTAAATGTCATACCAGTTTGCACCAGCAGAGGGCAGTCATAGATCTCCATAACTAAACTATCTATCTAGTGACATGGACCGTTTCTGACACAGAAACACTCAGTTTTATTTTTGCTTTGGTCCGAACTCATATTAACTCTGGAAGTGTCAATCTTACTAAGCAGAATTTGATCAAACTATAAATGCATTGTGTGTTTATTTACCAGACTCTTGTCAGCAAGTATCCTCCTCTTCTCCTCTTCCTCTGCTTTTAGCTGTTCAACCAAGGCCTCCTTCTCTGATAGAAGCAATTGCTCCTGTTTTAAGGGAGGTAGAGAATAGCAGGAACACCTGGGTGAAATGTCATTACATCTGGCAAAAATGTCCACTTGAAGGATGAAGACTTTACAATTAGGCAGTGGTGTAAAGTAACTAAGTACATTTACTCAAGTACTGTACTTCAGTACACTTTTGAGAATGTTTTACTTTACTGGAGTATTTCCAATGTTCAGTACTTTTACTTCTATTCCACTACATCTCAGAGGCGAATATTTGTACTTTTACTCCAATACAATTATTTGAACACTTTAGTTACTAATTACTTTGTAGATTTGTATTATTATTACATAACATACAGTAACCACGTCAGCCCTATACATTTAGGCCATTTGAAAATAGCGGATCTACATGTCCTACATGTCAACAGAGTGATAACTTGTGTTTCACCAAAATAACATGTTTGATTAAATCTTCACTACGACTCTCTTTTCTTTCACTTACTGACCTAGCTCCGGAGGATGCACTTTATTTAGATTGATTGATTGATTGATTGATTGATTGATTGATTGATTGATTGATTGATTGATTGATTGATTGATTGATTGATTTAAAATAAAGAAGCACATTTTGATTGGTCTGGACTGTTTTGATCCTGCTCCTTTTATTTTGGTCACCAAAACAATAATTGAACATGCAGCATGCTGCCTCTGCCTCTGCCTCATCCTGCATGTGGGCCCTACTCTCCTGACTATTCATAGTGATGTCCTAGTGTTTAGTTTTTGCCTGCTCCTATTGTTTGTGCATGTTTGGTCTCCCACCCAGGTTTGAATCCCAAGTTGTTTAAGATGCAATTAAAGCTGTGAACAAATGTGAAGAGTATATTTCTCAATATGGCACAATAATGGTGAATTGCATATTTGCATTTCTTTTTGAATAAAATGTAAATATAGAAGGCTCCTTGCATGCATTGAACGACTTTATGGATTCCTGCTGTCATTGGCACCCTGGAACGAACACTGTTGCATTTCTATGAATTACAATCAGTATGATTGTTATCAAACCATAGTTTCTATGAATTAAAGAGTGTGAATGTTATCAAACCATAGTGTCATCTTCATCTATCACAATCATCGCATCAGCCTCCGTCTGGCTGGGAGCATCACTCATCGTGTCATATCCTGAAGAGGACGCTATTGGTCCAGGAGGTCTCTTCATCAGCCAATCAGAGACCTTGGCAGGTGACCAGCGGTATGAACTTCCTGTTTCAGATGGTGTTCCACCGCTCACTGGAACAGAAGACAACACAAAGCAAGACATTTACAATAACAACGCCAATAATAATAAGTTACGCATAATTGGTAGTTAGTTTGTTTCAGTTATCTGATTAATTGGTGTTACATTTATCATCATAAGAACAATCACATTAAAGTCGATTAGCAGACCAGTTATACTGATACTCACTACTCGGAGGACAATGGCCTGTATCTATGCTGTTCCTCTTCCTGACAGCTGGCAGGATTGGTTCTTCTGGCTCCTTCACCACAAATTTCAACATCCTCTCTATCATCTCCTCCTCTCTTCTCCTCCATTGCTCCTCTGTGTCTCGTAATGTCAGGTTCTTATTCAGTCTTTCAAACAGTGTCATCTGACTTGTCTCATGTTCCACCCAGAAGTGTCCTCTGTTCCTCGTCACTGTTTCTTCAATTTTCTTTATCAGCTCTGTTACTGAAATGTCCACCGTTGAGAACTGGAGAACATGGTACCTGTAGCCACATTTCTCCAGCAGCCACCTCAGAGGTTCTCCTTCAGACTCTATGTACTCCTCAACACATCTCTCTCTCAGCCACTGCCCCCATGTGAACAGGACCAGAGAGTGTCTCCAGACTCTGTCCCCCAGCAGATCCATGTGTTCCTCCACTGATCTCCTGTCAGATTCAGAGAAGGTGGATTGGAGAGGAACAGTCAACAGGACAGCGTGGGGTCCAGGAGAACACAGAGTCACACCGTGTAGAAGGATGTCTTTGATATTCTGTGATGGTGGTGTAGTCGACCAGTCTGGACAGTTCACCACACTTATGTTTCTTCCAGCCACTTGTCTCTGTTGTCTGACACATTCTGTCAGTTTAGTCTGGGTTTTAAACTCCTGGAATATGAGGATTACTGTATGTTAGTCATAATAAGATACTCTTTTAAAGTAATGCTAGGTAACTTTTGTTTTGTATATCTTTTGGGAGTGGCAAATGTTTCACAACACCCACTCCATGAATTTCACCCCCGAAAGCCTTTTATTTATATATTTTCTATTGAACGTTGTCGGGGTTGACTTTCCCTCGAAAATGACGTCATCTGGCCGGAAAATGGAAGCGGAAATGCACCGGTTTCCTGTTTGGCCAGGAACTACTGCACCGGTTTCCTGTTTGGCCAGGAACTACCGCGCTAATAACAAAAAGGAAACTCACGCTGATTTTAAGAGATTGTATGATTTGAAGAACGAAAAAAAAAAAACAGAAAAAGAAAACACAGCTCACGGTACCTAAAGCTCCACTGGCTAAGAGAAACGATCCACAGATCGTATAAAACAATTAAAAGAACGCTTTTTGAAACGCTTCCGTCTTCCGGTGAAAACGAATGGAATTCTGGGTAACGCAGTAATAAACTAACGGCCTGCAGTGACGGTAATGACCAGCAGAGGCTGCTAAAAATCTTTTTTTTTAAATTTGCACTGTACAACTTTAAATAAAGGTTAAACAAAACCTCCTTTAAATAACTATTCAAGAGTTCTGCTTCATCTCATTGCATTTATTATTCTGCATTCATTTGTCTAACAGTGCCACTAAAAGTAAAACAGTAATGAACTAGAAAAAGTGCTCCTCGGAGCACAGGTCTCCACCAGGTCAGGTAGGTTATTATGGCCTCCTGGTGGAGCTATAATAAGCCAATGTGAAAAGGGTGCAGTGCCATTTCTTCTTAGGCCTTTCACAGCAAGCAGGCACTGCATTCATGATTTGAGGCATTTTCTTCCAAAAATGTGTTTTGCAAGATTAGACCTGCTGGTGGCGCTATAACAGGCCAATGTGAAAAGGGGGGCATTTATTCCTCAGCCTGGTGGGAGTCTACGTGCAATATTTCACGGAAATTGCACGCTGAGTTCATGATTTGAGGCATTTTGTTCAAAACGTACCAATCCTGCAGACTTTGGAAGCCAATGTTAGCCAATTAGGATGGAATATGAAATATCGGCCGGATCCGTCAGGATCACATGACTATAGAGATACTGCGTACCGGATTTATGATTTTTGGGCTGAATCTTCCAAAGTCTGCAGGATTGGTACGTTTTGAACAAAATGCCTCAAATCATGAACTCAGCGTGCAATTTCCGTGAAATATTGCACGTAGACTCCCACCAGGCTGAGTAATATCCAAAAATATGTTTCACAAAAGTGGGCCTCCTGGTGGCGCAATAAAAAGCAGATGTGAAACGTACAGGGCAGATATTTTTCCTTGGCGTCTAGGGAGTATGCGTGCAAAGTTTCACGCAGATCGGTGCAGTTGTAGTTAAAAATGTCGGCCTGTTATAGCGCCACCATGAGGCTGATTGGAACATTTTCAAGTGGCATTTGTCCTCTGCCTAGTGGGAATTTAAGTGCAAAATGTCACGGAAATCACAAGCCGAGTTCATGATTTGAGGCATTTTGTTCAAAATGAACCAATCCTGCAAACTTTGGAAGCCGATCTTAGCCAATCAGGAAGGAATATGGAAAATGGGACAGATCCGTGTTGATCACATGACATGACGGACGGACAGACAGGGTGCAAAACATACTCTCATAGACAATACATAATTTAACATATTATGTTACATACTCTCATAGACAATACATAATTTAACATATTATGTTACACACTCTCATAGACAATACGTACTTTAACATATATCTGAAGGTGGTAAATATTTACATTCAGCGCTAGAGCTACTTTATGAAACATGCTGAATAGCAATGCTAACTGTGGCAGATTGTTTAACAGATCACAGTGAAATGGGAATGTAAAACAGAATAAAAGATTACAGACAGGATGAAAATCAATACGTCTTAAGGTTCTGTGCAAATCTGTCAATCAGCGTTCAACCACTGCATGAAAAAAAAAAAGGAATTTTAGACCGAACAGTCTGTATTGATCAATGACAATGTATTGGTCACATGATTTATCAACTATTCATTCGTTATCATCAGACAACATTTATAATTGATGTATTGTTGATATATGTTTACTTTGAGGTTTTTCCACCAAATGTATTTACTCACCTTCATATTAGGTTCTGTAAACACATTGTCCTTTAGTATTCGGTTTCCAGCTTTACTCCTTCCACCCTGCTCTCCACCAACCAACATCAGCCTGACATCTGGAAGACTCTGATGTTCTCCTGGAACAAACCCAGCATTAGTTCACTTTACACTGATGTGACCATTAGGGCCTGGATTCACATATTCACTTATATTAATTACAGTTCTGACTGAACTGACCACAGAGCTGTACTAATGTATCACCCATGTGTTGTTATACATGAGGTAGGTTACAAGGTTTCTACCTGACCGTGACAAAAGCAATTCTAAAAGTCCCGCCAGCAGCCCTTGGGGGCTGTTTTACTCCCCTCACCCAACTGGAAATGTTGGCCAGGAAATCCTGGTTTCATCCAGGAATCTGCCCATTGGATTATGAGATATATGATGGGCAAACACAACATTTTAGTTTGAGAGTGGCGCTAGTTGAAAGCTCATGGGGGTCACGAGTAGGGGGCATCCTCTGGGGAGCATGATTGTACTCAGCAATGTACATGATATTACACTCATTAAATATAAATATGAATATAAGGAACTCACTGCCACACTAACCTTCAAACAGAGCTTTCAGAGCAGCTCTCTGTCTGTGTGTCCTGGTCATGAATGTCTGAGCGTGTTCCTCTATGTTCCTCTTCCTTGCTGATATCTTCTCTGAAACATCTCCATCAACTTCATAGTGACCACCTCTGTTTCCTGCCACCATCTCCTCGATCTTCACGAGCAGCTCTATGACCTGAGTGTCATCTCTCTTCTTATTGTTGAAGACATGATACCTGTTCCCACATTTGTCAACAAGCCAGCAGAGGTCTTCCCCTTCAGCCTCAATGTGCTGCTCAATGCTTGTGTCTCCCAGACAATCTCCCCAGGTGAACAGTACTATAGTGTGACTCCACACTCTCTGTGACATAAGTGCCATGTGTTCCTCTACTGCTACTCTCTGTGCTTTGGTAAATGCTCGATCAACAGGAACCATCAGAAGAACAGCATGTGGCCCAGGAAGACAGATGGACACACTGTTCTGGATCCCCAGTTTGTCCATCTCTGAGGTATCCTGTAGTGAACTGTTGTAGTACCAGCCTGGTGAGTCCACCACTGTCAGATGTCTCCCTGCTACTTCACCATGTCTCACCTCACACTGCACAGACCTCGGACCAGCTTTAAAAACCCGTCCTCCCAGTATGGTGTTTCTTGCTGAAGTCTTCCCAGACAACCACCTTCCCAACAACAGAATCCTGAGGTCAGTCATTCCTGCCAGACAAAATATTGTGTAAGGGACAAACCTGCAATGCCCATTTATACAAACAAATCTAATTGATACAAATTAAATCCAAATAAAAATAAAATTCAATATTAGTTATGTCAAAGTAAAACAAAACATACCAATATGTTTTGGAAGCCTAGTTGTTTGTTTCTGAGCGTCTGCCCTCCTTTGTATTGCTCTTCTTCTGATAGTTTTCTCCATCTCCTTCAGTTCGTCTGAGACATGTTTTTCTGTCTCATAGTGATCACCATTACTAGTCACCATCTGCTCTATCTTCTCGAGCAACTCTGTGACCTGACTTCCATCTCCTCTGTCAGTGATGTTAAGAACATGGAAGCGCTCTTCACATTTCTTAGTAAGAGATCTTAAGTTAGGGTCAGATCTAATGTGATCAGGTCTCATTGGTTTTTTATCATCTACAGTGAACACCAAAATAGTGTGTTTCCACACTCTGTCACTGAGGAGATATCTCACATGCTCTTCTACTGACATCTGTGTTTCTACAAGTGGTCTGTCCAATGGTATCACTAGGACAAAGGCATGGGGTCCTGGAGGACACAGATGCACACTCTGTTGGATTTCTAACTGAGTCAGTTTTGGGGTCAGATCTAGGGGACGAACAGACATCCATCCTGGAGTGTCGACCACAGTGACTCGCCTCCCAGACACGTCCTCTTGTCTCATGACACTCTTGACAGTTCTTCCGTTTGTGTTGAAAACATCTCTGCCCAGAATGATGTTTCCTACAGAACTCTTTCCACTGGGTGCACGTAGACGTCTTCCCCCGATCAGAACAATTCTCATTTCTGTTGGGTCATACTTCTTCCCTGGTTGGAAATATGTATGCATTAGTCACAAAGATGACAGATATTATGATCAGATCAGTAGTAATTTTGTCATTTCATTATGCCGTGCTATAAGAGAGCGCCAGAGTTCTGCTCATTTTCAAATGATCAACAAACTGTCAATGTGTCCCATGAATAACAATGATTATATAATTCATTTTCTATTAAAATGTAACCGTAGGCCTATAAAAAAAACTGTTAATAATAATAATAATACAATGAAAAGTACCACTAACATGGTAGTTGAAAATGGGTGAAAAATATTCTATGAATGTTAAACACTTTAGTGCATCAATGGTTTAGAAACATTTTGTTTTTGTTTGTACAGTTGATGGTTTTGAAGTCCTAAAGTAATAATTAAAAAATACGTCTATATAGATTTTGGATGCAATAAAAGGCTAATTGTTTTAATACATATTTCTTTCTCTGCAGAGGGTAATTAATATTTTTTTTAATGATTAATGATGTTATACTTTGGTGTTGTACACTGAAAATAGCCGATCTACAAGCTCACAAAGTGCCATATGCTTGAGCTTGAAGATCGACTATTTTCAATGTGTGATACTATCAGAGTATAACATGTTTATAATACAGCACTCCGGGCCCAAAATCAGAATAGCACTACACCACTGGTTTTAATAGAACTCACCTCTGATGGAAGCTGAGGTTCCAATGTTGTACATCTTCTCTACTGCTGTTGTTTGAACTGTAAAATAATAACACAAAGCGTTGATCAAATACTATTTTCTTGTTGTGTTTGTGAATACATAATGGTATAGATATGCATATGTGAGAAAACTAAATTATTAGCTGGTCAATTATCATTGCTCTCTTTGTCCAACAGTTGGATAAAGAGTTTCTTATTCATGAAAAACATTCAGTCAACAGGTAAAGTTCCAGGTGCATTCCCAACCTTGTGAGGGGTCTCAGCTTGTGTCAGATGTGTGACGGCTACAAGCGTTGGAAAAACGTGTCTCCTCGGAAAAATTGACCAAAAAAAAAAGAACAGAGATACAGGCGAAAGAAAAAAAACTACAAACATGGAGTCGACGGGAACGGAATGACGTTAAATCCATTATTTCCGTATCCGTTTGTGCTACAGTTTTACTGCTCCCTTTGGATTCAAGATCAGACCGTGACGGTCTATCAAACAACATTAAGTAAAAACTCGGGATTTCTCGTTCTGGTACTGAGGGCATTCAGAAAAAACTCGGGATAACTCGGGGCTTGGCACTGAGAGAGTTAAGTACATTTTGATACCAATACCTTTATACTTTTACTTAAGTACATTTTGAATTCCGGACCTTTACTTTAACAGAGTATTTCTATAATGCAGTATTGATACTTTTACTTAAGTAAAACGATTGAGTACTTTTTCCACCACCGATTGTCACAACACTTGTTCCTCCCTTTCCTAAAGGTGGGGGGTCTAATACTGTCACTCAGCATCGCAGGTCACTGAAGGTCGTGGATTTGTGAGGCCATATCTAAACCTAACCATTTGAACTGAGATCAAAGGAAAGGAAATATGCTCGCTGTAGCTCCCATTGCTATTATCTTTACTTTAAACAATACAATCTACCTGGGACTTTGTACTGCTTATTAGATCTGATATCACTGTTGGTATGAGACCCACATTACCTGAACTAACCTTAAGCATAACTGATGGATGTTGGTCAAGTAAACAATGGAATGTATTTAGCAGTGGTGTAAAGTAACTAAGTACATTTACTCAAGTACTGTACTTAAGTACAATTTTGAGGTACTTTTACTTTACTGGAGTATTTCCAATTGTCTATACCTTTACTTCTACTCCACTACACCTCAGAGGCAAATTTTGTACTTTAACTCCACTACAATGATTTGAAAACGTTATTTACTAGTTACTTTGCAGATATAAATGTTTACATTATAAAACATACATTAACCACTTTAGCCCTATTCTATATATAGGCTATTTGACAATAGCAGATCTACAAGCTCACAACGCGTCTGTAGATCTGCTATTTTCAAACATTTTAGTACTTTTCCTTTTGGTACTTTAAGTACATTTTGATACCAATACTTTTGTACTTTTACTCAAGTAAAATTTTCCGGACTTTTACTTGCAACGGAGTATACATTGCAGCATTGATACTTTTACTTAAGTAAAACATTTGAGTACTTTTTCCACCACTGCTACTTCCACCAATCCTCGAGGCAAGCATTTTCCTCCTGACAGCAGTGTGGAGGTGACTAATGAAGATCATTTTACTGCAGTCACCATCCAGGTGGCTCAGCCCAGGACCATTTTAAGTAGGGTGCCTGAGGCATCAACAGCATGCCTGTTGTGCACCCCTGAACAGCACCCCTGGGTGCTCTGTAATCAAACTGGAGTGCATGAGCTGGCCGAAAAAATGCCCTATCAACATCTGCCCCAGTTGTCTGTGTAGATAGAGTTAACAGATTGCAGGGTCGGTCCACACACCTTTCGCTCACTGTCATCTCATTATTGTGTGTGTGTGTGTGTGTGTGTGTGTGTGTGTGTGTGTGTGTGTGTGTGTGTGTGTGTGTGTGTGTGTGTGTGTGCGTGTGCGTGTGCGTGCGTGTGTGTGTGTGTGTGTGTGTGTGTGTGTGTGTGTCTGTCCTGGGCATGACGTTAAACTGCCCCGTTGTAACTACCATCGTCAATGTAGTAGGTGCAGTGGATGGATTTGCAACTTCTGTGGACTATGTACAGTAGCTTGCATACAAGAAGGCCCTACTCACCGGTGAGAGAGTGAAATTACACCATGAAGTTAAATGTTTAACTTTAGCATGATCTCTTTTTGACAACAACTGAGTGGATTAGACAACTTTCTCATGTTCAGTGAAGGAAAATGCTTCAGCAACTAAATAAAAGTATCATCAATACTGCAAAGTAGAATTAGTATAATTTACTTGAGTAAAAGTACAAAAGTATTGGTGTCAAAATGTACTTCAAGTACCAAAAGTAGAAAGTACACATTATGTAGAATGTTCTATTTCACAAATTTTCAAATGTATAAAATATATTTAAAATATTTTGAAAATAGCAGGTCTACAGCAAGCTCACAATGTGTCGCATCGCGAGACATTGTGAGCTTGTAGATCGGCTATTTTCAAATGGTCTTAATGTATATAGGGCTAAAGTGGTTAATGTATGTTTTGTAATAATAATCTAAATCTACAAAGTAACTAGTAACTAAAACTGGAAATACTCCAGTAAAGTAAAATATCCCAAAATTGTACAATACTTGAGTAAATGTACTTAGTTACTTTACACCACTGCCAACACCTGCAGTCAAACGTTGATGCTGTTGTGTGTGTGTTCCCAGAAAGGTTAAACATTATGTATAAGCACACACAGGGAAGGCTTTGGCTGTTCGAGTTTGTATAGGAAGGCAAACCTGTCATGGTCTTGTGCATCTTTCTTGCGAATCCACGCATTTGCACTGACAAAGCATTAGTAGATTCCGCCCCATAGCCCCATCTACCATGAGTATCACCCTGGTTGACACTAATGTTGTATTTATTTTCAAACATTGTATTGATTTACACATCAAGTGTAACAGAGAACACCCATCTTGTGTCAGTCTTGAATCCACAACTTTTTGAGTACATGGCTCTTTACTCTCTCCGACACAGCCCCCCAATAACACAAATAAACTGTACAGAGATCATTACTATCATAAGACATGCATTATGTAATACATATACAGTACCGTACCAGGGAATGTTATATTATTATTACACATGCCAGAATATTATTACATATTATCATGTGGCCATCATATAAAAGCACATTTTCTATATTGCACTTAAAGGAGTAGTTTACACACAAAAGAAAACGTATTTTCTATCAATTACACACCCCATGAAGCATTGAATTCATGGTGTTTTTTTTGGTTTTGACACATTCCTAAGCCAACAATTTAATTACCGGCGGAAAGATGCTAATGTATCCGGTAGTAGACTCAAAGTAGACTCTTTGAGTCTCCTACCAGAAATACACCCGGTCATCAAATTATTGGCTCAGGAATGCATGAAAAACAAACAAATCTCCATGAATTCAATGCTTCATGGGCTGTGTAATTGATAGAAAATACGTGATTTTAGTGTGAACTATTCCTTTAAGTAATTCTAATGACATATTTGAAAGATGACTACGTTTTCTCTTCTTACCTGCCCACAAGGTGTGTTGTAGAATCAACAGTCCAGACTGTAAGCGTCAGTCCTCAACATGCACTGACAACTTAAACTCTAAACATGAATCATTAACCTACTGTAAGCTAAAGTCCACTGCCTATCAGAGAGAAGTGGGATTAACATTCATGCCTCCACATTAATTGCTCCTGTTTTTGTTGCTCTATCTCTGTGTCAGACACTGAAATACTTAACCTGATAGGAGTGAAAGATTAGAGGCAGATATACTTTAAATCATTTAATAAAAAATAAATCTGATCCTCAGTTTTGTACAGGTTTATAAGATAAAAGTACTAAAAGTGGTTTATGTATGTTTTATAACGTAATAATCTGCAAAGTAACTAACGTTTTCAAATAATTGTCAGACAATGAAACACTTAACCTGATAGGAGTGAACGATTAGAGGTAGATATACCTACTTAAAAAAAATAAATTCAAAAT